>NC_143549.1:63482500-63805454 GCF_054136105.1 Typopeltis vanoorti | reverse complement strand
AGTCACCCACCAGCAAGTGGAAAACATCCTTTTGTTAGTAGGAAGTCGTTGCAGAGGCAGGGCTTTCAAAGATTTGTCTACATTTACAAGAACACTATTTGGTCTTCAATGCTACTCTATGCTAGTTTTAATACTTACTATATCGATGTCTTGTAATCTAATGTGATATTTTGTGTTAATCTCTGGATTGCTTATTTTTATACAAGCAAGTAAGACTACTTTAAATCATACTTAATAAAGAACATTTTTTCTTAGGTGACTCACTAAGAGAACAATTGTACTTCTTGTTTATCATCGTTCTGAATCGATCCATGTTTGTATCTGTTGACTTCGGTCTCCAATAGACAGGTGGCACTGCTTTCGTTGGTTGCATGTTTTTGCCTGAAAATAAAATTACGAAATATAATGGCATGTGAGAAAGGACTCATAATACATTAGAAATCGTCTTTTCTCTAAAAATTATAATGCAAAGTAATATTATATATATATATATATTAAAGATACCAAGTAATTTTATAAACTTTGTTTTTTTACTCCTTCTCCCAAGTAAGCAAAACAGTTAAGTTTGCGCCTGAACGTAATTCAAGTCTAAAAGGTAGTGCAACGCTAGGGAAACTCGTTGTAAAGGCGAGTAAAGCTCTGATCATTATTCTTAGTATTTCCCATAATGTAAAACACATCTCACTAGAAGATGTATACTGTTATATACTATGAGTGAGGGGAGGTCACTACCCAGACCGGTTTCAATCTCTTTTGAGGTCTCCTCAGTGAGTAGCTAGACCCTGAAATACCAAGGTTTTTAGTAATATAGATATTATCAACTTTACCTATACAAGCTGCTACAAGGTGCTTTTACTTTGAATAAGAAAGTCTGGATGAGATAAAGATGTGCTTTTTTTTTCTTTTTTACCTTGGGGATAATATGGCGTTGTACCTGGCGTTGCACTACCTTTTAGACTTGAACTACGTTCAGGCGCAAACTTAACTGTTTTGCTTACTTGGGAGAAGGAGTAAAAAAACAAAGTTTATAAAATTACTTGGTATCCTTAATATATATTATCTCCAAGGTAAAAAAAAATATTCACATCTTTATCTCATCCAGAGTTTCTTATTCAAAGTAAAAGCACCTTGTAGCAACTTGTATAGGTAAAGTTGATAAGGCTCTGTATTACTAAAAACCTTGGTATTGAGGATCTTTTTGTCCTGAGGTGCACAGGTGTTGTGGTACCTTTTTCTTGCTTTGTTTTTGTTCCTAATTAAATCCATGATGTCTTCTGGTAGTCGGTTTGGCTTAAGAGTGGTTTTGGTAGAGGTGACAACCTTTATGGCTGTGTTGATTTGTGAGTCAGGCTTTTGACAGCATTTTCAATTTCTTTTATGGATCTGATGTGAGGGACAGGTCCAATATGTTCTGATAGTACTTCTGTTAGTTTTTTCCATGAGATAAAGGAGTGGGGAGGAGGCAGCAGTTGTTCTTGCTTTCCCAGCTGGAGCAGAATTGGGTTGTGATCAGATGTCAGCTCGTTTAAAGAGTCTAGGCTATACTGTAACTTAATATACTGTAACTTAATATTTTGTAATATAACAATGTCGAGTATGCTGGCTGTGCCATACGTACTATGATGTGTTGGTTCTGCAGGGCCTGCCACCACTGCATAATTTGAACTGGAGTAGCTAAAGAGTGTGTAGCCGTTTCTGTTTGTGGTTTTACTGTTCCATGCTGGGTGTTTCGCGTTTAGATCACCGGCAATGATGACTTGATCTTTATTGCCTAGGATATCTAGATCTGAATATAGTAGATTCTTTGATGGAGGGTTCTAAGCTGCATAAAGTGTTAGTTTCCCAACGGAGGTAGTGGGTACTACTATTCCTGTGAGCTCTAGATTTTTGGTTGAGGGGCTGGTTACAGAGTGGTGATCGATGTGTTTTTTTATGAAAATGGCGGTGCCTCCTCCTCTGTAGTTTATTCTGTCATTTCTGTGGAGGAGGCATCCTCTAACTTTGGGGTTGTCTGCTGGTTTTAAGTGGGATTCGTTTATTAAGATGATGTCTGGGTTGTATCTTTGTGCAAACTCTTGGAGTTCCAGAATCTTGTTTCTAAATCCGTTTGCGTTCCAAGCGATGATCTGTAGGGAAATTGGAGTGCTTTTATTTTTATGCATTTATGAGAGCTGCTAGGATGGATTGGGTTTCTTGTAGAAATCTTTTTCTGGAGTCCGATGTGGGGTTTGATTTGCTGAAGTCTTGCAGCATATTTGCAAGAGAGTTTGTAATGACGGCTACTAAATTTGGGTTGTATTGCTCCTGAGTGGTCTTTGTTGAGCGGACTACATCTGCGTAGGACTTTGTCTGCCGATTGAGGTTTGCTTCGATCGGGGCTTCTCGTTGCGGCAGTTGGTTTTGTATCGTGTTTTGTCGACTTCTGGAGGGTTGAGGAGTTGGAGCTACTGGTTTTTGTATATTAGTAGAGTGAGCAGATAGTCTTTTTTTTGGGTGTTGTATACATCCTTTGTAGTTTGCTGGATGCGGGTCCCCCACAGTTTGCACATTTAGTCGGGGTGGATTTTGGCTTGGTGCAGGTATATGTGCGGTGGCTCTTCCCGCATTTTAAGCACATGTATTCTGCTTTACATAATCTCTGGGCATGACCATATTTTTGGCACTGTCCTGATGAGGTTCTTTTTCTTAGTGGTTCTGGGCTGATTTTTAGCCCACAAATTGAAGTTAGGTCATATATGTTTTTATATGCCTGGTGGATCTCTACTAAGACGAGTGGCATTGGACTTTTGTCTGCTCTGGTTATTCGGCTGACCTTGATGGGTGGTAGGTCTTGGTAGCAGAGATCGGCGGCTATGTCTTCTGTATGTATGTGCTCTGATACTCCACGGAGAACCACCTTCAGGCTCCTCTCGGAGTCAAGGGTGAAGGTGTTGTATTGCACACCTTTATTGTCTAGCTCCTTTGTGAGTCTGCGGTAATCCATTATAGTGGCGGGTTGGATTTTGATACCAACGTCTAAATTCTTTGCTGTAGTGTATGCTATCTGTAGACTAGTCATAGTGGCCCTTAGTTCTGTCCACCTATTCTTTTCTCTTAAGATAATTGGAGGCAATTTCTCTTTAGTGGAGGCAGGAGGGTCAGAGTTGTGTCCGTCTTTCTCCATACCTTCATCTGTGGGTGGTTCTGTCGTCTGTGTTTTGCGTTTTTTCCGCGGGTGGGTCTCTCCTTGATCCTAGGGGGGGGATTGGAGACCACCAAATCCAATTTTTCCTCTGTATTAGCAGTATCCTCGCTTTCCTCATCATCTCTCGTTGTAGAGTACAGGTTCAAGTATCCTGGCCATTCCACTTCAAATTTTTTTAGCAATTTTGTGAGTAGGCTTAGCGCCAGATCTTTGTCTAGTGTTTCTATTAGGGCGTCGGTGTCTATGTCAGTCATAATTACGTCTAGTAGGTTTTGATTCGGGGTTGGTCAATTACTAAAACTGAGAATTAATAGCGAAACCTTACTTTTCGCTGAGTGAATCTCAATCAAAATGCACTCGTTTTTATCGAATGCAACTGGAAGTTTTCCACAAGTTAGCTTTTCTGCGATAGCTACCGTTAAAATCCAATGACGTATTTTCTTTTTCAGAAATCACTACAATTCCTAAATTGCAACTAAATCAAAGTCTTACCTCTATATATCAATCAAATCGCATCTCCGAATTCACTGAGTACTTCACTATCGCCATTTTTTTCAATCGTCCATCTCAGCATAATAAACTTAACAATGAAGTAAGAGAAGCACTTAAAGCTCACAGGAACGAAACATGGGAAGCCAAACTAGCCTCTGTATCAC
Source organism: Typopeltis vanoorti (assembly GCF_054136105.1). Classification (NCBI taxonomy): domain Eukaryota; kingdom Metazoa; phylum Arthropoda; class Arachnida; order Uropygi; family Thelyphonidae; genus Typopeltis; species Typopeltis vanoorti. The sequence goes on along the minus strand of NC_143549.1, from coordinate 63,801,614 downwards.
CCGGCGAACACTCCATCTGGAACATATTAAGAAGTCTCAGAAACAAAAACAAATCTCTTCCCCCACTCAAGTCAGACATAGGACCAGTACACACGGACGCAGAAAAAAAAGCTGAAGAAATAGCAAAGAACCTAGAAAAACAGTGTAGCCCTACATACGACAACTTGGACTTCAAGCATGTCTATAAAATCCACCTCCATGTCAGACATGCAGTGAAAGTCACCGATACCTGCAACAACATACCTCCAAACACCTCACCAGCGGAAATCTATGAAGTTCTAAAGAAGCTAAAGAATAAAAAAGCCCCTGGCCCAGATGGTATAACAAATAGAATAATTAAACTGCTGCCCCGAAGAGCTGTCGTATATCTCACCACCATAATCAACGCCATGTTCCGATTTAACTATTTCCCCAGCTATTGGAAAGTCGCAGATGTGGTCCCAGTGCATAAACCAGGTAAAGATCCACACCTGCCTGAACGCTATCGACCCATCAGCCTAATCTCAAACTTAGGCAAAATTGCCGAAAAAATCATTCTCTCTAAGCTCCAAGCCTCAGTAAATGAGTTAAATATCATTCCTAAGGAACAATTTGGCTTTAGACAACATCACAGTACTACTCAACAAATTCATAGGATAATTGAGTACATCACCACCGGTTACAATTGGCACCAGCACACTGGAGCAGTCTTCCTTGACGTAGCGAAAGCTTTTGACAAGATATGGCACTTGGGATTACTACACAAACTCATTTCAGCAGGCATACCATCAAGTATCGTCCACCTAATTAAATCTTACCTCCAGGACAGACACATACAAGTCAAAATAAATGGTACAGTTTCAAGTCAGCGACGGATCTCCAGGAGTGCCTCAAGGTTCCCTATTGGCACCGATCTTATTCTCGATATATATGGCAGACATCCCACACAACCCAATGTCATCCATCTTAGCACTTTATGCGGATGACACAGCAGTACTTGCCAGATCTCTACGACCACATCTTGTCACTAAAAAACTGCAAGAAAACCTGCTACAACTAGAACAATGGTTCTCCAAATGGAGATTACAAGTGAATCCCCAAAAGAGTGTAGCGACACTTTTCACCAGAAGAATGGTAACTCCCATGGGGACCTTTATCTATTCAACACCAAAATCCCCTGGCAAACAGAAACAAAATATCTTGGAGTAATTCTGGACAAAAGATTAACGTTCAACCCACACATCAAAGCCTTATGCACGAAGGCATCTAAAACCATTGCACAACTTTATCCTCTAATAAATAGAAAAAGCAAACTAAATACCAGAATCAAAGTACTCCTCTACCTGCTGACGATCCGTCCCATGATAACATATGCATCTCCAGCCTGGAGCCACACATCTAACACCAACATCCTCAGGCTACAGAGAGTGCAAAATAGGTGTTTGCGCATAATATTGGATGCACCGTGGTTTGAAAGGAACGTACAACTACATAGAGATACAAACATCCCTTACATCTACTCCTTCCTACTAACTACAGCAGAAACATTCTTCTAAAAGATCTCTGCACACCCCAACGATCTAGTTAAACAGGCAGCAAACTATGAAGAAACTGACCTCTTCAAATACAAGAGGCCAAAAGTCATCCTAAATACTTGCAAAAATGACTAATCTCCGTGCCTCCTCCCCTAGGGCGAGCTCTCAGCTCATAAATTTTTCCTTCAATTCATCCTCCCTATCAGATAACGGGGAATAAAAGCATCTTGCTTCACCCTTCTGGCCAATGATGTTATGTTATGTTATGTTAAACCTTGGTATTTCAGGGTCTGGCTACTCACTGAGGAGACCTCAAAAGAGATTGAAACCCGTCTGGGTAGTAACCCCCCACCCATAATGTATAACAGTATACATCTTCTAGTGAGATGTGTTTTACATTATGGGAAATACTAAGAATAGTGATCAGAGCTTTATGCACCTTTACAACGAGCTGCCCTGGCGTTGCACTACCTTTTAGACTTGAACTACGTTCAGGCGCAAACTTAGCTGTTTTGCTTACTTGGGAGAAGGAGTAAAAAAACCAAGTTTATAAAATTACTTGGTATCCTTAATATATATTATCCTCAAGGTAGAGAAAAAACATTTTCATATATATATATATATATATATATATATATATATATATTAATAATTGGTATATATATTAGATTAATAATAGAGAAAAGAAGAGAATACAATTTAGGAACACATATTGCATTTATAGACTCTGAAAAAGCATTTCACAAAGTTAAAAGAAGCATTTTATTTAGCATATTAAAAGAATAACAAATACCAAATAATATCCTAAAAGCTATCACAAGTATATATGAAAATAATCAAATACAAATAAGATTAAATCACAAGCTATCATATACGAGAGAGATAAACCAAGGGGACCGACAGGGATGTGCCCTCTCAGCAACTATTTTTAATATCTACTTAAATGAAATAATAATAATAATGGAATAAAAATTTACATCAAGGAATTAAACTTTCTCCTACAGTAAACCTAAACACTCACCTCTTTGCCGACGACCAAATAATAATTATAAATTCTGAAGATAACTTACAGAAAGCTATTTTATATATAAATGAGATAGCCAAAGATTATGGTATGATAATATCAACAGAAAAATCAAAAACTATGGCCTTTAAAGGACAAGATCCAGCAAGAACTAAAATTGTAATAGATAACAAGATCTTAGAACAGGTGAATTCATTTAACTACCTAGGATGTATGATCACATATGAAAATGAAAAAGATATAAACCTAAAAATTGCAAAATATTTAAAAATAACGGGTGTTATTAATTCTATATTTTAACCAAATCTAGGTCAAAAGAGAAACAAAAAGACAAACGAAGATTAGCAACAGCAGAAGTGAAGTTTAGGAGAAAAACTGCAAAGTATACTCTATTTGATCACAAAAGAAACGAAGAAATTATGAAAGAATTAAACCAAGAATCAGTAGTAGAAAAAATTAAAAAATATAAACATAAATGGATGGATCACGTTCAAAGAATGAAAACAGAAAGATTACCAAAACAAGCCTTAAAGTACAAGCCATTAGGAAAAAGAAAAGCAGGACGTCCTCTTAAACGATTCAACGATGACTTCTAAGGCCGGAACAGGCCACGCTAGGCCTATTTCTTGTTAAATCCTTAATATGCATGATGATATATATGGTGGGATCTCGTTTGTAGTAGACACCTACTTTGTTCTCATTAATCCCAGCATTTTTATCACGGCTGAAAATTCCTTTAAAACGAAGTGTGAGATAGGTATCTTCAGAAATCCCCTTTTTAATTACATTTATATCTGGAAGAATCATTTCAATTTTTTTGAATGATTCTTACAGATACTTTCAATCACTTATAAAATAAGAAGGATACTCATAGGACATGTTTGATGGGATTATGTAAAGCCGCGACTATATCATGACGATAGAATCGAATGTCGCTGTACATGCGTTCGTAAGAGCAGTGTGAATTTACCTCGTACTTGAGTGGAAGTCTGAAGTGGATCGAAAATACCATATTCAGTCAGTGGAGCAAAGTTCCCTGATCTTACCTTATTCTATCTACATGTTATCGTGTATTATAGGTTTCGACCTTTCATGGCCGATGTTATCATTAAAATCGTCCGATTAATAGTGATAATGCGACAGTGTTGATTGCAAAAAATTACGCCCCAAGTTGGGTTGATGTGCTGGAGAACTGTCATGATTGAATTTACAATTTTGCATCTAACATCTGAATTTTCCTTAACGCTAGGATAGGAAATTTAGATCTAGGAAGTTATTATTATCCTTAAATATTTTATTATAATTGCCCATTCGATATACATTTTCAACGAGTGAATATAAAAACACAAAAGCTTTTAAAATATCCTTACAAATATATATTGATGATAATGAATCAGACCTCGTGTAGTTAACTACAAGAAAAAATTAGTAAACTAAATTTTGTATTTGGGATAACATATAGATACCCAATGGTTTTTTTTTTTGAAATTAAATGGTTATATGAATTTTCAATCCATTTAGCAAACAACGCAATTTCTTTATATCCATTTGAAGAAGATGAAGGAGATGAGAGGTCTAGCAGTGGTGGGTACGAAGATCTAAAGTTTAGAAGTCATTGCACGAGTTATGAATGATTTGGACAAAGATGATGAGGAGCTTGCCTACAAAAGTAAATGTTATCGTTCTAATTATAAAACTTTAACCAGGCCTCGTATGGATTATCGTGCGCAGATTTGGTCACCACCTGGATTTCATGGTGATGAATATATATTGGAAAGGGTGTGGAAAAAATTTTTTTTTTCAAAAATTCGTTTCGGGTTTATGGATTGTGTAATACGAAGACTGATTGAGGAAATGCTATTTGGGGAGCATTGTGAATATAAGAAGGAGAGAGGATATGATTGAGATGTATGAGTTGGTAAAGAGTTAGTAAGTTAATATGCTAGCGATTCTCAATAGAATGGACAGAAGCAGGTGTAAAGGGGACCATTTCTGGAAATTATATAAGTAAGGTATGAGCAAGGGGGTAAGAGCATGTTCTTTGCATGGAAAGTAGTTGTTGAGTACCGAAACATTGAATGAATGAGTTTAAAGTATGGTTTGATGAGTTATGTGTAAGATATAGGAACCTCCCACAGAGTAGTAACATGTATACATACATAATAACAATGACTGTGTTGGAAAGGGGATAGTAAATGTCTGTGTATCGGGTCATAATCCATAATTAATATCCTTAGATACAAAATTAATAACGGAAAACTCACGTACAAAGATTATTTAATAGTATAATTTTCTCCTGTGTGTCACAGGCATCTTCAGTACATTTTAAGCTCAAATTAAAGCTGAAGATGCCTGTGAGACACAGGCGAAAATTATACTATTAAATAATCTTTGGACGTGAGTTTTTCGTTATTAATTTTGTATCTACTCGCGGTATACCTCTTTTAAAACTTAAGAAATATCCTTGTTATATCAGTGTTTGAATTTGGGAAACGTTTCACTACCTACAAGTGCAAGTAGTAGAAGTTGACAAATACACAGTATAATACAAATTAAAGAAAATAATCAAACAGCACTTCGGGTGTTTTTTAATTCATCCTTAAAAGAGCGAAATTATTTGTAAATCTACTTAATGGTTCTAATCAACATTGTTGTTTATTTTTTACAAGTTTTCTAGTTTTGACATCGTTTCTTCTAAAACGATGTCAAAACTAGAAGTTAGTTTCCATTTTTTATCGCAGTTCATGTTAAGAACTTCAAATTCGCTGAAACCTATAAATGTTTTTAGAATTTGTTTGCTTCACTTTAATAATAATAATAATAATAATAAACGGTGTGCTTATTGCTTGCTTTTGTTGCACACATTTTGCTCGGAGATAAACTACTAACATTCCAATTGGTTATGAATTTCGGAAATATAAAACAGGTTATATTTAATTTAAAATACGTTTCAAAATATTAAATTCATACTGAAGCCGTAAAGAAAAGAAATAGAAGTCCCAATTGACATATTCATTCATTCATTTTAGCGATTACATAATAATATGATAATTTTTCCGTACCTCTGCTTTTCAAATCAGGTCGAAACCCACGCAACTTGTTGTGCAAGAGGCATAATAATAAGAATGTAAAATAAATATGAAGGGGAAAATGTGTAGTTATAAGACGTCATATATTATTTAAAATTCTAATAAATAAAATTAATATTCTGAAGATATAGAATTCAGTTTATAAATTGTACTTTGTATTCTATACCTAGATTTACGTATCGAACGTTATTTTACTTGAATACAGGATAAACGAGGCTAACTTCGGGATAACAGTAATCGCTGACTTACATATTTGGAAACAAAAGTACCTCAAAACACGATATTTCCACAATAAAGAAAAAAAAAAAGAAGATAGTCGTCAAGTCACAAAATTGTCGAAAATAACTGAAAACGACCGCTCCCAATTAAAGTCTTGAAATACACTGAAATATAGTTAGGGAAAGTGTGAAAGTCTAGGGAGGAAATCACTCATCCTTTAACTCTAGATGAAATTAAAACTGTACACTATATTGTTCAAATAAGTGTTGGAAGAGCAATATAGTTAAGAATTTGCACACACTTCAATAGCATATTAGTTCTATCTGGCCCTGATCCTACTTTTTATCTCAGTAAACATACTCTCCGCAGTCGGTGGTAATAGAATCGAGTATTTTTGTGCATTTTCTTACAACATAACCTGCAGTGTGTGTGTGTTGTTCGACGCACTGTCTGTTCTATGCCATATTTAACTATATAATTTGTTCTAACAGAAACCTTTTAATCTTAAAATATTTTAAAGTATTTTCATTTCAAGCTAATTTGTCAAGAGATGATTCCACAAACCTCCTATATCACTCCGAAATATTAGAGTTTTGCACAAAGCCTTGCTTGTCTATTTGAACTCCAAGAAATGCAAATTATATTAAAATTTATTAAGACTAAAGAAGATATATTATAACATAATATAATACAATAGCGAACAAACATAAGTAATATACTAACAGTAAGGTACAAGTGATCATATCAAAACTAACAAGTGAAAGAAAAAAAAAACATAAGAATGAATAAAAAATATAAATAGACTACGGTACTACATAAAAATACAAAACATATGTGAAAATAGTAATAAAAAAAGAAAACCCTTTTCCCAGTAAAAACAATCTTTCCGTTCGTACGAAAAATTATCTCGTCTATCTTCATCGTGTGTGTGTGTGTGTGTGTGTGTGTGTGTGTGTGTGTGTGTGTGTGTGTGTGTGTGTGTGTGTGTGTGTGTGTGTGTGTGTGTGTGTGTGTGTGTGTGTGTGTGTGTGTGTGTGTGTGTGTGTGTGTGTGTGTGTGTGTGTGTGTGTGTGTGTGTGTGTCGGCATGTACAACATAAATAGGCTTTAAATAATAATCAGAATCATAATAATAATAATACTTGAAAAACAATTATTATTATTATTATTATAACGGTGTCTCCATGGAGTCAAAAGACTCATCGCGTGAGACCCCACATTGACACACTAACCATTATTTACACAATACCTATCATACTTCTTAAATTCATTTACAGACGAAGCATTCACAATCACCTGTGGCGACGCATTCCACCCCTTCACAACCCTGCAAGTAAAAAATCTAGTCCTAACACCCTTGTTAACCACACTCTTACATAATCTAAAGGTATGGCCCCTCGTTCTCTCCCTTCCTGCACTGGACTTAAAAATGTCATCAGTATCAATCCTGTAAAATCCCTTTAATAATTTATATGCTTCTATCATATGTCCTCTCCTACGTCTATCAGCTAGTTTTTGGAGCCCGCAGATCTTCAATCTATCCTCGTAGGGAAGATCCCACAGGCCTGCAACAATCTTTGTAACTCGCCTCTGAATCCTCTCCACCATTTCTTCATCACCAAGAAATCTAGGTGACCAGATCTGTGCACAATAGTCCAAATGCGTTCTTATTAATGTCTTATTAAGTGGAATAATAACTTCCTTATCTCTGCTTGTTAGTGTGTTTTTTATCAACCATGTAATGTTTTGGCAATCTTTGCAATATGCCCTTTTAACTTAAGTTCTCTGTCCACAATAACTCCCAAGTCCCTTGCCTCGTCAACTTCTTGCAATGCAGTTCCGTTAATATAGTAAACAGCATGTGATCTCATCCTCCCGAATTGAACAACACTAAGATGAAAGACCTTGTCATAACCACAGAAATTATTCAAAGACAAGCAAATAAAATAAAGAACTGTAGTGGACCAGGCAAAGATGATTTGATTGGATTTCAGCTCAAATACCAAGCTAGTACTCGATTGACTTAACAATTTAACTTATTGCAAACAGTCTCAATTGAAGGGTGGGTGATTTGGAAAAACAAAGTAAAAGGAGCTGTTCCAATTAATTACCGTTCCAATTTTAATTAATTAATGTTCCAATAACTTGCCTGCTAACAACGTTAAAGTTATTCACTGGACTTCTAGCAACTTCGATTAATCAACATTTATCACGGCAAAATTCTGCTTATTGAAGAAAAGGGGTGTTGCAGAAAATCCAGAGGAAGAAAGACCAATTGTTAATTGACAAAATGATTTTGAAAAATTCGAAAAGATGAAAAAACAAGTTTTATATGGCATTGATTGATTACCAGAAAGCATTCGATTCTTTGCCACATAGCTGGATTATAAAATATTTAGAATTTTTTGGAATGAGTAAAACCATAAGAAAATGCCTAACAGCTCACATGTCCGAGTTAATAATCCGTGAGGATAATGTGGGTACAGTGAATATCAAGAGAGGAATTTTCCAAGGTGACTCACTATCACCTCTGTTGTTCATCCTAGCACTGATTCCTCTGACATTAATTCTAAAGAAAACTAGATTTGGATATTAAACATTAAATCGAGCAGGAAAATATCTCAATTGCTATACATAGATGATTTTAAGCTATACGGAAAATCATTCAGAGAAATTGAGTCACTGCTCAGTGCAGTCTAAATCTTCAGTGAAGACATTTGTGTGGAATTTGAACTTGAGAAATTTGCAACACTCTCTATAGTTCGAGGGGAAATGTCAAGCAACAAAAGAATCACATTTACAGATGCAAGGAAAATTTTAAACTTTGTCACACCACGAATCCTATAAACACTAATACTAATTCTTGAGGCAGACAATATTTTAAGTTCAGAAATCAAAAGAAATCAGTGTGGGAATATCTGAAAAGAGTTAGAAAACTTTTCAAATCTAAACTGAATGGAGGCAACACTATAACAGCAATCAGTACATGGGTCATCCCTGTATATCAGATACACTGCAGATACACCACAGGGTTAATGGACTGGACACAAGCCGATTTGTATGTTCTGGATCGTAAATAAAAAAGAGAACGAAATTAATGACAGTGAATCATGACTTGCACCCATGCAGTGATGTGGATCGGTTACACATAGCTAGGAAAAGTAGAATACCTGGTCTTTTGCAAGGGCAGCAAATAACAGAAGAAGAAAAGCGGTCGTTGAATGCTAATTGAACCCAGAAAAAATGCTAATTGAAGCTTCCAAAGGAAAAAAGTAGTGAATGTAGTGGTACATTAAAAAAAAGCAGTACAAGGAGAAAGAAATGGCAAAAAAGTTCAGAAAATTGGAAAATTAAAGCACTCCATCGTCAATAATTGAAAGATATTGAAGGGAAAGCTGATAGTAGCGTAACTTGGCAATCGCTTCAGCAGGGCAGCATCAAGAAAGAGACAGAAAGTCTGATGGTTGCTGCTCAAGAAGAAGCACTACAAATGAATGCAATAAAGGTGAAAACTGTAACGATATTATTGAATTTGTAACGATAACAAATCACGACTATGCAGGGACAAAGAAGAGACAGTGGAAAATCTAATTCTGCAGCGAGATTTTCCATACTGATTATAAACAAACATGAAAAACTGACCAAGAATACGGAATCTGGAGATTCTCTATTCTTGGAAAAGTCATTGAAATTCAACGACTTTGGAGCAAAAAAAACAACAACAAAAGTTCCAATCGTCATAGGAGCTCTAGGAGCAATACTGAGAATATTTATGAAACAGTTAGAAAAGATAAGCCTCCCAAATATAACACTATCTCAAATGCAGAAAACTGCACTTTTTAGGAACATCTCGCATTTTACGACGACATCTAGTTGTTTCCTAGGCATTTGGATAAGGTGCGAATTGGACTCATTTGCTAGTTCAAAGATTTCGTTATGCTGTTTAATGTTTTTGTTAGACCTTCACTGTGAACTCTGTTAATTGAATATAATAACAACAATAACAACAACAACTAAGTGTAAAACATAAATATCTTACCAGCTCATCACAAACATTTGATACACTCCTTGCACAGAATAGCGTCTTTGTTTCTTAAAACGTTTATAAGGTTTGTTTAGGTTTGTTTATAAATCTTAATAAATAAAAAAAAAACTTTATTTATTAAGACAGTTATTTAACCAACAGATGTCAAGGTTATCATTTGGTTGGAAAGAGAGGTTTGACTACCGTCTAAGATGCACTGAACATTTATAAGAACTTCTCAACAGAATGTGGTTTGGCTGGCAGGGAGTTTTCTGCACTCGAACTGTTTTCTTTTCTTTTTTTTTTCTGCAAAACAATCAATCCAAACAAACATACACATTATTAATAGGCATAAAATACTCATCACATAACCCTTTTACTTCGTGATTTCAGCTAAACCAACCAAACGAAACGAGTCTGACCCAATTCACAGTCTGTCCTTCACATGATGCCAAACGTCACTTTGTATCCCAGTCGAATGCTGAATGAGCAAGGACGTGCTGGTAATTCAATCCGTAGCTGAACAAACTGCATTCTGTACGCCTGTAATTACATACTTATATAAAGATGATGAGACACGATCAGATATCATTCTGGCTGAATGTAACCGATTTATTCAATACCTATTCACTCTGATACTGAAGCAACTTCAACGGAATATTCATAATGACAAAGCATGGTAGTATAATCACCTCAGATTCGGTTACTTTTCCATGTCCCAGAACGCGAAATGAAAATTCTGATTTTTCCTTGCATTTTTAAACGGAAATGAAAAAAAAAAAAAAACTCCATCAGAAACTGTAAACTCAGACTAACAAAATCCATTGATCGAGTTAATTAGCAAGTTAATGGAATTTTACACCGCAACTAAAAACTACGAACATGGAAGGCTAGGAAATACAAGGTGACCTGTTTGTTCATGCCAACTTCTCAATATTAAACAATGAGCACTTTAGTGAGTTGACCATTTTTGAGCACTTCAATGACCATTTAGTGAGTTGAGAGGAAAACTAAGAAAATACATAGAACCGAAACGTGGAAATCCACATTTAATATTCAACAATCTGTTTCAACTCCATGACCATTACAGAGCATGCCTATTGAAATGGGCAGCAGTAATAAAATGCAAAATACTCACCTATTTTCCGTTTTAGGCACAGTGAGCTAAATGTAGATAGCGTACAGTGGTGATTTATTTAAGATTATACCAAGCAAATGTGTTTGTGAACTTAGTGATCCTGATTTTCTATATCTTATCGCTTAATATTGCGGTGTAAAAGTCGAAGAGTGCATTAAGTAGTGTCCCTGACATCGTGACCCTCTCTAAAAATGCATTTCCTTAGCTACAGAAATGTAAAAGTTTTGAAGAGAAGGGTGTAAATTGTCTCCACTGAAATTCCTTGAAAGATTTTGTAAGGAATTTTTCGAGTAGTTCTCTTTATGACAGTTTTAATTAATGCCAATTAATTCATTTACCACCATTTATATACTAAAATACTAAAAACAAGCACATAAAAGTACGAAAGCTGGTAAAAGAAAATGCGCAACAATTTTTTTAATGAAACTATTTACCCTTTCGAAACAGTAATTATATAAGATATATGACAGCATTTCTTGATTCGAAAACAAGCTGACAGTTTCATTAATCGTAAATGAGGTGATCTAAAGTAGGGAACATATTTATGTTCTTCGCATTATAAAATGTAATGCTGAAGGTATCTGCTTTGAGTGCTACTACAAACTTAATAATACGACCAAGAATTGTTATGAAATATTCAAACATTCAAAGAAACAACATCGATTATCTCCAAGATATTAATGGTATTCCGACTTAAAAATTGCTGAGTCGTTTCTTCGATATGCCAGTTTATTCTTCGGGAATTTCTTCCCTAAGGCCAGATCAAAAAATGTACTGTCTACAAAACCATTTCTCCTGAAACGACCTTGTGAATGGTTTACGAGCCGTATGTCTGCAAACCCTCTCAAAGAGAGGAAGCCACAGGATTAGGATATATATATATATATATATATATATATATATATATATATATATATATATATATATATATATAGTAAGCTGATTACTAGGGAGATGATTATGAAGCAAGGTGGTTTCCCGTTGCCTTCCTTGCCGTAAGCATATTTATGACTAGCCGTGTGTGTGTGTGTGTGTGTGTGTGTGTGTGTGTGTGTGTGTGTGTGTGTGTGTGTGTGTGTGTGTGTGTGTGTGTGTGTGTGTGTGTGTTCACGGGACCGGTTTGTCTGTTTTGAGGGATGAAAAACCACAGTTACCGGGAGGGGAAAGCCTCCACCTCCGTATGAGACCGGTTAATTCGCCTTTAGTAGAAAGAGACTAGACAAAGGTTCCTCACGTCATTGACGGAAATCCAACCAAAAGGCTTCGTCTATACCAACTGACTACGGAGGCTCATATACTCTGTGTGTGTGTGTGTGTGTGTGTGTGTGTGTGTGTGTGTGTGTGTGTGTGTGTGTGTGTGTGTGTGTGTGTGTGTGTGTGTGTGCGCGTGCGTGCGTGCGTGCGTGCGTGCGTCCGCGCGTGCGCACGAGTGTATATATATATATATACTCGCCTCCTTAGCATCATGTTTGGTTTTCTCTTTCGATCCAGCCAGTACTTTACGCCTAACAAGTCGTAGCTCGATATAATTCAGAAATATGTCCCACCATTGAACACTCACATTTGGAATTATGCTCCAAAAAGCTTCTAAAATCCTTGACTGAGCTTATCAGTGCCATTAGGTTGCTTATACAGTTTTTTCCTTGCTCGCTTTTCATCATAATTGACATCGATTATTCTACTCTAAATTTGTTAACACGTACAATATGATATTCACTATTTAACTCTTGGACTTTATCGAACAGTTGTTTTTTTTTTTTTTCAGTTAAATGACTTTCGTTCATGCGTATCTAACCGCACTGGATTCATATTCTGACTAGGATACGAGGAATAGGGATTTTATGAAAAATTTCACTTAAATTTGAATTATTTGGCCTAATAGGGAGAAAAACATGTGCTAGTGATAGAAATATATTGATTGGCCTTACTCAGCTTGATTTCTTCGGTTCCGTAGTAATCCCTAGTCCTGTACATTGACTCATTCCCTGCTTTTCTCTTATCTGAAAGAAAGACTTACTTTTCTTGTCTAAAAAGTAAGTCTTCAAATCTAATGTCATTAAGTTTCTCCTTTTTTTCCTTAACTCTTCTTCCCCCTCCCCCTCCGATTCGAAGTACTAGCATACTGAACAACCTCCAATGTGTCGAATTATCATTTCAAATGAAGAAAAAAATCGAACCTATCCATTAATTCTTCGAGATGGCAAACATATCTTGAGCTGAGTCCTAAGTTCGGCATCATTGTTCCAATGGCTAACCGAGTGAAGGAAGAGAAAAGGTAAAATGGACTTCGATAATTATGTTTTATCTTAAAATATTCGATAAATTTACTTATAACTTCATTTATTATTATTATTATTATTATTATTATTATTATTATTATTATTATTATTATTATTATTATTACCGGAGGGAGAGGGCGTTGTGTAGGCAAAGGGATGCTCGCACGCTGCTATCGCTGCTCCAGTTTTTATAGGTCTAAAGTGGTTTTATCTCATTTTTAATTTGAAAGTGCTGCTGTTTAATTCTACTTGTTACACTGAACACAGGGACGTTTAATTCATCGAAATCGGCGAAGTAATATCCAAGTTTTGTGTGCCGAAAGTCAGGAGACTTTCAGCACACAAACAGCACCAACCAGCAAAGAACAAAGGACGTCGTCATTTTAAAGGTCGCACTACAGTTGCTAAACGGAAGAAAGTCTAAAGGTCACCGACACATCGCAGGTCAAGCACAATGAGCTGTAACAAGTGTAATAAACCATTAAGTTAAGTGACGAAGAGGACTAATGCTCTGGGATCTCAGAAAACATATAGAAAGCAAAAGGATCTGCGAAAAGGACCATTCCGTCCGTTTCGCAGATCCTTTTTGCTTTTTTTGCAGATCCTTTCGCAGATCCTTTTTGCTTTTTTTTGCAGATCCTTTCGCACATCCTCTTTGCTTCAAACGGACCTGCGAAAACGCAGGTCCGTTTGAAGAAATGGTCCGTCTACAATGCCGTGAGAAAATGAAGAACAAACAACAGATTCCAAGCAAAAGCAACGACGCACATCAAAGTAAGCTCCTTCCTGATCCTAAAATTACAGATAACTAATTCATTCAAACTCATGCTTAAAGACTTGCTAAATACACACATGAAACAAATTAACAAAAACATTTGAGGAGTATGAATATTACATACAGTTCAATAACGTGACCTCTGAAGAAATGTTAGGAACTGTGAGAGATATAAAGACGAAATTATAGCGATAGAAACACAAGAAAACCTTCAGCGCAAAATTAAGAATTGAAGAAAGAGGTAAACACCCTGAAATACCAAGTCGAACACATACTACAAAAAGAACGGCAAAAAAGAACTTTAAATAGAAGGAATATCATAAGAAAAGACATAAGATTTAAGCAACATAGTGCAACTGATCGGCTCCACCAAAAGTGGCATTCCAATCACAACCACAGATATCGACTCTATTAACCGAGACCCACAAAAAAACAAAGAGAGACCACCACCAATCATCGCTTGTTTTACCAGCAGAAGTCTGAGAAACCGGATTCTTATAGCAAGCAAGAAAACAAGGCCTAAAACATCGATCCTAACTGACAAGAAACTCGCAACACCAATCTATATGTCTGTATACTGGACACCATACTTTAAAAATCTTTTGTAACAAGCAAAGAATACTAAAACAGAGAAGAGCTACAAATTCCTGTAGACTAAGGATTCACAGATATTTATGAGAGAGAATGAAAACACTCGAATTTATACAACTGCAAGAGAATCCGATCTACACAGCCTACCATTATAAAACATTAACTCTCCACATCCTTAAGAACAAGATTTAAAATCACCTTCAAACTATATGATGGAGATCTCAAATCTAGGCTAACATATCCAGTTAGACAATATAAACTTTAAGGTCTTTGACTGTTTGAAGAAATGGACAGACAATTTCTACCAATACCGACTTCACTACCATATGCACAAACATAAGAAGTATAAAGAAACACCGGCTTACATTTATAACACTGCTCAACTACATCTTGACGAACATAAATGCGCAAATACTGACAGAATTTTCAATAAATGACAAACAGAAATTTACGCATACAACATTAATAATTACCAAACCTACAACTTATGTAGGGGTGCTTAAGGGGTCAAAGCTGTATAACTGAGAGGAGACCTCCACATAGCCTTTAAAGGAATGCGGAGGACCGACCAGGGCTTCTGACCTAATGTCCAATCCTCACCTTCTCGTGGTGCACCCTGTTGGGTATCTACCTAGATATTGAACGAACGAGGATGGGCTGGCAATTTGGGATTTAGCCAACTAAATTGTATTCTTATTGGTTAAACCAAAATACAAAATGATGGTACAACATGACAAAATTTCATGCAGGCTGGGGCGCCGCCGTTGTTTTCACCAGGGAACTAGGGCGAACAGCGAAAAGTCAGCTACTGGAACAAATCTGAAAACACACCCCAACTCAACATCACCAGAGTTAAAGATCGGTACTAATAACATAAGAAGCCTGAATGGCAAAGAAATGGAGCTAGCGAGGGAATTAGATAAGTACCAGATAGACATAGTAGGGGTGACTGAAACAAAAAAGGCAAAAACTGTTGAGATCTTTCTGAGCAAAAAATACAAAATGTTATATTCAGGCAATGACAATCAAAGAAAAGAAGGAATAGCCATACTATTCAACACAAAAAACGAGGCTAATCTTCTTGAATAGCAGGCAGTCTCAAGTAGATTAATGTAGGCAAATTTGAGATAGGAATACTAGACAATGAGACTTATTTGTGCCTATGGTCCCACAGAAGGTTCTACTAAGGTAGAAGTGGAGAACGTTTTGAGGCTTTAGAGAAAGCAACTGACACAATGAAAAAGGAAAAGTTGGTGCTTGTTGGGGTTCTAAATAGCAGAGTAGGAAATGATTGTCAGGTATACAAAAATATTTTGGGAAAATTTGGAGAAAATAGCAAAGCTAATAATAATGGCAAATACCTGTTTAATTTCTGCTCAGGCATGGACTGGTTAATACTAACACCATGTTCCAACATAAAAATGTGCACAAATTCACATGGAGAGAAGAGGCAAGGAATAGGAAAAGTCTCATTGACTATGTTATTGTTGACAGTGATGTTTTCTCCCTGGTGCAGGACACCAGAATTTACAGAGGATTTGAACTTGCAAGTGATCACTATTTAGTCTTGAGCAGGATAAAATTGAATTTCATATTGAAAAGAATAACATACAAGAAATTTTTAAAGCGAATAAAAGGTGAGCAGCTCTCACATATGAACTGTAAACTAAAATACACAAAGATTATTGAAGAAAAAATGAAGGAGATTGAGAACAAGAACCACAACTTGGATATTCAGTGGCAAACCTTGAAGAAAACCCTGATTGATTCAGCCAGAGTGGCGTGTGGTGAGGTTGTCTGCAAGGATTGAAAAGGCAGAACTCCATGGAGGACACAGGAAGTAAAAGAGGCAGTGAAGGAAAAGATGAAATCATATCAAAGGTTCCTGGCATATAAGTCAGCTTGTGCTCTTAGAGAATACAGAGACATATGTAAGAACGCTAAACACTGTGTAAAACTAGCTAAACAAAAGTCATGGGAGGACTTTGTCAAAAACATAGAAAATAAATATCAAGAGGGTGGCAAAAGATTCTGGAGGTTGTTGAGGAAGCTCAGAAATGGAGGAAAGAGTGCTGTAGAAGGAATTAGAGATGATAAAGGTGACATGAAAACAGGAGAAAGAGATATCTTTGAAGTATGGAGTAATTACTTCGAAAAATTGCTAAATGAAACAAGCAGTGATAGCACAGTGGTAAAAAACATTCAGCATACTTGAAGTATAAAAAGCCATCAAAGGCTTCAAAAATGTAGAAAGGCATCAGAAGTAGATGAAATTTGACCAGAAATGCTGAAGTGTGGTGGTATAAAAGTCTTACACTGGCTGCACTGCATAGTTCAGAATGCCTGCAGAGAGGGACGAATTACCGATGATTGAAGTAGAACTCTCATAGTACCCATATATAAAAAGGGAAATAAAACTGAATGTGAGATTTACAGAGGTATATCCCTACTAAGTGTTCCTGGTAAGATCTATGCAAGTATACTTGAGAAACGGATGAGAAGAATTGTAGAAGAAACGCTTGGTGAAGAACAAGCTGGATTCAGGTCAAATAGAGGCTCTCAGCATCAGATCTTCACTTTACGACAAATAGTTGAGAAATCATCGGAATATAACAAAGATCTGTATTTACGTTTTGTTGATTTGGAAAAGGCATATGAAATGGTGCCAAGAGAGAAGCTGTCCAATACGCTACAGTTATATGGTGTCAATGGGGCATTATATCATGCAATACTTACGGTAGTCTTTATTTCAGTTGTACGTCAGCAGTTCGAATTGAAGGAAGTACAGGAAGATGGTTTAATGTTAAATCTTGTGTGAGACCAGGATGTACATTATCCCCTCTGTTATTAGCTATATGGATCACATTATAAAGGAAAGTGGTATTAATCATGATATCAAAATTGGAAATGTTAATATCAGCTCTTTGCTTTATGCGGACGATGTTATAATTCTAAATAAATCCGCTACTAGTCTGCAAGTTTCTCTGACTAAATTGAATAACTGTTGTAATAGATATGGTATGAAGGTCAGCAATAAAAAGACAAAGACAATGAAAATAGGCCGAATCATTGAAAATATTATCAACTGTGTTGTGAATGGAGAACCTGAGGAACAAGTAAAACATTTCAGCTACTTAGGCACGAGTTTTAGTGAAGATGGTAAATTAAATATAGAAATAGACAACAGAATTAACAAAGCTGGTATGGTAGGAAGTCAATTGAATAAATTAATATGGAATAAGAGAGAAATTAGTCGGAAAACTGAATTAGCTCTATACAAGACAGTATTCAAACCAATTTTTACCTTATGGATCTGAGAGCTGGGTCAGAAGTAAAACACTTGCCCAAAGACTAGAGACCGCAGATATGAGAGTCCTAAGAAAAAAGGTTATAGGCGTGAACAGATGGCATCAATGGAAATATCATATTAAAAACGAGGATATTAGGAAAGAACTTGACATTGTCAGCATCCAGGAATGCGTTAGTAGAGAAAATCTCAGGTGGTATGATCACTTAAAGAGATTGGGCGAGGAAAGTTTAGCAAAACAAGTGTTCTCTGCCAAGTTGGCAAGAAAACGACCCAGAGGAAGACCAAGATATAGGTGGATTGATACTTTACAAAGTGCCTTAGACGATAGAAATATAAGATCTGATAATGTTGGAGTCTTGACAAGTAACAGACTGATTTGGAGGAAAATTGTAGATAGGAAATTAATAATGATGTAATTTTTTCATGTAGTACTATCATATCCTGTACACCCCTTGAGGGTACATGGCAGGAATTTGATGATGATAATGATGACAACTTATGTAAACCAAACGAAAGAGGAGGTGGCATAGTGGCATTTATCAAAGAAACTTACAATGTGACCGAAAAACAAACTCATTTCGAACATAAGGAAACACTAATTTTGGAAATCACAAATAGCGACAAACATAGCATCAAATACACAATAAACATAATATAGAGACTCTCAGATAATAATCCACTCAGCTTTCTGCATGAATCAGAATCATGGCTAAGCGGCGTTGAACCCCAATACAGCACATAGGCTCATCATAATAGGAGACATTAACATAAATAATCTTGACCACGCTTTTTCAACAACTAACACATACCTTGATATCCTAAAGCAGTATAAGATAAACCTTACCATTAACTCACCAACAAGAGAAGAAATACTCAACATTTCAGTAACACAATTCTGCATTGACCATATCAACATACGGGCTCCGATCTACACATATACGTCAGTAATTAACGTCAAATTTGCCGGTCACTACTTTATCTCAACTTCGTTTCGTTATGTTACCTCCTTCTCTCCCCCCTCTTCCACCATCACAAAAGTCGACAAAAATCGATCATATTAAAGAGCACTGTCGACAACCGTGTAAATAAATACAGACTGTAATTGCCTACTTGAAATAATAACTTTATATGAGAACTTCCAACTAATCCTCACAGAAATATACAAAAAAGCAACAAAAATCTACACAAAAGAGGCGACAAACAGACAATAATCCATGGATAAATGGCGACATACTAAATGGTATTACTGTAAAAGGAAATCTATCGAAAAAACTAAAAACGTCACCCCGTAACACACATTTACAAACCTTATACAAAAACACAAGAATTCGACTAACAACAAAAATTCGTAGGGCAAAAAGACACTACTACTTCCAAAAATTTACAGAATATAATCACAATATGAAGCAAACATGAGCTCTACTGAACGAATTATTGACTCGAAAAAAGAAAACTTCAGCACATGATTTTATTGCAAAAAGTTTCCGTCAGTATATAAACCAAGAGGAACTAGCAAACTCATTCAACCATGAATTCACAAACAATATCACACAACTCAAAAAATAATAATAATAATAATAATAATATACCAACGATAAACAAAAGTGAACAGCAAACTATGTATTTTCCACCTGTAACAAAACAGGAACTGAAGGAAGCACTCTTACAACTAAAACCAAAGACGACTCCAGAAATAGACAAAATAAGATTCATAGACTTTTTAACTTTTAACACACTTTGAACTAATAAATCCAATACTTTTATGACTCGTGAACATTAATATTCGACACTGGCATTATTCCACAACATCTAAAAACTGCAATAATTACTCCAATTTACAAACATGGTCAAAGAAATGGTACACAGAACTACAGACCAATAACTACCCTACCTGACATTTCAAAAATTCTAGAAAAAATAACACACACCAGACTACAGAACTATTTACAGAAGTACAACATTATCTCACAAAACCAATACGGCGTTCAGAAAACAAAAAGCACCATCACATTATTAGAAGACATTGCCGACGCCATAAACAAAGCCCTCGATAAAAACAAGTACTCTGTCCTTATACTGCTTGACTTAACCAAAGCTTTTGATACACTCGAACACGACATACTACTGACTAAACTATACTCAATCAGGATAACAGGAACACTGCATTCCTGGTTCAGGAACTATCTCTTAAACAGAACATAAGTAACAAAAATAGGTAGATGTCACAGTCGGGGTATACAAATAAACACGGTGTCCCACAAGGCACCATTTTATCATCTACTCTATTCAACATATACATTAATGATGTTCATAACCTGGCCACACCAAGTCAAATATTTCAGTGACACCGCGCTACTTGCAATTCTCACAAACAGCAACACGGCTCTCGCCAAAGCACAACAAGACTTAAATGAAATCCCAACATACTTCTACCAAAACTCAGTTATAATCAAACGCACAAGACACAGATGTTAATAATACATAATCCGAGAATCTCGCGCCCCGCACCACTATCGCTACACTGCCACACATACCACTGCATTAACAACAAAATATCTGCCAATGTTCCGAAATCAAACCCGTAACACATACAAAATACCTTGGCCTTTACATAGATTGGCACCTTAAATGGACAAAACATATAGATTATCTACACACTAAACTCCGCATCATCGCATCAAAACTCTTCCAAGTAAAATACATGATTCCATCTAACATAAAAAAAAAAACTCCTATACCACGGTATTCGTGAATCTCTATACGGTATAATGGTCTACACACACACACACACACACACACACACACACACACACACACACACACACACACACACACACACACACACACACACACACACACACACACACACACACACACACACACACACACACATCAAACAGCCACCTAACAAAATTAGAAATATTATACAGGAAAATAGTGTCAAGTGATTTGGAGACCTTATACACAACAGTCAATATCCGAAACGCTTGTGGCGACACATAGAATCCTGAGCATTAAAAATCTGAAATACTGCATAATGTTACTAAGAAATTACTTCAACATCGCCTATCGTAACAACAGAGACACATATCGCGTAACAGGACCCACAACAACTCTGTACATCCCTAGACCCTTCAACAACTCATACGGTTCTTTTGTGAGATCGCATCTGATACCCACGCTATTCAACAACCTACCAAGAAATTTAAAACACAAAGACAACTACAGAACATTAAAACACGAACTCTGGAAAATATACCAACACAGTGAACATAGCATTAACACATCTGTACACATGACAAATCACCAGCATCCAACGCCTACATTCCATCCATATACAGTACCAAACAACATAAATAGCGAAGGCTAATCCTACTCTCTTCATAAAAGCTAACCCTAGCTTCGAAGCAAGGGGGGGGGATTATCCCGCCTCATGCAACTAATCCTCATAATCATATAGACTGCAAATTATTGTAATTGTATATTATAATAAAATATTAAAATAATTATTTTAATAAATAAATAAATGTTACATAAATATTTATGTAATATTTATGTATATATAAAAAATAATTATGTCTTAATTGTACATGTGTAAATACTCTATAATCCGCGCGGTTAGCCGAGTGGCTGTGCGCTTCGCAACCATATGCCTGGGGAAGTGTCCTAGGTTCGATTCTTGTCGGAGACGTGAGGAGCTGAAGTATTTTCCTCATCCATAAGCAAGTTACCAGGTCTTGGGCGGGAGCAGTAAGGTTTATTCCTCAGTTTAGCTGGGGTTTTTTCATTCCACAAGCAGGCAAACCGCCCCCCCCCCCCTGAACACATACGGACTACAATCATGAATACCTCCATTAGGGATGCAGCGGAGGAGTGGCGTCCTGGCTGCATTATTTCGCCGTGACTCCTCACTAGAATGAGACCCAACCCGTCTGAATCAGATAGTAGGGAGAGATAGATAGAAATACTCTGTATGATGATAACAGAAAAAAAAATTATCATTATCAAAAACAAATACATATATATATATATATATATATATATATATGTATTTATATATATATATATATATATATATATAAATGTATATATATATATATACATACATATATTATTATATAGGATAATTATATCCATTGATATTGTATATATAGAGTGTAAAAAATGCAAAAACATCTGTAATAATCTGAATTATTATAATAGTATACGTTGTAAACAATTATTATTATTATTATTTAAAAACATTATGTAAGCAAGTATCTGTTAGCACAATTGTGTTCATGTAATGTATGTAATTTATCTGAGAAATAATAAAATGTTAAAAATGTTTAAAAATTATTATTATTATTATTATTATCGGCCCTTCTCTAAGACATTCACGGTTGGCAAAGGCATGAACTCTGGTAACTGCCAAATCTCTGCTCATGTCTCTGTACTGTAACATAACACTACTAGGAAATGTGTTCTTGGTTGGTTTGTGGTTGGGAAGTTGATTTTCCTCTAGGACACTCAGAGGACAATCATCTCCAAAACCTCAGCTGATAAATTTATTCAGTCCTTGTGGAAGGGGAATTAAACAGCATTATTCTATATAGAATACAGAAAGAATTTAAAGAATTTATATAGAAATACAGAAAGAATCTATACAGAAAGAGTCTAAAAATTATTTAAGTGGTATTTCTACTCTAAAAACATCAAATATTTATAGAAATATATTTCAAATTTGTGGTGTGCTATCACTGGAGATATGACACATCTCATTTACAGAGTGTCGCCTTTTCCCGAATTTTTCCTCCTTCATAAGAATGACATTTACTGACAACTCCTAAAATACTTTTTAATTGCTTCTACAAACGTGTATAATTAAAGATTAAAAACCTCTAATACATTAGAAAAAACGTGGCCGGAATAAGCAATTTTTTATTACTTATTTCTAGAAGACAACTCCAGCAGAGAGCAGGCAGGATTCAGACGATGTTTCTCCACAACAGATCACATCCAGGTCATTTCACAACTAACAGAAAAATGCAGAGAATACCGAATCCCTCTATGTTTCCTCTTTATTGATTTTAAAAAAGCATTTGATACCATAGAACACAATGCAGTCATCAGCGCTTACTGGAAATAAATGTGGATCCTACTTATATCCACATGATAAAAGAAATTAACAACAATCAGACCACACAAATAACCCTATTTGATCAACCTATAAATATAGATATAAAGAGAGGGGTCCGCTAAGGCGATGTGATCTCCCCAAATATATTTACCAGCACTTTAGAATACATTCTGAAAAAAATAGACCTAAACGGAGGAATAAGCATAGATGGTGAAAAGCTACAAATTCTTATGTTTGCCGATGATCTAATACTGATATCCCACAACCCAAAAGACCTAGAAGAAATGGGTAAAAAACTATATACAAACAGTAATATAGGCTTAGAAATGAATCTAGAAAAAACAAAATGGATCAAAAACATCTACACAAGTGACAGTCCCCTATGTATTGATAACATCCCTATAGAACAAGTTGACTCATACAAGTATTTAGGACAAACAATAAAAATGAATAACGATTTATCTGAAGAACTATCAAAAAGAAAGAAAGCTGCATGGCTATCATTCAACAGACTAAAAGAAACACTTACTTATCCAAATCTTGACATCTCTCCGAAGGCAAAACTATTTAATAGTGATATTCTACCATCACTCACATATAGATCAGAAACATGGAACACGACAAGAAAAGAAGAAGAGACGCTCAGAATAACTCAGCGTGCAACAGAACGCAGGATTTGTAACATCAGCAGAATGGAACATGTTAGAAATACGGAACTAAGAAAGAGATCAGGCATAAAAGATGTGGTAACTGCAGTATATGAAAGCAAGATGAGATGAGCAGGTCACATAGTCAGACTCAGGGATAACAGATGGACATATAGAATACTCAACTGGCAACCAAGAATAAAGAGAAAACCAGGAAGACCACCTACAAGATGGGAAGATCCACTAGTGAAATCTATGAGTATAACATGGAAGAGAGAGGCTCAAGATCGAGATCGTTGGAGGCATCCTTGTGACCTGCGCTCATGGAGAAATCCTGAGTGAAACACGGGTCCATCAAGGTAATCAATGTAAAAATTTTTAATTCATTTCGGGGTGTAAATCTGCTGAGTAGTGAGATATGGGTCAGAAAATCAGAAACTTTACTCTTCAGGTCAGAGATAGAATTTTTCCAAGCCGCTTCAAGCCTCCAGTAAGCGGAGAAGTAGTCTTCCAACAGGTGATAAAATTCGTCTCCCACTCAAAGATAATAACAAATATTCAATGCCTACGAGTTGCGAAGTGGGTACGTTAACTACTCTACCAACCAGGCAGGAAACTATTTCATCATTATTTACGAGTCGTCAATCAGTAAACGTCTTAAAAAATGTTCACATTTTGTTTTCATAGCAACAATATGTCCTTTATATGGCAAATTAACCAGTACATGTTTCTTTCTTTATTTATTTTTATTAAAATTAATTAAATAATTAACTAATTAGTAATAGTAGTAAATGGACAAAGTTTCATAAACTTTCAAATATCAAAGTCATGTTCAACGGATTCCACAAATATTCTTTTGAACAGAGAAAAAAAAAAAAGAATAAGCGGATAATCTAATTTCGATATTTATTTATTTGAATATCGGCAAATGTTCAATTATTTCAGTATAAAATATCGTTTCTTATTCTTTCTTCGTAACCTTATCTCACATTTAGTAACATAGTACTTTTCCTCATGTTTAATTTCTAAATCCTACTTACTGACTTAACCACCAAAAATGACTTTTTGTTTATTCAACGGAAATATTTTTAAAATACTAGAAAAGGTTTTCAGTGGTAGTTTTCCTTCTGAAATTTTATAGTAAATTATATAATAGTATTTCACATAAATTACTTTGCTTTTATATACTGAACGTGTGCCCTGTTATTTCTTTTTATTATTATTATATAGAAGTAATATCTCTACATAACACGTATCATCTGTTGTAATATTAGACTGTCTGCAACTCTTGTGGGTGGAAATTTGTGTGTGTGTGTGTATGTGTGTGTGTGTGTGTGTGTGTGTGTGTGTGTGTGTGTGTACAGATTTCGCCTGAAGAAATGAACTGGTGTCAATTTGAATCAACTCATTCCTTTTTTAAACGATTTAATTGGCTTATTAAATAGTTCAGTATTTCAGTATCTTTCATAAAAAAATAAAATAAACTTTATTATTACAGTTGCTATCGACACTGTACCGACAACTTCTATAACAATACTATTCTATTCAATCAGTGAGCATGATCTGTTTATCAACTTCGAAGGTACCCATGAGACGAAGTCGCTTAATACCCTTGTAGCTCAGGTATGTTGTAAAAGTTGTCCAGTGATTCGGGATTTCTTACTGTTGATTTGTTTTCAACAGGTTTTCCGTTAACTGCTAAATGAACTAACTTTTCCAACTTCTTACCCGTTACAGAATACTGCAAAAGAAATTAAACACGAATTAACAACATTGTAGGAAGCATCAAAAGCACTAAACCTCTTAGTCAAATGAATCCATCAATATTTAATATCAATCAACTCCCGCTTTAATCGTTTAAGTTCATTTTCAGTTATGTAGCATGTTTGTTCGTTTCTATCAAATTCTAAATGAGCATATATATATATATATATATATATATATATATATATATATATATATATATATATATATATATATATATATATATATATATATATATATATATATATATATATATATCAAACATTTATTATCAACTATTTGTAAAACGTTTGAAAACTTGTTTTAATAAATGATATGCATAGTTTAGTTTTACGTTATTAGTTGCTGTTATCCTTTCAATTTAAATATTTTATCGCGAACACATACAAAAAAAAGAGAAAAAAAAAAAAAAAGAAAGCGCTCCCGAAGGCCTTCAGCATTTTCATCACACATCAGTAGTTACGAGTGGTCAGCATATAACCACATATAAGTAATACGTAATTTTGTTAGACTTTATAGCTATACGATATCCTTTCAAAAGTTCTGCATGCTTCACATTTATATTAAATTAAATTTAATATTATATTAAAGACATTTATCTGCCTTTAATATAATATTCTTTCTGCTTTACCACTGCTGCCAATGTCTTGTCTTCCTGTCTTCATCAAACCTTTTTTGTTATTTGTTTTTTAATATTCGATAAGTCAGAGCACTTGTACAGAAATCTTGTTAACAGTAGCGAAGTGTTTCCCAAAAAGTGGGTTCTTTCAACGTAGGGAAGAGATCGAACTCCTAGACAACTGGAGTTTAGGAGATTGGGTGAAGAAGCACTTTGCATCCATACTCTCCATTAGATCAGATCAGATCAGGTTTTGATATACGAACACTGATCATTGGGCACTCTCCGACCTTAATCAAAGTCTCCCTCCTTTTTTGAAGTCTTATATTGTGGAACAAGAATACTACAGGAACTGATTCTGACTGAAAACACAAAGTAAAAACTGTTTTTCACAATTCAATTTTGTTTTCACGAATTGTTTTCACTTTCGGCCGAAGGTGAAAATTGTATCTCATGCTACTGGCTACGCATGCATGCGGAACTTTGAAATGATTTTCATGTATAATACAGATTAAGACAGGCAGGCATAAATGAAAAGGAGAGGTTAATTTGTTTAATATTCACCATCTTTCGATGGATTTTAAATTAGCAGATATGGAAATCAGTAATAAATGGCTATTTATATGCACAAACGTTAAATAATAAGCATATGTTGTTAGATTTTGCAATATGTTATTTGTTTAGGCTTGCCAGAATATTGGTATTTTTCCCTTAGAAAATATTTTAGATTATTTCTAATTTCTATAACTTACTGGAATGTCTTTGATTTCTAATATTATGCTGGGAATACAATACTCAGAGAGGTTTTCTCCAATATTCTTCTTAATTCTATTCACTAAATCTTCAGAAAATTGAATGTTTGGCATCATTTTTAAGAAAAGGACAGCCCGTTCATCTCCAAATTTGTTGAACTGGGACACGCAAACGCAATCCTTGATCTCACTAAAGTTTTGAGCTGAAATAATGGAAATACATTTAGACTATTCGTGTTATTTTTTTTTTAAAAATTCACTATGCATTAAGACACTGTTTTTATGAACAGATTTTCCAGTTCATAATAACTCAGGTTAGTAACATTGTGATACTACTGTTATGAACTACTTAGAGAACGTCCACTGCCTTCCTTGAAAAGATATCTCTGTATTTAGCTAATAAAATAAAATAAAATAAAATACACACTTCATCAAAAATGGAATGTGTACTGACTGGTAAAAAGCGTGACTACCCATTTGCTTTCAAGTTCAACTAACAATAAGAGTTAAGTTTTGGCATCCATTGACCATAACGTTTAGGTGCTTCTCTCTCACACATAATTCAAATAAAAATTATTATTGTAGTGCTTATTAGTTATTTATCCCTTGGTAATATATCCAAGTTAAACGTCGCGTTAATATGGTATGGATTCTGCAATTATTTTGTGTGGAATTGATATAAAAATAAATAAATAAATCCTCTAACGCCTTTTCACTAAATAAAATTAAATTTAAAACGAAAAATGGTTATACTGAATTTTTAAAGATTTCTTTATATTAATAATTGAAAAAAAATTAGAATCGTCTGGTGCAGTAAAAAGCATTACATGTACTATTTGATCGGGGAAAAATTCCTACGTTGTTTTATTTATTTTTTAAGGAAAGAGAGGGCATGTAATAGAAGCACTTTTCAAGCATTCCATTGCTTGTCTCCCAGTGAATTTATCGAAGATATTTGATGTTGTCCAGGTAGGTAAATTATCATCAAGTTACGACTCCTCTTTTTCAAGTTCACATCGGCTCTATCGCAGACACTGGTGTTTCATTATATCCTTTCTATATTACATTTCTGTATGTGTTATCTCATTGGCATTCACCATTTCACCAATTTCCTCTAAACATGTACAAGTTGTTTCCAAGTATTTTAATCATAGATTCAAGAAAAATATCGTTAGATTATTTCTCACTACTACTGATGTTAAGATTGGCGCATGCAATCATGAACGTGAAGGTGAACGCCCACGCACGTTTTATATTGTATATAGGTAGTGGGAAACTCTCCTGTTTTGAAATGATACATACTGTGATTATATTCAAAGTCTTATTTTGCGAAAAAGCACATATATCCCTACAATTGTGTGCTCTCAACTGACTGTAGTCCAAACCTTCATCAGATAGAAATGTGAAGTTGATTCTTCGGCCAATAAGTGTTCAGAAGTAAGATTCAGGAAGATAATAGGAAACAAAAAACGGACAGCATAGTCATTTCAGCAGCCCGATGTGAAATTGATCACGAGTTCAGCAGTGTCTACAGGTTAGTAAGATGCTACGCAAATTCGGACACTGCTTGGTGTTTTTGGAAGAATATTTGCATATGAGCTACACATCATCCATTGCCATCAGCAGCGACAATGAGCATCGATTGGACTAGTGTAAAGAATGTCACGATTAGTCTGTTTGGATGTATACTAATATATAGGAATACCGTGTAGCATAAATAATTGCTACGCCGTTTACCTGATCGAATGGCAAGTTTGGGTATACCAGATGCCTGGAGAATGCATCATCATAAGATTGATGTTGATAGCGAAGATGTAATAAAAAGGCCTTTGCTTTTTGGACGAACACCAACAGACGTAAAACACTTTTAAATGAAACAGAACATCCTACATTGTGGTAATTTTGATTATGATCTAATCATTATCATTTATCATACAGCAAGTGCTATTTCGACATTCTTTGAGTAAAATGCCGAAGGAAAAACCTGATTGACCTGCATAGAATTCCTTCGATATGAAGGGTGAGAAGCGTGATGATAGTCAAAAGAGGACCAACGCGCCACTGAGAAGTGTGCAGGCACTCTGAAATCACAAAATATTTATTTCACCATTGCCGACTTGCACGAGTGTGTATCGTAACATTAATCAACATTATAAGAATCGAAATTATTTCGACTTCTCATAATGTCGAAGAAGGCCTAAATACGTAAGGAAGGACAGGATGGGACCACACTCTATGAATGGTCCTTTTTTGCAGTTAGTTTTAGTTATCATCGGAGAAACGTAATCATGATAACTACTGTAACATAGTGCTAAAACGAATTCAATATTCGTTAATTTTATGATTGACAATCAGATGTTTTAATTTAAATTTAAAACAGCTTGAGCTTTGAAAACATGGATGAAAATTATCGGGACTAACAACCTGTTTAAAAAAATCTGAACCTGTGTGTTGGAATTCGAATATGTGTGCCTTCTTGTACTTAACGTTTGCGGAAGTTAAGCACATCATCATATACTCGGCTTTTATATTATATATAAGTGGCAACTGTTATTCTATAAGAATATGGCCGATGCTTAAATTTACTAGTAATACACAATTTTATGTCAACACTTCGATATATAAAGAAAACAACTATTCCTTTAGGTCAAGTCATTGTTACCAAGACATGATATTTAGTCAATACCAGTGCACGGGCGTTTTTCTAGGAGTGATTAATAAAGTGGAGAATCTGGTAAAAGTGAATGGTTCAAAAACGCACTTAAAAAGTGATAATATATTTTAGAAATGCCTACACAGCTTTTGGTAATTCGTGACTCGATATAATTTAAAGAAATATGGTTCGATTTTAGTCATCGCCTAGAGGATTCACCCCTCCCCACCACCTATTTGCAAAATCTTTGTCGACTTAGCTGGTTTTCGGCTCAGACAAGTTTTATTCCACTAACTACTTAGGTTTGTTTAACCCTGAAACTCAGGAAGAAAAATAAAGTCTCAGCACATAAATAACCTTAGCTAAGATCAGAAACATGAGATGACGACATTTGTTTCTCCATATTCTGGTCACTTTCTTTGGAATACGAAGCTAAAAAATATGCTAAGTCGCCGCAATTGCAAAACACTAAGATATCAGTAGTATACCTATTTCTAAAAACGGTAGGCTAAAAAAAGAGCACTACCTATACATTTTGGAGATTATTTTACAAGGAATCAAAAGATTGTTTTAAATTTTTTTATTATACTTTATGCATGCATAACAGCGTATTACCTGCTTCATGATCCCCGAAACCTAAAGAGGAAAATGTAATAAGAGAAATTCTATTTGTAATTGGTAGTGTTACAGAAAAGAAAACGTGGCTGGCTACTTACTGATGCTATAGATTTCTTCACTTCCAAAAAGCATGCCATCGACATTCATAACGGTATCACTGTAGACAAAAATACAACAAACGTATTGTATTTAATACTAAATACAATATTCTTGTATTATATGTAATATTAAATTAAATACAATTTATTAATAATACTATTAATAATACTATATTTTGGCCTTTCAAGAGAGAGCTACCATAATAATTTAAGCTACAACCTCCCAGACTGTCATTCTGCTGTGATCAAATACTGGTGCTCACGAGATGCTATACGCACGCACTCACCCAACAATGTGGTCCACGAAGGAACAGCTTTGAATACATTAACTACAACGTTTTCACGTTAAATATGTATAGTGACTTTCCTGTGCTGTTCGCAGCTTTTATCTTCAATGTTTAATGTTTTTTTTTCTTTTATAAAAACACCTGAAAAAGGCTGTGAAAACCCGATACTAGTCGTGTGATACTATTAAACCTTTTTCCTTTTCCCGAGAGAAAAGGTTACGTTCAACAACCGAGTAAACCAACATTCGTGCATATATATATATATATATATATATAATTTATTTTATTTAATTCTTCTCTTTAATTTAATTCTGCTATTTAATTCTTCTTGTCACGTTGAAGACAGGGACGTTTAAATCATCAAAATCGGCTAAGTAATATCTACATTTTGTGTGCTGAAAGTCATAGAGTGAATTGCTGTCACCAACCAACAAAGATCAAAGGACGTCGCCATTTTAAAAGTCGCACTACAGTCGCTAAAGTTCACCGAGTCAGCGAAGGTCAAGCACAATGATCTGTAACAAGTGCAATAAGCCATTAAGCGACGAAGGGGATGGGCCACATTGTTCTGGATTTGGGAGAAGACAACACTATCAATGCTCTGGGATCTCAGAAAGCATGGAAAGCAAAAGGAGCTGCGAAATGGACTGAATGGCGCTGTCTACTATGCCGAGAGAAAATGAAGAACAAACAACAGACACCAAAGAAAAGCAACGATGCACATCAAAGTAAGTTCCTGGTCCTAAAATTACAGGCAACTTAGATTCATTCAAACTTATGGTTAAATATTTGCTAAATATGGAACAAATTAACAAAACATTCGAGGAGTATGAACATTACATACAGTACAAAAAAGTGACGGTTGAAGAAATGTTAGGAACCGTGATAGAAATAATGACAAAATTAACGGTAGTGATAGAAATGCAAGAAACACTCAACTGCGAAAATGAAGAATTGCAGAAAGAAGTAAACGCACTGAAGTGTTAAATGGAGCATATGCTACAAAAAGAAAGAAAAAAAGAACTTAAAATTGAGGGAATACAAAACGAAAAGTCAACTGATTGACAGCAAAATTGGCATGCAAGCCCGAAACATCGATCCTAAATGACAAGAAACTCCCAACACCACTCTACAGGGTGGGTCAAAAGTCGCAACCACAGACATCGCCTCTATTAACCGAGGCCCACAAAAAAAAAGAGAGACCGCCACCAATCATCGCTCGTTTTACCAGCAGAAGTCTGAGAGGCTCCATTTTTGCAGCAAGCAAGAAAATGAGGCCAACAACATCAATCCTAACTGACAAGAAACTCCCAACACCAATCTGCAGGGTGGTTCAAAATTCCACGTACAAACTTTGAGGGGAGGGTAGAGAACATTAAAATCAACCATATTCACATAGGAAAGCATGACCGGAAACGCCACCCGAAAGTGATAGGTGGCGCTGTTCGCCAGTGCTCCAGGTGAGCAATTGGGGCTTTCTCATTCAAGCTTTTCAAGCTTTCGACATCGTACGAAGAACATGCATCGTTTTACGAACGCTGAGATGCCAAACATGCACCTTCTTTACAGGTTAGATGATGGTAATGGACAAGCCGCTGTACGAATGTATCGCGAAAGGTACCCAAACAGACGTGTACTGCATCACCAAACGTTTGCACATTTGCATCGGAATTTGTGTGATGACTATGGATCATTCAGGGATCGCAGGCATGATAGTGGGCGGCCAAGATCGATGCTAAATCCCGCCATGGAAGAGGAGGTGTTGCATGCGATAGACAATAATCCAGATATAAGCACATGTGCCGTTTCCTCTGCTATAGAGGTATCTCGATCTAGTGTATTGCGCGTTTTGCACTCTGAGTCCTTACTTCCATTTCATCTGCAACGGTTCAGATAATCTTCGGCCCAGTTATTGATGGCCGGAGATTATCCTCGACGTGTGGAATTCGCGAAGTGATTTCTGCAGAAAAGTGCCATAGACCCAGATTTTCAACTTGTGTTGACAACTCATACACAGAGTATATAAATTCTTTTCGCTATACCGTTTGGTATTAATTTGGTCTAGCTACTCACTGATGAAGCCTCAATAAAGGCTGAAACCGGTCTGGGTAGTGACCTCCCACCATAATGTAATAACAGCATACATTTCCTAGGAAATGTGTTTTACATTATAGAAAATACCAAGAATAGCGATCAGAACTTTACCACCTTTGCTGCGAGTTGCCCGAGTTTAAGCTTTATTTACCCATGAAGGGGTCTTCATCACCACAATGCTCATGTGTGGGCCCATGAGAACCCACACGCTGTACGATCACATGCTGCACAACAATGCTTCGCCATTAATGTATGGACAGGTATCGCCGCTGACTGTTTAGTCGGCCGATACCTGTTACCACCCCGACTGGACTCCCAGAAGTATCGGACCATTCTTGAAAAAGTTCTACCGGATTTACTGAACAACGTTCCAATGACTGTGCGTCGACAGATGTGATTCCAACACGACAGGGACCCAGCTCATTTTGCCATTTCTGTGCATCAGTATTTGGACAGGTCCTTTGGGGCTCAATGCATTGGGCGTGGTGGACCTGTCGCATGCCTATACGCTCACCTGATTTATCGAGCATTGATTTCTTTCTGTGGGGGACCCTTAAAGACATGATGTATGAAACGCCTGTTGCCTCTGACATGGATGTCGTGGCAAGATCGCCATCGCCGCTGCTAATATCCGGGAAATCCCAAGTATTTTCGAAAATACGGCAATCAATGCGTAATCTGTGTCACGCATGCATCACTGCTAATGGTCGTAACTTTGAGCACCTGATGTGAAACCATATTATGTATCCAATTACTATTGAGCCGTTAAGTAACGCCAAATAAAGTTTTTTACACTACTTACTGCCTTGTGTTATTCCTGTATCTTTGTGTCCCTGTTAGTACCTTTCGGTGGCGTTTCCGGTCATGCTTTCCTATGTAAATAGGAAAGATTTTGATGTTCTCTACCTCCCTTCAAAGTTTGTATGTGGACTTCTGAACCGCCCTGTATAGCTGAACACTGGACTCCATACCTTAAAAATCTTTTATACAAAGCAAGGAAGACAAAAACAGAGAAAAACTACTACAAGTTCCTGTGGACTAAGGATTTACAGATATTTATGAGAAAGAATGAAAACACTCGAGTTTATATAATTGCAAGGGAATCCCACCTACACAGCCTACCAATATAAAGCACTGACTCTTCACATCCTTAATAACAAGATTAGAAATCACTTAAAACTATATAATGTAGATCTCAAATATAGTCGAACATATCCAGTCAGACAACATAAACTTCAAGTTCTTTGACTCATTGAAGAAATGGTCAGACAACATTTTCACAAATACCGACTTCACTGTCATACACACAAACATAAGAAGTGTAAGAAAGCACTGGCTTACATTGATAACACAGCTCAATTACACCTTAACAAACATAGATGCGCTAATACTGACCGAAGTTGCAATAAACGACACAGAAATTTACGCATAAAACATAAATAATTACCAAACCTACAACTTATGTAGACCAAACAAAAGAGGAGGAGGCATCGTAGCATTTATCAAAGAAAATACAGTGTGACTGAAAAACACTCATTTTGAACATGCGGAAACACTAATTTTGGAAATCACAAATAGCGACAAACATAGTATCAAATACACAATAAACATAATATGCAGAACCCCAGATAATAATCCACTCAGCATACTGCATCAATTAGAAGCATGGCTAAGCGACATCGAACCCCGTATAACACATAGGCTTATCCTAATAGGAGACATTAATACAAGTACCCTTGACCACGCTTCTTCAACCACTAACACATACCTTGATATATTAAGTTAGTACAACATAAACCCTACTATTAACTTTCCAACAAGAGAAAAAATACTCAACATTGACTAACACAATCATGCATTGATCATATCAACATATGGGCTCCCCTCCATACATATACATGATCAGTATTTAACGTCAAAATTGCCGATCACTACTTTGTATCAACTTCGTTTTATTACGTTATCTATCCCCCCTCCCACCCCACAAACGTCGACAAAACTCGATAATATTAAAGAGCACCGTCGACAATCTTGTAAAAAATACTGACTGGAATTGCCTACTTAAAAAATTGATCCTGTAACATTACTGATCACTACATTATCTGATCACTCTTCAAACGCAGTCTCCTCAGGAACCAATACAGCAGCAACTAACAAACAAACAGATTGAAAATTTACTAGTCAAGCATTACTCTAATGCAAGCAAGCTGCAATACAACAAAGAAAACAAAGAAAATATATATATATATTAAATATCCTTCTGAAGATATATAACACCTCTTGGAATGCAGGTAAACTACCAGAAATCTGGAAAACATCAGTCATTATACCCTTACTGAAACCTAACAAAAACCCTAGTGACTGTAATAGCTACAGACCAATAGCTTTGACTAGCACTCTCTGTAAACTAAATGAAAGAATAATAAATACCAGACTTATCAATTGGCTCTTAGAAAATAACAAGATCAACTTCTACCAAACTGCATACAGGTCTCAACTTAGTACAGAAGATCAATTATTTTATCTTCGCCAATCAGTCATAGATGCTTTCAAGAAAAACCACCAAAGAAGACAACAGCAATATTCTTGGATCTCACAGCTGCCTACGATCGCGACTGGAGACAAAAGGTAATAAAAATTGCATACGATACTGGAATAAGGGGGAAATGCATTAATTTGGAGTCCCAAAAGGATCTGTCTTAAGCCAACTCCTATTTCTCATCTATATGAACAATATCCATCCTCACATAATAAATGACACAAAAATATCATGCTATGCAGATAATATATCAATCTGGCACACAAGCAGTAATCCTTAACAATCTCAAAGATGGGCAAAGGAACTTAAACTACAGATAAACCCAGAATAAAACAAAATGAGCATCTTTCCACTGATAGGATAAAAATAGACACAATTACAACCCCCAAATCAAAATATATAATACCAAAATAGAAAAAACAGTCTCCAAAATGGTTAGGCCTAACCCTAGGCACTGAACTGGAATTTGAACTGGAAACCCTAGGCACTGAACTGAAAAGCTCTTAAAAAGCTTAATATCATCACTTTGTGGAACAAAGTGGGGTGCAAAACCGAAGACAATCAAAACTACATATACAGCACTCACAAGACCCACTATGGAATATGCCTCATCAATCTGGGCTCCAGCTTCTACTAGCTCAAAAGAAAAACTTGACAGAGTACAATGAAGAGCAGAAAAAATTATTATAGGTGCAATCTCATCCACAAATCATTTAAAAGCTCAACAAGAGTGTGGGCTTCACATACTAGAAGACAGAAGAAAACTCTCTCCACAGTTAAATTCACTAACAGAATCAGGAGCCACCAACAGAATCACATCTATCTGAGGACTTTCGATGCCTGAACAAGAAAATCTAGACTAAAGAGATCATCTATGTTACAATATGATCATGGAATTAGAAAACAGACTGACTTAGAGCGCCTATCCATTGAAATAAGCAAAGCCATTCTTTTCCACTATTCTACCAAAAAGCACAATGATAAACTTAAATCTCCTCGAACTTTGTTCATAAAAGGATTCACAGCAAGAAAATAAAAGAAAAGGACTAGACATTATACATCACTTAAATAATCCAAACCATGTTATTGCCTACACTGATGGATCATCTGATGAAGCACTCAACCAAGGAGGTTCAAGGATTTTTCTAACTCTACCTGGAGGCGAGAAAATGCAAATCAAAACCACATCTGGCAAAATAGCTTCAAACTTCACTTGTGAATTAACAGCCATACAAACAGCTCTCAAAGTCTATCTCTCAAATCCAGTAATAAACATTATTACAGAAGGAATAACCATCTAAAGCAACTCAAAATCTTCACTTGAGGCATTAAAAAATGGAAAAACAAAACTCACATAGAAAATTCATGAACCTTAAATTTGAAAAATAAGAACTGCACACTGCAATGGATACCAGCCCATGTAAATATTGAAGGCAATGAAAGAGCAGACAGACTAGCCAAAGAAGCAAGATACTTACCTCAAAAATTACACCCACTCTAACTAACTGATGCTAACTCTGTCGCCAAAATAAGATTGGTAAAACAAACTATCAAGAAGAAGAATGAAATCAGTGAAATTAATGAAAATAAAGAAATAACAACAATCATCACCAGACTAAGGACGGAATATTTTAAAAGCATGAAAATTCAGCTAGACGATATTAGGAGCTATGAAACATGCAAAAACTGTCCAGGAGTTGACTAACACCTGTTCATATTTATCCTTGTCCAGCAATTGCTGCTGCTCTACAGAAAGTTTACAATAACCCTAGAGAAAAGCTCTACTCCACCAAAGTTTAACAGATTGCCAAAGCAGTTCTACAGATCCACGGCCATATCTAGAAGCTGAAATCTAGAAAATGAAATCAATGGACTCGACAACAACCACAACAACACCATAGAACACACAATTCTTTAAAAAATGAAAAAATAAACTCGAAATGGTGGGTAAAAAAGGAAGACTACACAACTGGTTCGAAGACTTCCTAATAAACAGAACCACCGTTACAAAAATAAATCGTACTTAGAGCAACAGAACTGAAATTAGTTGTGGCATCCCTCAAGGAGTAACTCTATTAGTCACATCTACAAGTACGCAGATGTCACACGACTCACGACACACGAAGTCACGATTGACGAAGAACCAACAATAGGCTTACAACATTTAAAAACATACCTCAACATAATCCCTGATTGGCTTGTGCGTAATTCTATCGAAAGAAATAGCAATAAATCTCAACTGATAATATTTAGAAATCCTCGGAATCTCTCACACATATCACTGAAATGTCATACTCCACACTGCCCCAAAATCTAGGAAGTTACAAACAGTAGTGAGCTATAAGGGGCGCCCCCTTATAGCTCACCACTAATTTTAAAATTTGTTAATTTTTTCTCAAATTTGCGAGCCCCTTGTTCTTCTTGTTTACTTTTTTATTTTTTCAAAAAAAAATGTTTTTTGAAACATATTAAGCGATAAATTCATACGGTAACCTAACAAAAATTAGTCTATTCTGCAGTTATAGATTATTTGGAATTATTGTTTCAACTCCTCTATAATGAATGCGCTCAAGTTTGAAAATAAAATAAGCACATGCGTTATCTTAATCCTTGTCCCTTCTGGCAGCCAATCGTATGGTAAAATCAGTAGCCAATCAAATGTTTTATAAAAGATTATAAAAGATTTCATTCTTATTATATTTTGATAGTTAAAAAATGTTTTTCTTATGTAAAATAAATTAACACAGTTGATTGTGCAAATATTTCATGTTTAGATCGTGAAATATTTGTTTAAAAATGATAGCCGTTAGAGGTTGATTGTCCTCTCATACTTTTTGATTGGAATTTGTACACAAGCTGTACTAATAAAAAATTTTATGTGAAATACGTTTTTGTTTTCTTTCTTTTGCTCGACGATTAGAGCCCTTTGTTAAAATTTCATAGCTCATCTCTGGTGTTACAACCTCCAAATATTTTGGCCTGCACTTTGACTACAATGTGCACAGTAACATGCAAGGTAACTATATATACCAAAAAAAAAAAAAAAAAGGAGGATATTACTCTTCAGAATGCACTACTTACAAGACATATCATCTTCAAATGAAAGTGGTACTGCTTTTCATCGTGAGAATGTCCTTGAAAAAGGATAGATGCGGCGGTGCTGGGGTCATAACGGTGTGGGAAGGAATTATGCTTAATCGACGCATCGAGTTACAAGTGTTGGAAAAAGATGAACTATGAGTGATGAACGTTTCTTCCGTGGTGCTGTAGGCGAAGAATTCATTTTTATGGATGACAATGCAATACAACATCGCACAAGAGCAATAGAGATACTTCTGGAGACCGGGGATATTAATAATGAAATCGAGTGTCCAGCACACTCCCCAGATGAACACATTTGGGGCGCATTAAGGAGAAGTAATATTGCTCGAATTACCCCTCCAGAAAACAAACAAGGCCTTGTCCTTGCTCTAAAGGAGGAGTGGGCCAATTTGCCTCCAGAACTCCTGAATCACTTGGTACTAAGCATGGTTCGACGATATGAGAGCTGCATCGCAGTTCGAGGTGAACATATTTCATATTGAGATGTTTCGTCGCATACTTTTCTATAAGCACTCTACATTAATTCCTAGTTCACTGTTCATTAATTCCTTAGGAAATTTGTAATGTTTGCCAAAAACATATTACAATATCCTTTCGTTTAGGGTTGCACGGTGATCAGCATTTTAGAAATTATGGAGTTTACAACCGTGTTATAAATAACTTTTTTAATTTCCTGATGTTTCGACCTTCATATTAAGTCATCATCTGGAGTATATACAAATATACAAGGACAAGCTGAGTCACATTTCATACAGTAAGCTAAGGAAACAATTATTTGATCACTGGTTATACTACTAGCATGACCTCTAGTAAAAAAATACAGATAAAATTAAAAATTAATTAAATATTTAATTAAACAAAATATATTAATTAAACAAAATAACCAGAAACTAATACATTGTTGTGTCCCTATTTATGATTTTTATTCTATCTAGTTATTTCCCCTTTATCTATGTTCAACTATTATCTACGCACGAGATATCACCAAAATTTTTACTAATACTTAAGTTAATTCTCCCCTTAGTATCCCTAATATCTGTATTATGCTGCGCCTTTTGGGACATTTAGTTTAAGATATTATATACAAAAACAAGGAGAAAGAACTAAAATATGTCTGAAAGTGAAACTATGTTGCAGTCGTGACACTTTATCTCGTTTCTTAACACATTAATTTCCCGCTTGATTAGGTTCGTAATTTTTCAAGTGGTGCATTGGACAGCAATTTCAGACAACTGTTTTATCATTGGACAAAAGGTTTATTAAATTACTTAACATGGTACAATTCAAATATTAATTATTACTCAATTCAATGCTATACTAAATATTTACAAACTGGCATTAGCTTATCATAAATAATTAAGCTATGATCCTATAATGGGTATTACGATCATACCGCCATAGACATTCAACACATAAATTCATTTGACACGGACATATAAGATTAATTCACACTATTTAACTATACAAACTTAAGTAGATTAACTAAACCATTTACTGCACTGACACATAATTATGACATTTAAACTTTCTTATACAATATATTAGACATGCAAAATTCTCAGGACACTTAATTACTCATATAATATTAACATTAGTAAGCTTACTTTCATTATATTCTGTCATATACTAAGGTCCTAGTATTGTTTTCTTGGTCACTTCAACAGTTCAGTATTAGAATAATGATAACTAATACAGACGAATCTTAGTTAACACGAGATATAATTTACAGTACCTTTCTTTCTTGAATTTTCCATATGGGCCTCTACCTTTTTCTGATCGAGCTATCTTGGTATAACCTCTCCGATAATCTGTTTCTCCTACGTTCCTTTTGGAATTGAACTATGCTTACCCGTCTTAACCTCTCGTAACTTAGGACACACTTTGAATCATCTATATAATGGCTGTACAACTCGCGACGTTGACATCGATTTCTTTACTTCTTTCCCTTTCTCGTAGTTGATGCTGGAGTTGAAACACAAAGAATATGCTTTCTTTTCTTTGACTATATGGCATTCCTCACTTCTTACATAGGACGTACGGAATCGAAATCCCGCTCACTTTCGTTTCCGTGTTGTGATGAGGGAGATATAACCCCTATCTCGCCACTCAGGAAAACACCGTGAAATCTATACGAAAGAGCTCGCGAAGAACTCTCCTGGAGCAGAACCAAAACCAAAAGCCAAAAGGAGTCCCTGGGGGGGGGGGGGTTCTAACCCTTTTATACCCTCTCTCCTAACGGCACCGTCTCTAACTTCTCACCTTCTCTAACTTCTTTTCTCCACCCCCCCCCTTTTGACTTGACTTTACCGACCAATTAGGGTGGCGTTTTTCTGCCAAACGTCATTTGATCGGCGAGGCCATCAAGAAGTCTCAATCCGCGACTTGACCCTAGCCTCTAACTTAATCCCCTTTCAAAATTTCTCTATGAATTTACTTAATATTTTAATCTCTAGCCTCTCACATACCATCTTTTATGACTAATCCTTTTCTGTCTTATTTAGTTAAATTTTCTCATTTATACCATATTACAACATTAATATATTCTTTCTTTTTTGTTAGTTAGTTTAACAAACACCTTTATATTTTATATATTTTATTGGATGCAAGAATATTTCTTTTTTTTTCTTTTAAATAATTCATCTATTATCTTTTATGCAGGGTTTTTAATTTATTTATTCTTCATGTTACACCATGATAGCTGAGAATTCTACATTCTTAAGATATCAGGTGTAACAACATGTGCAATGAGCGCCATGTTATCTGATCAATGGCGCAATTTGATCAAAGGGAATTTGATCAATGAAACAAGGAATGTTTCATTGATTGGGACATCCGTAAAGAAGGCAGAGACGTCAAAACTGACTAATAAATCATCTTTTTCTAATGTAATGTTTTTGATGATGTTTATGAAGTGTTGTGTGTGTGTTTTTGATATAGGAGGGGGAATGACCTATCAACTCCTTCAGTGTTGCCGCTAATTTCTTGGCTAGGTGATAATTCGGGCTGTCTATATCTTTCACTATCGGCCGGAGTGGTGTGTTTTGTTTGTGTATCTTTGATAGACCATAAATTCTCGGGGAACGAGTGTAGTGCGGAAGTAATTTTTTGACTGTATCTTCGGGCCATGTAGTAATTGATTTAAGTAGTTTCACTGTTTTCTTTTATATTCTATTGGTTGGATCGTACTTAACAAGTTGGTATGTACTATTGTCCGAGACTACCAGATTCATTTTTTCCCAAATATGTGGTTCGGTTTAGAATTACGGTGTCACTTCCTTGATCTGCTCTAGTTATTACGATGTTCGGATTTGATTTTAATGATTTCACCGCTGTTAATTCGTGTTTCGTTAAGTGATTGTTTTCTTATAATTTATATTTAAAATGTTGGCGGTTACTAAACGTACTTTATCTGCTATGGTATTTGGGATGAATCTTAAGCCTCTTTCAATATCACAAATAAAATCCAGTTTGTTCATCGATCTGGGTGCTACGGCAAAATTTAGACCTTTGCTGAGTAGCGAGAGTTCATCTTTGTTTAAGGCCTGGTTGGATAGGTTAATTACGTTACTGTTACCTGCAAGCGATTGGTGGCTCCTGTTGTTCCTTGCTTCTAGTTGGTTGTTAACGTTCACTGTGGGGAAATTCAAATATGTCCGTTGGTTTCGTCAATCTTTTAGTCCATGAAATTTGGATATGAGATTTTCTTTCTTAGTTTGAAGGATATGGTTTGCCGTGTTGTCCGTAATCTTTTCGAGGATAATCTAAATATCTGCGTTCAAGTAACTTGAAAGTTCAGATTTTACATTTTGTACCTGGTTTTGAGTAAAGGCCAAGTGTTTTTTAATAGCCTGGATCTGTTCTCTGAGTAACGCTTTCTCCATGTGGTGGTATATTCGTTCTGACTTTGTTGAGGTAAATTTTCTCTTTAGTTTGATGCAATTCCGAATGATATTGCTGTCCCTATAACGTTTTAAAAATGCCAATCGATTAAAAGAATTATTTCTTAAGATTAAAAGAAGATTAAAAGATTAAAAGAAAAATTTCTTAATATAATTTAAGAAAAAAGATGATTTATTAGTCAGTTTTGACGTCTCTGTCCTCTTTACGAATATCCCAATCAATGACACAATCCTTCTTTTACAAATTCCCTCCAGACATCATGGCGCTCATTGCGCATGTATTACTTTCTGGTTATTTGGTATGGCAAAATGCTTTCTACCTACAAAAAGAAGGAACAGCCATGGGCTCGCCATTATCCTCGCCCTATTTCTAACTGTTATATGGAACATTTTGAGCAACATGCTCTAGATTCTTGTCCTTTAAAACCCCAGTCTGGCTTAGACGTTGACGATGCTTTCTCGATCTGGCCCCATTGAAGCCAGACACTAGGTACTTTCATTAGCCACATAAACAAACAACAGAAACGCATACAGTTCACAATTATTGAAAAACCGAACACACTTCCGTTTCTAGATACACTTGTCACACGTCTTCCCTCTGGCAGTCTTTCCTTCACTGTTTATCGGAAACCGACACATACTAGCCAATATATACACATAAACTGCTACCATCGCCAAACACAAAAACTAGGTGTCATTAATACTCAAAAATAAAAAAAACAAAAAAAAAACAGGGCTCTGAAGTTCTGCTCCAGTGAACAGGCACTGCAAGACGAATTTAAAGTTATCAGCAATACTTTTCAAAAAAACGGGTACAGCCAAAACACTATTAACAAAATTCTCTACAAGACCTCAATAAAAAACGAAGATAAACCAGACTACAATAAAACTATAACCATTCGTTACATTAAAGGGACATCAGATAAAATAAACAGAATACTACAGAAATGCAACCTCAAAGCCACCTTTAAACCTCCTGCCAAATTAAAAAGCATACTCAACTTATCAAAAGACCCACTCCCTCCGCTGACCCACCATGGAGTATACCGTATTTATTGCACCTGCAATCTACCATATATAGGGGAAACAGGATGCATAATTCCTATCAGACAAAAGGAACATAAACGACACATTAAATATAATAACTATGGTGAAGCTGGCATTTCTGATCATGTCCTGAACACTTTACATAGAATTGACTGGAAAAGCACCAGTTGTTTACATCACACCAAAACATGGTATGAACGCAAATTTAAGGAAGCCTGTGAGATTCTTATCAATCACCTCAATCTGAACAATAATGATGGTCTAAAAATCCCAAGCATATGGAAGGCACATATTCTACCCACGGAACGTTTCTTCCTAAGAGCTAACTATAAACAGGACTGTAGATAATCCAGAATCTTAAATCTAATATAACAATATTCATGTAAAAAATAGGACATCATTGTTACTCTAAGAAAACTATCTATATGAAAGAATGTTTCTCCCATGTTATCTTAAATATAATTTAGCTTTGATGTAGTTTCTAAATATTTTATCTGTATTTGTTTTTCACTAGAAGTCATGCCAGTAGAATAACCAGTGATTAAATCATTGTTTCTTCAGCTTACTGTGTGCAATGTAACTCAGCTTGTCCTTGTATATTTGTATATACTCCAGATGATGACCTTCATATGAAGGTCGAAACGTTGGGAAATTAAAACAGTTATTTATAACAAGGTTGTAAATTCCATAATTTCTAAAATTAATATTACAATATAATTTATACAAAATTTATAACACACGCTTTTGTGTAATATAATTTTTTAATATATTGGCAATAAATTTATGCCCACATCACATTTAACTGTAGTCATGAAAACTTTTTCATATAAAAGTAAAAATGTAGTTTATCCTTAGCTTTTGGACACCATTGTATTGTTACCTGACACCTACAATGCGTCCAAGGTCTCATCACTGAAGGACACTCTACTTCTCTCCGCTGTATTCTTCTACTAAACACAACTACCATCAACGAGATATATACATTGATTTAAATTAATTATTATATACATATATATATACATGTATACACATTTGTGTGCATGCTATATATTGTAGAAATTATGTATGAATAATAAAATTTGATTGATTATTATTAAGTAAAATTTATGTAATTATCTACCAGTAAATAAAAAAAAAAACTTCCTGGGAGATACTGCTTTCATAAACTTTACTTCCATGAAGGAAACTGTAATTTTGTGCAATGCAAGCTGCTTCCGTTAGATGCCGCTAATTTTTTTCACAAAAACTATTCGAAGTTCACGTTCGCTAATTTGACTTGATTTATACGACTGCATAATAATACTCACTTTTGACAAAATAAATTAAAATAAATAATAATTTCATATTATTGCTGTTATTTCTTAAAAATATGAAAACTGGGTCCTTTGTAAAGCAAAGATTTTACCAGTGTCTAAAGATCAAAATTTCTATCTTAAGCTTTACTTGAAAAAAAACATTATTTCAAAAAATAACAATGAATCACTAGCTTTTTTTTATGTAAGTGCATAGTCATTTATTTTAGTCTGTTTATTTTCTTCTTTTAATTTCTTGAGAACAATCAGGTGTGTGATCAGATGATATTGATAAAAAATGAAGATATTAGGAAGGAACTTGACACTGTTAGCATTCAGGAATATGTGTGAACAGAACTCATCTAAGATGTGATATAATCACTTAAAAAGAATGTAGAGAAATATTTGCAAAAACAGGTGTTTATTTCCAAGATGACAAGTGAAAGAATGCAGTAAGCAGTGCCCTAGAAGACCGAGAAATACGATTTTCCCCATTGGAAT
Organism: Typopeltis vanoorti; assembly: GCF_054136105.1. NCBI lineage: Eukaryota > Metazoa > Arthropoda > Arachnida > Uropygi > Thelyphonidae > Typopeltis > Typopeltis vanoorti. Next base: position 63,756,621 of record NC_143549.1, on the reverse strand, counting down.
TCTGACAGATAAAAAAGTAATTTGAGGAAAACTATCATCATCATCATACGTATCAAGGATTTAGGTCTAGCATGGCCTGTTCCGGCCTTAGAAGTCATCGTTGAATCGTATAAGAGGACGTCCTGGTTTTCTTTTTCGTAATGGCTTGTACTTTAAGGCTGGTTTTGGTAATCTTTCTGTTTTCATTCTTTGAACGTGTTCCATCCATTTATGTTTATATTTTTTAATTTTTTCTATTACTGGTTCTTGGTTTAATTCTTTCATAATATCTTCGTTTCTTTTGTGATCAAATACGGTATACTTTTCAGTTTTTCTCATAAACTTCATTTCTTCTGTTGTTAATCTTTGTTTGTCTTTTTGTTTTATTGTCCAGATTTCGCTTCCATACATTAAGACCGATAAGGCTAATGTATTGTATACTTTTAGGCTGGTTTGTTTTTGAACTAGGTTTGGTTTAAATATAGAGTTAATTATACCTGTTATTTTTAAATATTTTGCAATTTTTACGTTTATATCTTTTTCATTTTCATATGTGATCATACATCCGAGGAAAACTATCGATAGTAATAATGTAAACTTAATCAGGTGTTAGTCTTGATGATGATGATGATGATGATGATGACCACGATGATGATGATGGTCATAGAGGTGGTTTTAGTTACTCGCATATAATGCAATCACGTGTGAACTGTTTTATCATATCTTTTTAAAGACCATTTGAAAATGTGATGAAGTTAATCTCTTCTCCTTAGCAACAAACAAAAGTATAATCTACTTGCTATTTATGGAATTTAATGTATGTATGGAGTGCACATGCAAATGCATTAATTTTGAACTCTACACAGAATCATTTCGATATTTAAATTTGTAGCTGGTTACTGTTTGCATAACACTGCTTATGAAATATATTATTTTTAATTTTAATTTCGCTTCTCTACTTTGATTACCGTATATTAAAACAAGAAAGTCGTCATAACAACATCATGAAGAATTGAACTGCTACTCACCTTCTTCCAAGAGATATCATTCCTTTAGTTATTGGATTGATATAACAGAAATCTCCTTGTGCCCAAATGCCTATCAATGAAAATTGATTTTTTTTCCATTAATAATTTATTATTATTATTATATTCTTATTTATTATTATATTATATTATATTATATTATATTATATTATATTATATTATATTATATTATATGATGTTATTATATATATATATATATATATATATATATATATATTATAAATATATATATATATTTATATCCATAAATAAATATATATATATTCATATTTATATATATTAACTAGAACTGAGACTAGAATAACAATTAAATTTATTCAAAACGCAACATGTTTCATCGGATTGTCCGACTTCTTCAGGCGTGGGAACATAGAAAGCAAATAAACACTATAAGAAACATCGTATCACTATAAAAACGACTATTATAAAATTCAGTTAGCTTTGAACTGTAGCTACAGTCCGTGTTGAAGTTCTGTTGTTAGGCAGCTGCGTGCATCTGATTTCACGAGTGTGCCAATATCGGATAGCAGAGCTGAAAGTGTCCGGCAGATTATAGCTAAGGTTATTATTTATGTGACGAGGGTCCATAACAATTTCCTTAGACTCGATTATACGGCGCTCCACCTCGTCACGGCATATATGAAGGTTTGAAGTTGTTGTCCAGTTTTTCTCATGTTGACGGCCTTCATGATTTGTGTTTACTGAAAACAGTACATGGCTTGACAGGGCACTTGCTCTAGTTCTTTTGTAGGCAATGTCTCTCTGGTGTTCTTCTAGACGTAGGAGGATGGATTTTTCAGTTTCGCCATAGTACTGCTTCCCGCAGTCACACGTGATTTTGTACGCTCCTGGGGAATTGTAGATGGTTGTGAGCTTGTTTGTATTTGCTTAAAATCGATCTTCGTTTAGGAAGAGTATAGAAGCAGATTTTTATGTTGAACACTTTCGTAAAAGTCTTCTTAGTTTCGTGGAGAGAGAGCTGATGTATGGTAAAGAGATACAATCTTTGGGGTTGTCTTGTGTTTCTGAGTTGTTTTGATGGCGGCGGTATAGATGCTTATTAATAGATTTCGACGAGTAGCCACAACATCTACAGAGAACCTTGTGAAGGTTCTCTGTAGATGTTGTAGTTCATTTTTTAGCTCTTCGTCATCTGACAGTATAGATCTGACACGATGTGCTAGAGTTGAGATGATACCCACCTTCTGTGCAGGATAGTGATGTGAGGACGCATGCAGGTATCGATCTGTGTGTGTAGATTTTCTAAAGATTGATATTTTAATAGAATCGGATGTCTTAGTAAGTCTTACGTCCAGGAAGGGAAGAGATCCATTTGTTTCAACCTCCATTGTTAATTTGATATCTTGATGGATGTTGTTTAAATGATTTAAAAAAGACAAGTTTATCGGTGCCATGTTCCCAGATAAGAAATATGTCATCTACAAATCTCAGCCAAATTTTTGGTTTAAGAGTAGTTGAGGAGATTGCCTTTCGTTTTCGAAATCTTAAAAAAAGATGTTAGCTAATATAGGAGACAGGGGGTTGCCCATTGCTAATCCCTTATTTTGTTTGTAAACTTTTTTCTCGTATTGGAAGTAGCCGGAGTGAACACAATAATGTGATAGCAAGGAAAACATCTTTTTTGAAATCGTGTTCTTTAAAATATCGAGAACCTCTTGAGTTAGAACGTTTGTCAAGAGTGCTACCACGTCAACGCTCACCATGATATCTGAAGAATGGAGTTTTAAATTTTTGATTTTCGAGACGAAATCTGTCGAGTTTTTTTATATATGAAGAAGAATTTCCTGTAAAACCTTTCAAAGATGAAGCCAGAAACTTAGATAAGCTGTAGGTAGGCGAGTCAATACTATCTAAAATTAGTCTCAGTGGGCAGTTTTCCATGTGTATCTTTGGGAGACCACATAACCTTGAGATGAGTGGATGTAAAGAGCGAGCGGCAAGGCGTATGTTTCGTGGAAGTTCTGTGGCTTTTTGTAAGATGTTGTTTGTTTTGTTATGTATCTCCCTCGTTGGATCTCTCTCAATTTCCAATTAATAATAACGCCTAATAACGCCAAGATTTTTTCATGGTAATCTGTTTTATTTAGCACCACAGTTGCGTCGCCCTTGTCAACTTGTATGATAACGATGTCTTTGTTATTCTTAAGACTTTTTATGGCTAGCCTTTCGCCAATGGAGATGTTGTCAGATGGAGGTCTTGCATTGTTAATCGCAAGTATTGCTTCCATGCGATGTAAACTGGCGTATGCGGCAGGAAGTAGTGATGCAGCTTTCTCCATCTTAGTTAAAACATTTACTTGGGAATAGTTTTAGGCGCAAGGACGTGTGACTGCGGGAAGCAATACTATGGCCAAACTGAAAAATCCCTCTTCCTACGTCTGGAAGAACACCAGAGGGACATTGCCTACAAAAGAACTAGAGCAAGTGCCCTGTCAAGCCATGTACTGTTTTCAGTAAACACAAATCATGAAGGCCGTCAACATGAGATAAACTGGACAACAACCTCAAACCTTCATATATGCCGTGACGAGGTAGTGCGACGCATAATCGAGTCTAAGGAAATTGTTGTGGACCCTCATCACATAAATAATAACCTTAGCTATAATCTGCCGGACGCTTTCAGCTCTACTATCCGATATTGGCACACTCGTGAAATCAGACGCACGCAGCTGCCTAACAATAGAACTTCAACACGGACTGTAGCTACAGTTCAAAACTAACTAACTATATATATATATATATATATATATATATATATATATATATATATATATATATATATATATATATATATATATTTATTCCCATATATATATATATATATATATATATATATATATATATATATATATATATATATATATATATATATATATATAGTTATATATATATTATATATAACTATATATATATATAGTTATATATATATATATATTAACTATATATATATATAGTTAATATATATATATATATATATATATATATATATATATATATATATAGTTAGTTTTGAACTATATATATAATAACATCATCATCATGTTATGTTATCATACTACAAATTGTTATATATGATATATATATATATATATATATATTATATTATTTTATATTATATTGCAATCTCATAAAATCCATCAGATTTAAAACACCAGTTGTGAAGGGCTTGAACGCATTGCAAGACAGTACAATCTTCCTATCTGAATATTTAACACCATTCAACCAGGATCTGTTGTACCAAGCAAGAAAAGCAAAAACAGAAAACAAATTACCAATGTTTGTGGACCAGAGATGCTAAGATATTCTTGAGGAAGTCATAAACTTCCCAGTTGATACAAATCAAAAGTTCAGAAGACATAGATAGGCTGCCACAGCGAAAAACAAAAAACTTCTAATCAGATCAAAAAAAAAGACAACAGCAAAAAATGAATATGAATCATCAGACAGATGTAATAACACCAGAATATATCATCAATTTGAATTTGATTAGACCTCTCAAACATCAGCCTACTTCCAACACAGCAGTCAAACTAATAAATAATAACTAACCGGTGTCATCCTCAGAAAAGCTTACTAAAAAAGCTTCGAGGATGCAAGCTGAGACCTTAAATTTCGACCGAAATGAATACAATGAAAGAAAATCCATTCATTACATTGAGGTGCTGTAGTTACAGCGCCTAAATACGTTAAAAGCAAAATTCTATAATTTATATAATTTATTGTTATTGTATAACTACTGTTAAAAATGTAATCTTATTCAACCCCAACTATAAATTACCATCTACAATAACTATTATTAATACATTATACAAAAAAAGGAAAATCTGTATGAAATTCATTGTTAAAAAAGTATTATTATTTACTTTATCTTTATAATAAAGTGTTAAAATTTTACTTTATAATAAAGTGTTAAAACATTAATATGTAATGCATATGTATATATAATGAAAATGTATATGGATATAAACAGAATGTACTTGTACGCAAAAACAAATTATTATCTTTAAAAATACATGTTATCTGTAAGTATAAGTATATATGTAAGCAGATTAGTGTGCAAGTATATATTATAAATATTATGTGTGAATAATAATAAAATTTGAAGTTTGAAAAAAAGTATTATATTTAAACAATTATTATTATTTAAAAAAATTATGTACGTGTTAAGTATCTGTATGCACAACTGTATTTATGTAATGTATTATAAATATTATGTATAAATAATAAAGTTTGGTTGAAAAATTATTATTATTATTATTACTATTACTATGATTATTATTTTAACACAGCAAAAAAAAAACAATACATAATAACCAACTGGTGTCATCCTCAGATAAGCTTACATATAAGCTTCGAGGATGAAAGGAAAAAAATTAGTCCTCATCCAAGATGCATCATATGTAACCAAATGCATGTAATGTACGTATCACATGAAAACCAATGTATGTAATGTATGTATTATATGTAAACAAATGTAAGTAATGTATCTTATGTAACAAATGTAAGTAATGTATCTTATGTAAACAAATGTATGTAACGTATCATATGTAATCAAATGTATGTAATGTATATAATAATTGTAAGAAATGTATGCAATGTAAAAAAAATCTTTTAAATGTAAATCATGAGTTTACACTGTATGTTTGTGAGAATAAGGAATATAATATTTAGATTGCATATGTGTAAATACTGTTGTATAATCACACCTTTTCAAACTTGAAAAAAAAATAGTAAACTACAACATGTAATATTATACAACTTATGTAACTCTGAACAATATAATTGTAAATTATTATTATGATTGTTATATAAAAAAACTGTTATCATCATTACTATTTAAATCTCATTATATGTAGCACAAAGTGCTGAACCTTGTAAAATAATATACTGAATAGATGATCGTTGTACATATGTAAATATTTGAAAGAACAAAAAAAATAAAATAAAAAATAAAAAATAAAATAAAATAAAATAAAATTTTTAAAAATGTAAATAATGAGTTCACACTGTATGTTTTGTGAGAATTAGGAAATATAATATTTAGATTGCATATGTGCAAATACTGGTGTATAATCACACCTTTTCAAACTTCGAAAAAAAAAAAGAATAAACTACAACATGTAATATTATATAATTTATGCAACTCTGAACAATATAATTGTAAATTATTACTGTGATTGTTATTTAAAAAAATAGCAAAAAAAAATAATTATGTTATCATCATCATTACTGAAATCTCATTATATGTAGCACAAAGTGCTGAACCTTGTAAAATAATACACTGAATAGATGATCATTGTACATATGCAAATATTTAAGAGATCAATAAAAAAATTAAAATAAAATAAAATTCCCAACTTCTTTATTCGAAAGACATGATTCGAATCCCGTTAGGAGTTCAGGAACCTTTATTAAGCCTTCCAGGTGAAGATAAGTTAGTCGGTCTTATACGGAGGTATATCCTTGAGGACATCAATATTCATAAATGAAAATAAATTTTCTTTTCCATTTCTACTGATCAGGCTAGAAGAAACACCATATTTAGTGTTCTCAATTACTCTTGCGAAGATCTAACGCAAGCTTATCTAAAACCCCACAATATCAAAAAATTCTCATAATTTCTCCAACATCCTTAACCAATTTTAACCTGTATGCAGCACAATTTTTATGTCACTCTTATTCATCAAGATTATCATCTGTAGTACATTAATAAAATGATTGAGTTAAGAGGTACTAATTAAAAAGTTATTTATTTATTTATGGTGTTTTTATATATTTATTTTTATATAATCCAGATCATCACCTCACTTAGCTTCTCTCATTCTTGGTCCCCAATGGATTCGACAGGACTTTTTCCTTTAACTGGTCTGATTGCTTGCACTGCTCTCCAGATTCAAATTAGTAAAAGTGATTTTAGGAAAACTTGTGCTGTCATCTGGTGATAACCACTTCAGCTGGCTTCATTACTCAGAATGAGCATTTCTTAAATTATCCATAATGCCTTGCTCAATCCATCAGCTGACTTCCGTCAGATGACACCACCATCATCCCCAGCAGTTTTTCCAAGGCTCTCTCCCCTCCCCCTCCTCTGGTTCTCCTTCATTCTGATAGAATTCCCATCATCCAGTACCTTGCTTAAACCATCAGCTGACTAATTTCAGATGGAGTCACCCCCAGTTGATTCTTCAATGTCATCTCGTGACTTCCCTAATTTTTTAATATCAAACCTCCTATTTTACTGATTGTTAACACGAATCCTAATATCACTAACAACTGATATCCTTAAGTTAACCAGGGACATTTTGTAGCCTTATATGTCAGTAGTCATGGAAAGCATTGATGATGATGAACCAGACATTTGTAATCCCTGAATCCTCCATACAACCGCATTTTTCCCTTTCTGTATTCCTGGAGGCTCCAAGTGACCTCACATCTTTTGACTCCTTTATACTTAACGACTTTCCCACATATTATGCTGCTAAACTGCTTTGGGTTTTTTTTCGGTCTTTTGTGTGTGGAGTTAACATAAAAATGCTTACCATTTCTTTTTTAATTTAGTGGATGTGATGATGAATAAGGGTTGTAACGTCCATGCGAAAGAGTACGACACCATTTTATTAAACTAATATATATATATATATATATTTATTGTAATTTATTAATTGTAATATATGCTTTGTCTATAGGTTGTGTTCGCCATGGATGATTTATTTGTCTTGCCAGATAAAAACCCGGCTACCACAGCAAGAGACTAGTTCACATTCAGATGAAAACAACGTTTATAAAAGTTCTTCGCGTCTTAGATGACATCCGAATCAAGGCCTTCCAACCAAAGAGCATCGTTGATCCCGACTAACAATCTACGGAGACTCATTAATTTTATTAATCCACTGGGTGTTATTGTTTTTGGCTCGCGCGCACACAGAGAGTGAGAGAGAGAGAGAGAGAGATACTAACCTGGAAACCTGGAAAAATATGCATTATACTTAGTTCGGTCTGGATCATTCAAAATGCATATTGGCATAGATGGAAAAGGTTTAGCAATCACCATTTCTCCCTTTTTTCCAAGTACTGATTTTCCTAAAATAAAAATTTTTAAAAATCAAATCAACAAGGAATAAAACTAAAAGAAGAAATAATAGTTAAAGTTTTATTAATTTTGGAAAGAAGTCAACAAAAACCATACTGTGAGAAAGAAAGCGTTATAGCGCCCACCTTAATAAGATATAGGACCTCCTTTTGCTGGGTTGAGAGGTGATCCAACTCGGCATATTTTCCACAACCATACGATAGCGATCAATGGAAATTCTTGACAATGCTTCTCGTGGTCATGTAATGAGGTCCTGGTGTTACACCCTGATAACTTAAAAATGTGAAAATTTCAAGTTATCATGATGTAACAAGAGAAGAAATAAAAACCCTGTATAGATAACTAAGTAAGCAAGCTTGTTCCTAAGCAGATATCGTTAAGAACCTTTGAAAGTAACGAATGCAAAAAATAAAAAGAAAGAAAAACATGCTTGGATCCAAGTGAAAAATATAGCTGAAATTGTTTGTTGAACTAAATAAAAAAAAAGAAGGTTAAGTAAAGCAAAGAAGATTAGTCACAGGATTTTGTATGTGAGAGGCTAGTTTTTACACTTGAAATAAGAGATTAAAGATTAGAGTTAATTCTTAGAAAATTTTGGAAAGGGGATTAATTTAGTATCGATGACACAGAGGTTAACTTAAACAAAAAAACCAAAGCTCAAGGTCATAATTCCCGAATTTGAGACTTCGTCACGTGTCTGTCGCGTGAACACAGACCGCATGATGTTTTGACAGAAAAACGCCACTCTAATTGGTTATCGACTCCAGTAAGGAGGGGGGGAAGAGAAAAGAAATTGAAGAAGATGCCGGTAGGGGCTCATCGTATAAAAGGGTTATGAACCCCTTTTATACGATGAGAAAAAAAAAGGCTTTTATTCTCAGAGTTTTCTTCACGAGTCTTCGTATGGGTCTCACGCGGTTTTCCTGAATGACGGGTTAGGAGTTTTCTCGCGGGATTTCGATTCGGTGTTCCTATTGTAAGAAACGAGGGACGCCGTTTAGTTTAAAAGAGAGAAGATAATGTCAGTGTGTTTCATCGTCCAATGATCGTAACGAGAGAAAGAAAATTCTATAAAGGAGTCAGTGCCCACGTGGTGAATTTCCCAGCCATAGAATAGACGATCCTATGTATGTCCTTGATTGAAGATTGTAAGGTAAAGATTGTAAAAGCCCATCTTAGTGCCAAAGGAACTTAGGAATGATAGGTTATAGAGACCAGTGTAGAAGACCCAAGTCAAAAGGTACTGTAAAATCTCGTGTCAATTTAAATCATAGGTAACTGTAGTCATTGTTCAATTACTGAACAGTTGAAAGGATCAAGGAGAATTATACTAGGACTTTAGTACATGTCAAACTAGAATAAAATTGAGCTTGTTATTATTAATTAATACGTAATTCATGTATTAGAGATTTATGCATGTACATTGTATTTTAATTAAAAGAGTTTAAAAGGTCAAAAGTGTGTATTAGCTCAGCGAAAGGATAATTTTAATCCATATTCTCTTACTGAGAAAATTAGAGTAATTAATTATATATGTCCTAGAAAATACAGAATTTTAGCGTGATCAAACCAGTAAGGGATTAGATAAAGGATCAACTAGTTCTAGGATTATATTTTTTTTTGTATAGAATCGTTATGGCGATATGATCACAATTCTCATGTAGGATCTTAACCTAATACTTGTGTTTAGCTAAAGAAAATTTGTATTATATATTCTTAGTATTGAATTGAGTTTTATTTGATAAAGAATGAATTGTACCATGTTTAAGAGTTCAATAAACTTTTGTTCATTGAAAATACAGTTGTCTGATATTGCCGCTCAATGCACCACTTGTAACAACGTACGAATAATCACGCAAGGGGAGGAAATTTGTTAAGTTACGAGATAAAGGTCACGACTGCATATTAGTTTCCCACTCAGATATATTTTGATAATTGCTCCTTGTTTTTGAATTTTATATCTTAAACTAAATGTCCTGAAAGGCACAGTATAAAATAAATATTTAGGGACACTAAGGGGAGGAGAAGTTTGAATATTTGTATTTGGGTGATATCTCGTATATAAATAAGATTTGCACAACGACAAGTAAGGTTTCACATGTAAGGATAGTTGAAAGCCTAATAATCGTAAAATGGGACGCAACACTGGACTCTTGTGGTGGGGGGGAACCTCGCATGACTGTTCCCAATGCTCCAGTTCATCTCACAAATATTAAATGTGTTAACATTCATGCCCACAAACCACGCAGTTACAACAGCAGCCTTATGACAGGAAGCATTGTCTTGTTAAAAGATACAATGGTCAGTTCTGTAGAAACGTCACAAAGTAGAAAGCATTTCATTGTCCAGAATATTCACCTACATCTCGGAGTTCAATGTTCGTGCCACCACAAACAGAGGTCCGAGGCTAAGCTAGGAAAAACAAAACCGTACCATCACACTGCTACTCTGGTAAGAGACTTCACTGGCATACACCACACTCACACGTCCATCTTCTTGATAGAGCGTAATTCGTCGCTCCATAACAAGATTTCCACGCTTCTACGTCCACTATACTTTATACTGTACCACTTTGCACCACAAGACGAGGCTATACTTTGGTTCGAGTAATGTAGGGCTTGAATATTACGATCCTACCATGGAACCCATGTTGTCAGCCTCGGTTCTGAATGTTTTTGTACAGATTCATCTTCCATTCATTGCCTGGGACTCCGCATTTAAACGCCTCGTCCGTCTAATGGCAGTTATTGCATAATATCCTTCATTTCACCGTACGGTCACGTTCGGTGTGAGTAGCGGGTTGTCCAGTGCAGGTAGCACTTGCAGTTGACTCCTTGCGTTTCCATCTCAGTATGCAATCACTGGTTGTTGAGCTCGGATGACCCGATTTTTCAACAACTTGCTGAACAGATAGGAGTGAATCCTGGCATCCGATCAAAATACCTCTTTCAAACTCCATCAGTTCCCTTTGAGCAGTCCTTTTACCTGGAACACAGTTGTACTGACTTGGTAGCATGATATTCCTTCAGTTTATACTAGTTATAAACACATCCAGTGCCGACTCTAGGTACAAGAGACCCCGGCCCAGGAGCCCAATGGCTTTGGGACGCCAAACATCATAAAAAAGCAATAGTATTACTCGAAGCGTTGGTACGAGCAATGCCCCCAGAATGTGTGTGTGTGTGTGTGTGTGTGTGTGTGTGTGTGTGTGTGTGTGTGTGTGTGTGTGTGTGTGTGTGTGTGTGTGTGTGTGTGTGTGTGTGTGTGTGTGTGTGTGTGTGACTATACCATTTTCATCCCAGCACTCAACGATCATTCCTAGGGTGGGGCTTGGACTCTCTCCTCGATAAATAGGCAGAGTAAAGTTAGAGTTGAAAAGCAAACATCCAATATCTGTTGACCCTGAAATGATAAACAAATGACAAGTTACAAACACTTCTATTATGTGTATTAATATTTAGAAAATTTTAACAAGCTGGAAATCAATTAATTTTAATAACCTCTTTTAGTATCTTTTAAAACATAATGCGAAAAATGTCCTACAAAAATACTACAATATTTTGACACGGTCTTATAAAGGAGGCTATAGATAACAGTAGGCTTGAAATGGAACATAATAGCAAATGTAAAATTCTAAAATGTGACCAATCAAAAAATTAAACATTGCAGAAAAAATGTGACCAACATAGTAGAAAACGTTAATACTGTAAAAATGTGAAAAATGAAAAATATAAACATTGTAAAATATGATCCTTTTGGCATTTGCTATATATCGGAGCAAAACACACAAGATATTATTAGCTGACGTAAAAATTATGAAAATGATAAATGTGTAGATTTTGCATTTGGGAATTACACATATTTTCAGTACACTTTACAAATGTAAGCAGCATTTGTACTTGAGAAATAATTATCGTACTGAAATACATTGGGACCGCAGATTGCAGGCATTAGTGAGACCTGGCTGTCAGAAACAGATATACTAACTGGTATCAAGTGTTAAGGGTTCAGTATTTTTAGGAAGGATAGACAAGAAAGGAGAAGAGGGGTGTGTTGCTAATGATATTGGATGGCTGAATCCAGATATTGTTGAGACTATGATTGTAGTACTAGTAACAGTATTTCATGTAGCAGTGAGTTTGAAATGTAAAGGTTTATAATGAAGCCTAACAAGATCAATTACATACCGAGGTTTGTTGCAGACCTAGTGAAACGGTTGCTAGTCATGAATAAATACATCACCAATTAACAACAATGTGTGTGAAGAGAATAATCGTGATGGTGGGGACTTTAATTATCGACACTGAATGAATAGAAGTAAACTCACATGAGCAGAATGACACTGAATTTATTGAGCTCTTGTGAGACAACTTCCTCAAGCAGTATGTGATAGAATGAACTCGAGGATCAAGTGTGTTATATCTGATTACAGTGTCATGGGGTGTTTCAGTTAAATACGTAACTATTCTGCCTCCAGTTGGTGACAGTGATCATGTAGGACTCACTTGGGAAGTGACTAAGTTTATGAAAATTCCATCCAGGTTACATGCTGAACTGCATGCTGAACCAGTAAAAAATAATGACCAACTGAAAAGTATGCTGGATTCTGCACTGTGGTATCAGTTGTTGGATGGAAAGGATATCGACAATATCTAAGAAGTGTTTAAAAATACCCAAGTGATGTCATATCAAAATGTGTCCACATAGTTCGAAGAACAAATAGGTAGGAATGAAATCGATGCGAAGGCTTATTAAGCAAGAGATTCGTAAGAAACGCATGATGTATGTGGAAGGAGTACCGTGTGAGTAAGGATGATGTTAGTTATGAAAATGATAACCGTCTAGAAGAGTCACAACCATTGTACTCAACTGAATGCAGGTGATGTGCGGATGGTAGGACAAAACAGGTTCAACTAATGAATGACCGTTTTGTTAAAAGCTATCAACCTGGATTATGCAACATTGCGCTAACTGCTATCTCTTCACTGGAGGAAGACACCCAGGTGTATGAAGAAGAGATATTAGAGCTGCTGCAAAGTGGATAAGAATTCGGCAATAGGGGCTGATGGGGAATATCCACATGGATGATGAACAGTATTCTACTGAACTGGCTATTAATTTGATCAGGATATATAATCTGAGTCTCAGTGCAGGGAAGATTCCTCGGGAGTGGAAAGAAAGTATGGTAATCCCATTGCACAAGGGCGATGCAAAGACTGATGAATCCATCTATCAACTTATCAGTGTCTCTGCAGTAGTGGATGAAGATTTTGGAAAAGTTGGGCATGGCACGCTTTCAGGAATGGGTTAACAGAGAATCTCCATTTTGCAATGAACAGCATGGGTTTACTAAGAAAGGATGTTTGAGCAACTTACTCACATTTCACAATAATGTTATCATCGCGCTATGATTGCCAATACAACTCAGATCATAATTGCAATGTTGAAACGAACTTTTACTTGTAAAGATAAGAATGTCATTTGGCCTCTTTACAAGGCCTTAATAAGACATCTCTCGGACTATTATGCGCTGGTCTGGTCTGCTGGTTTCGGTTATGATTCTAATATAGTGGAGAGAGTGCAAAGGAGAGTGTGAAAATGATATCAGGATTGTGGGATACTGATCATGAAGAGAGATTGAGAATTTGTCGACTGCAGATACTAGCAAACAGGAGAAAGAGAACCGACGTGATTGAGACTTAGAAACTTTTGAAAGGTTCATACAGTATTTCCGTTAATTGAATTTTTAATTTTATGGAAATGTCGAGAGAGAGCATTCTTGGAAGTTGAGAATAAATGCCGTCAAGAATGCTGCAAGGCTAGATTTTTCTCTCACGGAGTGGTACATATTTGGAATAGATTGTCATTGGATATTGTGTGTGCAAGTAACGTGAATGAATTCAAGAACAAGGCAGCTGGTGAGGGTAGTACGTGGCCTCCTTCGATGAGTTTCTGACACCCTACTGGAATCACTTACAATAATAATAATAATAATAATAATAATAATAATAATAATAATAATAATAATAATAATAATAATCTTTTGGTTGAAATTTCGGAAGAGATAAAATAAAACTGATTATCATAAGAATTAATTCTATTACATTCCTTTGAAAGGATTAATTCCGTCCTCTCAAATAAATCTAGTGTAATTAATCACTACGACAATCATACTTTAGATAAAAATCAGCGAAAATGAATTACAAACTTTAGTTATGAGTTGCATGTAGGCTTACCAAAGATGTCTGTTAAATATATGTCTGGTTTGATTTCACTGTACACATATTCCCACAGAACAGGGCTAAAGACGCATCCTCCTGCACCCAAACGACGTAAGCTTCGTAGGTTATGGGTTTTTGCTGGAAAAAAAATTTCCGAAGAAAACAATTAAAAATTTTGTTATTCATCAGAAAAAATAATATATATATATATATATATATATATATATATATATATATATGTTAAAGATACCAAGCTATTTTAAACCTGGTTTTACTCCATTTCCCAAGTAAGCAAACAAACAAACAAGTCAAGTTTGCGCCTGCAAGACTTGCAACACTTGCAGGCGCAAACTTGACTTGTTTGTCTGTTTGCTTACTTGGGAAATGGAGTAAAACCACGTTTAAAATAGCTTGGTATCTTTAACATTTATTATACCCAAGGTACAATACTTTCTACATATAAATATATATATATATATATATATTATAGATATATATATGTATGAGAACGCATCCGCTCTGCAACCAACACCCTGCGAATTCAAGTATCACTGTGGGCATGGATTTATGTGATCGCCATTAGGTAGAGAAATGAATTTCATCGTCCACTGTGTGTGTGTGTGTCAATCGCTCTGCCCATTGGAGGCCTGAAGTGTCTTGGAAAAGCTCAATGTTCGGTCTGCAGAGAGCAGAGTTTCCTGACAATCCTAACCCTGTGCCGTTGTCTATAATTAGATGAGTTTTATAGTTGATTTTCTTGTGAAAAGTGATATTTTTTAACATAAAAAAACAAATAGTTTGCTAATGAACAAAAGTATTGATGCGTATATTTATAATAAATCTCTTAATGTTGCTTCTTTCTTCAAATGGAATAGATGAACTGTTTTCGCTTGCAGTTTGCGAAATCGGTAGGATTCTCGATACTACCCGTCACGACTACTGAATTTTACATTTTAATAGCCAAAGTTCTCTCCTCCCAGACATGGTTCTCATCAGTCCTCTTGCTAACTAACCATGTGCTAACTCCATGTGCTAACAAGTATTGTACCCAAGGTACAATACTTTCTACATATAAATATATATATATATATATATTATAGATATATATATGTATGAGAACGCATCCGCTCTGCAACCAACACCCTGCGAATTCAAGTATCACTGTGGGCATGGATTTATGTGATCGCCATTAGGTAGAGAAATGAATTTCATCGTCCACTGTGTGTGTGTGTGTCAATCGCTCTGCCCATTGGAGGCCTGAAGTGTCTTGGAAAAGCTCAATGTTCGGTCTGCAGAGAGCAGAGTTTCCTGACAATCCTAACCCTGTGCCGTTGTCTATAATTAGATGAGTTTTATAGTTGATTTTCTTGTGAAAAGTGATATTTTTTAACATAAAAAAACAAATAGTTTGCTAATGAACAAAAGTATTGATGCGTATATTTATAATAAATCTCTTAATGTTGCTTCTTTCTTCAAATGGAATAGATGAACTGTTTTCGCTTGCAGTTTGCGAAATCGGTAGGATTCTCGATACTACCCGTCACGACTACTGAATTTTACATTTTAATAGCCAAAGTTCTCTCCTCCCAGACATGGTTCTCATCAGTCCTCTTGCCTAACTAACCATGTGCTAACTACTGAATGTGTAACTAATAATAGAGTTGAGTGTGTATAGGATTGCTTTTTTAATAACTAAAAATATGTTTGAAAAGCAATATATGTTATATTGAAATTTGACATTGATATCATACAGTCGGAGAACTCGAAGTTCGAACTTCATCTGAGACGGGAAAAACATTTATCGGGACTTTTCAGTTAAAGTGTTAGCTAGTTTGTTGTTGAAAGTTTTTCACTTGGTTATATTATAAATTAAAAACACCAAGAAATTATGTACTTGGTTTAATCCATTATCCAAGTGTAAACAAACAAAGTTTGCTCCTGAAGTATTTCAGGACTGGGGAAACTCGTGGCACAGGTGGTATGACTTCACATCACTTGCCTTAGTATCGTATAATGCAAAGCACATCTCCTTGCAGACATGTATAATGCTATGAATTATGGGATGGATCACCACCCAGACCGGTTTCGACCTTTATTGAGATCTCATCAGTGAGAGCCAGACCCTGAGGTGAGATACCAAGGTTGAAGTAATGCAGAAGTCATATTTTCCTAGATGAGTTGCCAAAAGGTGTTATTATTATTAAAATACTAAGGCAAGTGATGCGAACTCATACCACCTTTGCCACGAGTTGCCCCAGTCCTGAAAGATACTTCAGGCGCAAACTTCGTTTGCTTACTTACACTTGGATAATGGATTAAACCAAGTATATAATTTCTTGGTATCTTTAATTTGTTAACTAGTTTCATGCGATGGTGGAAGGGCTCCCCCTCCCAGAAACTAGATTTTTTTTTTCACAAAACTGACAGCATACAGGCAAGAGCATGACACGCAATTTGTAGAGGTGATACCCTGGCATCATAGATGATGCTGTTTAGAATGCAGTGTGAATAAAGTGATTTTATTCACACTGCGAAGACTGAAAATAAGTTACTGACAGCAACCATACTAAAACACTACTTTGATTCAAATTGTTTTGCTGGTGTGACAGAGTGGTTAGCATACCTACACCCTCCAACTAACAACAGGTTCAAATCTCGCCGTTGGCATTGATGTTTGCGAATGTCTTTAGGTGAGAGATGAATATTTCGTCGTTTGGTGCGGTGACTATCACACCGCTTATTCAACGGCTGAAATTACTTGAAAATGTTCCACGTTTTCTCTCAGAAGCAGGATATACGGATTATATAAAAATAAAATTAAAAAATTAATTAAAAATAATTAAAAAAACAATCTTTAGCCCATCTACAATGCTAATCTACTGTTAGTTTACATTTAATGGAAAAGAGTCACATAAAAAAATTAAAAATCTCTACTGAATATTTAAAACTAGGATCGGATACAAAGCTCTCAAATAAGTTCGCTCCCAACTAACTATAGCTGACATAAATATGGCTGTCACTATGCAAAAAAGCCATCGAGATTCTATATTTCAGGTATATTACACAAACTGATTCTTCAATGCAGAAACAAAGCTAGCAAACTACAGTGTTCTTTTCTTGTTAGTTTCAAGCTCAATAAGATGTAATCTATGTACCCCATATATACAGGACTTGATAGATTATGCAAAATCCTACTCGCTACGAAAAAAAAGAAAAAAGAAAAAAAGAAAAGAAATGTACTTGCTCAAGACCTTCCACCCCTCCCAATATTTTTAATGACACGTTTCATTAAAAAGTTGATAGGTGTTCCGAGTAATTAATGATGAAGTATCGTTATATAAAAGGAATGCATTTTAATTCATAAACTGAAATAAATACTTTCAATATCAGTAAATTGTATTTTACCTGGTTTTACTCCACTTGTTCTGAACGTATTCAAATCGAGAGGATACATAATCATATAAGTTATTCCTAGTTCATCGATCAAGTCCCACGCTGTCTTGGAATCAAATGGGGTTCCGTCGTACAATACGACACTGCAACCGGTAGCTATTTTCGTTACCATCAGCGTCCACATTGCCCATCCGACCTAATTGTGTGCACAAAACAAAGAGAATTCGTTTGATTATCGTATGGAATATGCAACAAGGAATACATTTAGTCCATATTATCACTACCAGGGAAAGATAATGCTGTAATCAATTAAACACAAAATAAATACACGTTCATAGTAACTTTTCTACCGTAGGTGCACTACGTTTTGTGGGGGAGATTCACAATAAAAAAAAGGATTTATAGGGACAAAAAGCATGCATTTTCATTTGCTTTTTTTTTTATTTTAGAAAATCAGTTAGAAAAACAGCTTTTTACCAATAACAATGACACCACTTACAACTGACATGTTTGGGTGAAAGAACCAACAAGAAACCCAACTGGATATTGTATTTCACACAATAGAGGGCGGGTCATTCTTTTCCAACAGCACATCATTACTCCATTCGTTTGATCCGTACCTTGCATTTGTGATTATGGAGAGAAATATTATGGAACATATTCTGAAAACATTAAGAACTTTATATCTGAAAGTATATTATAAACACATCATTATTATGCACCCTACGCAATACATTAAAAATGATGATATACCATTCGATCATCCAGAATGGAAGAATAGAAACCATATAGTCATCATTACACTATTCAATGGTAACTTAAAGAATGTAGTAGTCGTAATTCTTCAGGCCTCCAATATCTAGTTCTAGATGTTGAAGGCCTGAAGTGGTAAATGCCTTGTTTGATCAATAGAGCATGGATTCTGGTTTCTGTCCGGCAGCGCAAACCAGTTGCCAGATAGCATATGTGGCTTCAGCTATGAGATATTCCACCAGCTGGCACAAAATCTGGTACAAAGTCTAAAAAAAATATCTTGTTTGACCAATAGAGCATGGATTCTCGTTTATGTCCGGGTTTCTGTCTGGTTTCTGGTTTCTGCAGTGCAAACCAGTTGCCAGATAGCATATGTGGCTTCAGCTATGAGGTATTCTGCCAGCTGGTACAAAAGTGTTAATACATGCTCTGCTAAGCATGCCTAGAGGGAGTAGTTCAAGTAGTGGTATGTGGGAGGCGCTGTGGAGGTCACGATGTGTCAAGAAAAATGCTCGCATGAGTGTCATGCCCAAGACAATATCCTATCGCTGCATGTCATTTTCTCCCATTTAATTAAATTCATAAACAATGAAATATACAACAAACAATAACGGTTTCACTGCAATTAAGATAAATATCCATCAAAAACCAATTTCAGAGAAAAGATAAATCAAACAAGATTTACAAAACAAGTCAAAATTCCTACAAAAAAAAATCACTTTTATATCCATTTTATTAACATCCGTGGTATAAATGTCAAAATAAATAATGTACACATTTAAAGACATCTGGATCTCGTTCTCTTGAAAAACCCCAAACTGCAGCTGCATCCACTACAGTCCATGGTCACTTTTCAAATTATACACCGCACATTCCTTTCGTATCTGTGAAATCTATCACTGCTAGCCACAAAATGCCAAATTTATAATCTTCTGCTTTTGAGCTCCTCTGTCTCAAGGTTTCCTTGACCAGTAACATTCTTCTGCATTTAACGCTTTCAGAATATCTTCTGAAAACCACTCCTCCCCTTGCTATCACTGAAAGTCAACTTTTCTGCACTCAAATTATCCAAATGATGAGCTAAAGGATCTTCCTCAGCCATAGCCAAGTTAGCTTGTCTTGGGCGTGGACAGCGGGGTTTTTTCCGCCAATTTATCTGGGGTTTTTCATCCCGCAAGCAGGCAAACCGGCCCCGTGAACACACAGGGATACAGCCAGGAATACTTAAAGGCATAGGGGTGACCATCCTATCCTCGTACTTCGGTTACGAAATCCAAGCATGCGTGGAAGGTTGTGGGCCTTAAAGGCCTGTTAAAGCCATAGGGATATGAAATTATCCAAATAGAGAATTCGACTTCCTAGGTGATCTCAATGTCCTTAACTTCAACTAGCTTCCCTTAGTCAAGCTATTCATCGAGCTGGACAAGATGCAAAAGTATTTGCCATAAGTAACGACCTAACGCAAACCCTGCATCTATCAACCCTCTCGACTCTCCCAATACCCCAGACTGTTATTAACGAATTCACCTTCCATGTTCAGGGTAGAGGCTACTTCCTCCCGATAACTCAGACCCACTCTCACACAAAATGTCTTTCCTCCAACCACTCCAGACCTCAGCAACGGGGCGACCTCCCAACCTTCTACTCTTCATTTACATGGTAAGACTCTGCTTTAAGATTTCTTCTGCATTTATCTAAACATCTTCTTTCAGTGATTCACCTAAATTATTCTCACCTGCATGAAGGCTTTCATTCTTTATTCTACCAAAATTTCCAAGTCTTAGTTGTTGTTGTTGTTTTTTTTTAAAAAAAAGTATATCAAAGAGGATGGGAAAACTTATCACAGGTGAGTTGCATCAAGAATACCAGTTGCATACACAACCTACGTTGCAGCACGCAAAAAAATAAAAACAATCATAAAAAAATCCATTTATGACTTCATAAGAACAAACAGCAGAAATGTCACTTCTGTCTAATGACATTAGCGCCTTCTGGCCCTTTGCAAAGACTGTCAGGCGCAACTTCTGTTCACCTGCGCTTTCGCCTTTGTTTTCATCCAGATGGCATCATTTTACAATACTAAAAGGTAATGCTGACCTTCTGGCATGGTCTTTCCCTCCACAACTCATGGATAGATGACAAGAATTTCTTCCCATCATATCAGAAACTGAACGCCATATGCCTGCTCTCGTTTGTTTCTAAAGAAACTTCAGAGACATTCTAAACAGTTTGGACACTATAAGTCTTCCATTCTCAATGGCATCTCCCCTAGTGTACTCGAATGTGCTTCACAGCGATTCTTCTCTACTCGACTCACTTATCCAGTACATGCATGCATGCAAGCAAGCAAGCGCGTATTAATTCTATTCCAAAAAGGGAGATAAAAGCCTAATATCAAAATATCGACTAATCATATCACCTCAGTCCTTTCTAAAATAATGGAAAAATTCATCAGAAGACAACTTCTCCACTACCCAGAGGCCTGCCAGCTATTCAGCTATGAATTCCGCTATTCAATATCTGTCTCACAAATGCTCTCTCTCTCTCTCTCTCTCTCTCTCTCTCTCTCTCTCTCTCTCTCTCTCTCTCTCTCTCTCTCTCTCTTGTCTTCTCTTCTCCCAATTCTCTATCCTTGCTAAAGTGCTTTCATTCAGCTCCTTTCAGTTCGCCCTCTTAAAATAAAAGCCGCAGCTGCTTCCCACCGTCCCTTTTCAGTGCAACTGCAATTGCAAACACATCGAACCTTCTCCTCTGTTATTCTATTCACATCTATCCTCTGGAACCGATTATGCTGCCTCATGAAATCCTTCCAACAACCGAAACTTCCAGGTCTTCAACAAAATGTTACCAGATTTTTTCTTTCTCATCTTCTGTTACAAACAATAATAGTTAAACACTGTTCAAATACTAAGAGAGACTTCCACTTACCGTTGTGTACTGCATGCAAATGTCACTTCTAGAAATGTCAGCATGAAGAATGTCATCTTTCATTTGCTGAAGAAGAAATCCCTGAAAATATGTCCAGAATTTTAAAAACAGTGTATTAAAAGTAATGACGCAAAAATGATTTAGAAAGTTTTCTAACGCTATTTAGTTTATGTTTTCCATTTCATAATAATCAATGATTTCAATATCATACTTTCCCAGTTTGGTCTGTGTATGAAAATAAAATGAATGCTGTATTTAAAATGGCATGCTTTACTTTATCTTAGAACGTGAACTTGCTATGCGATAGTTTTTGACCGAAATAAGAACTCGTTGAGAATTCTCAGGTTGAGGTAGTTTTTATCAGCTGTGAAAAGAAATAATTGCAGGACTCTGTCCAGCATATTGGGTTGATTTAATAATACAATCTTACAGAGTGATAGTGGTAGTGGTTAAAACCTATAGGACACTATATGAACGAAATGGTTTAGTCCCAGTGAGACGTTTTATGGTCATGTAATCATATCTAGATTTCAAAACGTACATATTAAAGCAAAAAACTATGATATAAAGACATAAATTATTAATATTTTGTGTATCTAATAACGATATTAGGAAGAACCAAGGCTGAATATATCCTTACTTTAGGAAAGTGCAGCGATTCTACTGATATAATATCAGTAGAATGTCTGGGCCAACCGGCACAGACAGCGCGCTGTGGCTACTCAGCGCACCTAGCGGCAACAAACTGCCATTTGCTCCGTTCTGCTATGAGCATTAGTCGTCGAGTTACATCCACTGAAGTGAGCACATGAACAAGCTGTTCATCAGATTAGTGACAATGGAAGAGCTTGAAGAACAATGTGTGTGTGTTTGTGTGAAATTTTATACAGTCCTCCGCCTCAAACATAGGTGGAGGACTGTATAAGCCGAACGCAGTGCCATGAGTGGTTTAAGCATTTTAAAAAGCTTAGAACGTCGGTCGGTGAAGATCCCAGGACTGGACGATCTTCCACATCAACAAGACGACGACCATGTCAAGAGAGTTTGTGCTGTGATTCGTGGAAATCGTAGCTTAACTCTCCGAGAAGTTGCTGACGAAGTGGGCATCAGCATAGGATCTTGCCATCAAATTTTGACTGGTGCAAATTTCCTGCGTTTGCTGACTGACGATCAGAAAGAGAACTGTGTTGAAATCAGGCAGGAACTGCCCCATCCGCCCTATTCCGGAAGCAACCTTAGCCACCAGCAGACTTTTTCCTATTTCCCAAACTTTGAAAGGTCGTCGTTCCTAAACCACAGAAAAAATTCAGGAAAATGCAATAAAAGTACTGCGCGCCATCACAGAAAGTGCGTCCCAGGAAGCATTCCAACAATGGAAGAAACGTTGGGAACTGTGTACCGCAAGTAGAAGAGGACTACTTCGAAGGGGACAGTGCTTATAATGTTGTAAAATGAGCAATAAAGTCTTCATAGCAAAAGTTCGATTTTTTTTAACATGCCTTGTATATCTTATGTGACCCAAGAAAGGCCTTTTTAAATTTATAGTCTATTAGCACCGTGGATGGGTTAAGGATATTTCTATTTTTCTTAATTATATATAAATTTTAGGACAGGGCAACTCGTAAATGCCGGCGAGTTTATTCCTATGAAGTTTTAGTTTTTATTTATTTTTTGCACACGCACACACACACACACACACACACACACACACACACACACACACACACACACACACACACACACAATATATAAATAATAAAATAAAATAATAGACATTTTAATGCAAATGACTCACCCCTGCCGGTTGTGCGATTGCTTTTGGCGTGCCTGTAGTACCAGACGTGAAAGATATGCACATCGGATGATTAAAAGGTAGCTGCGCACACTCCAATTGTGGGATAGTGCCATCTGCATTTTTTCCCATTTCCAAAACGTCGTCCAAGAAATACCTGAAATGATTGAAATATTTCAATCAATTACATTAATGTATGCACGCGCTTCATAGCTTTAAATAAGCCCACATTCGGAGTATGTTTTATTATTTGGAAATGATACTTCCATAATAGCATTTAGAAGTAAAGAGACATTTTAATGCTTTGCTAATTGCATCACGGTTGACTTTAAGCATAGACGAAGCATGGCACTTCAAGCCCCATCCTGCTTATGTAGCAATCGAAAATTTAGAGTGATCTTGCGTCAGTAGATGCGAGATGCGGTCTCATAAGAACACTATTGCTATTGATTGAGGGATTATCCAACAGGATAATCCCTCAATCAATAGCAATTTCGGTTTCGAATGTTTAGAATTAAAAGTGGGGGGGGGGGGTTCAATTATCTTTGACAATTCAAAGTATTCCAAAGCCGAATTTTTTTTTCCCGCTTGGAGGGAGGGGGTTAAAAAAAAACATTGTTCCTTTCTGCGTTAAAGTAACTTATTGAGCTTTGGTTGTCCATGACCTCAACAGAATTTCTAAAAGATCTCAAATAGAAATTTAGTTAACGAAGTTAAGAATGCTTTTCTCGGTATTTTCAAGAGCAAGAAACAGTAAGTCTTTCTTTCTTTTTCTTTACTAGAAACTTTAATTTTTGCTTAATATTTTATTTATTTATTTTATATTATTATTATTATTATTATTATTATTATTATTATTATTATTATTATTATTATTATTATTATTATTGTTATTATTATTTGCAAATGAGTATGATAGTAACCGCTTTAAAGAATTCAGATACTAAATAAATAATTAGGTAATAACAGTTTTCATTAGATTTTAAGTGACTGAAATGGCAATGAATCCAAAAATATCACACTCTGATCACTTCGTTTTATTCGTTTTTTATTTTTTTGGTTTGTTTAAATGGATGTACATAAATTGGTTTTAGAAAAATGTACGAGATATTTATCCAATATCATTTCTATTCCTAATTAATACTAATTATTAAAATTTCCAGGCATTTTCTTATAAAAGACACATTTCTCTGATACAACGAGTATGATGTGGAGGCAGCAGGTTTTTTCGTTCTATAAAGCAGACAAACCGACCTGAGAACACACACAATTAACAAACATTGGAGATAGCAGCCATCATAGCCAGTCGGTCTCATGGAAATGAAGTTTATTTGGCCATAACAAGTGCTTGAGCCTATTAAAACGTTAGGAAGAAGGCAAGAAAATATATTCATAATTTGAAACATAGTATCTTACCAGTCAGGTAGCCCAGAGTAATCTCTAGATAACGAAGCATTACTGAATGGCACGATGATCACTTTCTCGAGGTCTGGAAGAGCTACAAAATGAATAAATTTCAAATCACTCATACATACATTTCGAACAAAATGCCGCTAGCGATGGAAAACTCAGTTTTCTATCCCTACATTCAAAAATCTGAAAAATGGAAGTATGTCTTAATCACAATAAGATTAAATAAATGAACAAATCGAAACACACGCATCTACCTTTTGTTATGCTCTTCAGTCTTTCTAAATAGTCGATTTTCTCTCCTTTGCAAATAGTAGAATCTATGCATAAGAGAACTTTGGGGCGAACTTGCACAAGTCTCTGTATCACGCCCTGAAATTGAAAGATCGACGCAATTTAAATAAAATGCTTGAGAAAATAATTAAGTAGCAGAAGTTTTGTGTCTACTGAAACTTCTAGATATTTTAACTTTGTCAATCATCAAATATTCTTTCAAGATGTATTTATAATTTGAAAGAGGGAAATGTCACATAGTGTAGAATTTCATAAAATATGGAAGGTGTGCACAAAGAAGTGTGTTAGGCCGCTCTTATTTATTTTATCTATTTATTTTAAAATTTTCTTTTTGTTTTACTTACGTTGTGTGCCGTATTAGAGTATTCGCTATGACGATGCTGCGTTACGCTAAAGAAATATTACCTATAAAACTGAATAAACTTTGGCTTATTTATTCATTCGTGTTTTAAATCCTTTTACATCATGAAAATAACGACAAAACAATTAGCACACATCAGAAGCAGTTGTTGTTGTTCCTTGATTTCAGTTCAAATATTAATTTATAGAGTCTCAAAATGTAGGATTTCCGTAACATATTTTTGAACTCGCTCATTTTCTTGGTAAATTTTCAAACTATAGTTAATTAGTACGGGTGAACCTTTCTGAATTGATTTTGTGCTTATGTAGAAATAAAATAAAATTGTTACAAAATAGATAAGTTAATGGGTTTCATGCCATTGACACTCGAGACTGATTAATTTCTCGTGGTGTAAGGATGAAGTAATAATAATAATCTTATATGCTCAGAGACTAATCCTATTCTCAAAAGGATCGCACACCATAAAATTTTGGGACTTTAATGTTAACCTTAAACGTTTATAAGCAATAAACCGACAGATGTTATTTTATTTTTTATCACGCGTGAAGAATAAAGCGAATGCAGAAAATCCTTCTTAACAGAGAGGAAAAACGCGTAGAACAAATTACCTGCAGGGCGCAAAATCAAAAAGAAAGGTAGACAAAATTTTTTACATTTATACAGTAAAATCTTATTAATCCCGTACTGTTTACATCAATAGTATGTAAAGTTTGCTGATAGCATTTTATCTTTTTTTTTTTAATCCAGTCTTCTTCTCATCTACCACGCTGCAGTTTATTTGTGTTTTGTGTCTGAGGCTAACATCGAAACGCCGCTTAAAGAAATTTAAATCAAAACTTATACTTAAAAGGAGAATCGTTTTATCTTTATCAGTACTTAAGTGGTTCTTTACTTACCATCTCCCCATAATCAATTGAAACAGGACTCCAAATTGCTCCGAAGCTTAACACTGCAAGCATGGTCATCACAGCAGGCGGAATGTTAGTGATGTAACCTGGCAAAGAGAAGAAGTTCAGAACGGTTAAATAACTGGCTGCAGATTGAAAAATACAGTGTTTTTCATGAGTAGTTAGTTCAAGTTAAAGCCTTATATTCACTGGCTTCATAGGAATTTCTCCCTTCCGGCTCTGAAGAAAACAAATGACTAAATACCCATGAAAATTACTTACCAATTAGGATCTTATCCTTTTAATAATATTATTATTGTTATGTGACGGCTCCAGGGAGTCCAGTGAGACTCATCGAGGGAGGACATCTACTCTACAACTCTCTGTCTCCACCAACTACAACGAACCGCAACTACACCAACGCCATCTACTGCCCACTAGTATTTCACAGACAATCACAAACATCCATGCCCAGATTCGAACCCGCACCCTTTTGGCCGGAGAGCGGATACGCTAACCACTCGGCCAACCAGGCTGGCTATAATATAACAGGAATAATGATATTCAAATAGGAAAGACGTTTACCAAGGCGCGTAATAGTGTATTACGCTAAAACATTTCAAAAGTTCTGCACACGTGTACTCTCTCTCTCTCGTTAAACCAATTTTTTTTTTCACAAAATACATTATACACCTTCATATAACTTCCATTCTGCTGTATTACTGCTGCTTCCTTATTATTTGTTTCAATAACAAAATACTGTTAGTTGACATAATCAAAAGAATTATAAAAACGGATAAAAATAAATAAACAATAAATAAAAAAACTCACGTACATTTTTATTAGATAAAATGTTCGCTTAAGTGTCACAGGCATTGTCACTATAGGAACAGAATGGGACTTAAACAATAATAGACAATTCTAAAAAGCGCCATCTGAGTAGCTTTAATAAGATAACTAAATAAGGTCAATAATAAGGTGCATTAAATTTATGTACCTACCTACCTACTAATGACAAAAATTAATCCACACGCTCACTTCGATACTTTATAAGGGGCAGCACGGTTTTGTGAAAGGTAGGTCTTGCCTCAGTAACTTGCTTACTTTCTATAATAAAGTAACAGTAGAGTTGGATAAAGGAAATCCTTACTCAGTGATATGGCTGGACTTTGCAAAGGCATTTCACAAGATTCCACACGAAACTCTTTTGCATAAATTAGAGCAAATGGGTATGAATCTGAAGCTGGTGTTTTGGATTAGAGGATGGCTGGTGGATAGATACCAAAGAGTGGTTTACAGAGGAGCTGAGTCCAGGAGAAGGCATGTGATTGGTGGTGTACCTCAAGGCTCACTGCTTGGTCCTCTATTGTTTAATTTGCACATCAATGATATTGGGAATACTTTGAAAGGAAACATCCACTTGTTTGCTGATGATGCAAAACTAGGAAGAGCGATAATCCATTCAGATGATGTAGATATCTTGCAGGATGACTTAAATAGGCTGAAGGTATGGACTAAGGTAAATGGCTGTCAGTTTAATGTGGCTACGAGTAAAGTGATACACTTCAGGAGGATGAGATCACATGCTGTTTACAATGTTAACAGAACTGAACAGCAAGAAGTTGACGAGGCAAGGGACTTGGGAGTTATTGTGGACAGAGAACTTAAGTTTAAAGGGCATATTGCAAAGATTGCCAAAAGACATTACATGGTTGATAAAGAACACACTAACAAGCAGGGATAAGGAAGTTATTGTTCCACTTTATAAGACATTAATAAGACCGCATTTGGACTATTGTGCACAGATCTGGTCACCTGGATTTCTTGGTGATGAAGAAATGGTGGAGAGGATTCAGAGGCGAGTTACAAAGATTGTTGAAGGCTTGTGGGATCTTCCCTACGAGGATAGATTGAAGATCTGCGGGCTCCAAAAACTAGCTGATAGACGTAGGAGAGGACATATGATAGAAGCATATAAATTATTAAAGGGATTTTACAGGATTGATACTGATGACATTTTTAAGTCCAGTGCAGGAAGGGAGAGAACGAGGGGCCATCCCTGGAGATTATGTAAGAGTGTGGTTAATAAGGGTGTTAGGACTAGATTTTTTACTTGGAGGGTTCTGAAGGGGTAGTTGTGAAATATTAATATTATGTGTTGCCAGAGGTTGTTGTGAATGCTTCGTCTGTGAATGAGTTTAAGGAGAAGTATGATAGGTATTGTGTAAATAATGGTTAGTGTGTCAATGCGGGATCTCTCACGATGAGTCTTTTGACTTCATGGAGACACTGTTATCATAATAATAATAATAATTGTTTTATTTTTTTTATTATATCTCAGATAAATTACATACATAGATACAGTAATAATTATATATACACGATTAACAATTATATAACAGATACTTGCAAGTTAATAATATTCTTAAATATTTTTTATGTCTCAGATAAACTGCATACATAGATACTGTAATAATTATATATATATATATAATATTTATAACACATTACAATTGTGAATAACAGATACTTGCAAGTTAATAATTTTCTTCCTCGAAGCTTAGCAGAGCTTATCTGAGGAAGATAATAGATGATAGATAGTGGTGGTTTCATGGTGATGTTTCTATACTGGTAGCAAGTCAGGTGTTGATTTTACTGTTTGTTGGTACGTGCTTAGAAAACTTCAACTCCTATTACAGTTTAACTTTTTTTTTTGCAAATAGGGTTGGATTTAGAAATGGTGTGTTTGTTTCTTTGTGTTCTTGTAGTGATGGTTTTTGAGAGGGGATTTGTCATAGGTTTGTGTGTGTGTGTATGTGTGTATGCATGTGGGGGGAGAGAGAAACTGGGATGGCTCTAATTTGCATTCTCGCTATAATATTTATATAGCGCCTGTTTCAGCTCTCTGTATGTTCCTAGGTTTCTGTTGAAGACTGGCAGTTTGTTTATCATATCAGATACATAGAAGTTTCGGGTGGCTTTGCCGTGATGATTGTCGTACTTATATGTTTTGACAGTGCGTGCCAATA
The DNA here is from genome assembly GCF_054136105.1 of Typopeltis vanoorti. NCBI lineage: Eukaryota > Metazoa > Arthropoda > Arachnida > Uropygi > Thelyphonidae > Typopeltis > Typopeltis vanoorti. The sequence continues at coordinate 63,727,417 of NC_143549.1, read as the reverse complement.
ATAATAATAATAATAATAATAATAATAATAATAATAATAATAACACGTAAACAAAATAAAGTGAGGAAAGATTAGAGGATTTAAACAGTACTATCTCCCACAAATGGTATAGACAGTAGACTATTGGATCTGTTTAAGTTAGGACAATGAAGAAAAGTTTCATACCCTTCTTTATAAAGACGTCCTATGAGAAAACGACTTATATGAAGGAATTTTGTCTTCCAATAAACTCTATGTCTCTTGTCAATAGCATACTCCACAAGTCGAGACTGTTCAGACTCATGGTATTTAATATGACTTCTGTTTCTCTAGGCCAGTGGTGGCGAACCTTTTTATGTGCACGTGCCAAAAATTTAAAAATCGAGTTGCTGACGTGATAGTGCGTTCCAGAAATTTACCAATCGAATTGCTGACATGCCGGGCAGTTTTTAATACGGGAAATATTAATAGAAAAATTAATCTAAGTTCATTAATTATTTATTTATAAATTTATAATATATATATATATATATATATTATAAATAATTATTTATAATTTTATAAATAATATTTTATTTTATTTATAATATTTATTTATATATAAATTTATAATATGATTCAGTGTAAAATTGATTATTGTATTATTAAACTGATTTTAATGATGGTTTAAAAAAAAAACGGTAGTGAGAAGTATATTTATGCAATGTAACTCGCCATAGGAGGATGTGATCTTTCGGCGAAACGCTTACCGTATTTACTCGAATATAACTTGCTCTCGCGTATAACTTGCACCCAATTTTATTTTATGAAAAAATACATTAAAAAGTTTTGCATATACTTCGCACACGAAAATTGTTTAAACATGTTCACATCTAGGCGATAGTAACTCACTCTCCTCGGTTAACAACACGCCCTCCCCAAAAGCCATTATACTGCAGGTGCACGAAAAACAAGTACAGTAGTTTTTTGTATCCCTGAATAAGGTACAGAGCCTTTTGCAGTCTGTGTAATATATTTCTAAACAAATAGCGCAATTAGAAACAGCTGGAATAAAAATGTCGGTAACTAATGAATCACATGTCCCCTCCCACAGAAACTATGCTATATAGACTCAAGAAAAACATGTATTGCACAGGAAACACAGTATCTAACTAAAAACTATTGTCCAATTTTTCAATTACATGACTGGCAGGTTCAACTCATACAACGTTTCAACCAAGGGTTGAAACCTTGTGTGAGTTGAGCCCGCCGGTAATGAGAAGTTCCGTGGGAACGATAAACGACACCGTCGTGAATGAGTTAAAACTAAGAAATATATAGCGAATGTTGTTATGACAGTTTCAGATGTTATGGAATTCGGTTGGAGAGAATTAGCATTTCAACTCAACAATTGTCGGTTGCCTTTGTCTTTGGTTTGCGCGATCTTTTGTTAATACTGCACCAATCATATGCACGTCTTCATAGCTGCTCTCTCTCTCATGTAAAGCAAAATTTGACTTGCCAGTATTGTAACAATTTAAAAAAAAGATTGAATAATTTATAAGCTTATGAATGCATATCACCTGTAAATCGTCAACGTGCCAGCAAATTCTCGCGCGTGCCATAGGTTCGCCATCTAGGCTCTAGATGAATAAAAGCAGAACTTCCGATTAGTCCTAAATAAGATAAATCACAAGAGCAAAATCTGGTGAATGTGTGGATAATTGAAAGGTGGAAGCTTGTCCTTAGTAGAAACGATCAAGATGAGAATTTTTCGGATGGAGTGAAAGACAACAAAATATTTACTGGTTTTAAAACTTTTGTTATGCGTTCAGTAATGCCATGCTCATAAAGGTTAGGAATGCGAGTTGTTTCTTTTATATTGTAAGAGGTAAAGATTCTATAACTGTTAAAAGATTTTTTATGAAAGAATCCTTCAATCCGTTAAATATAAAAGTTGAATTAATATGTTTTATACTTTTTGCAAAAGTTCGGCTGAAAAGCATAAACAATGAGCACCATTTAAGGGCTTAATAGTTCCAGCCTTTTGACTAGAATGGTGATTTGACTGAGCGTGATTATGACGGCCTCTATGAGTCTTCTTCCGAAAAACAGAAAAATATAGATTTCCATCTGGTTGGGCTAATCAGTTTGCTGCTTTACTTCTAAAATGAATTGGATCCTGGGATGAAGTGCATTTAATTTAGCAAGAAACTGTTGTAACTCAGAGAAAGGACCATTACAAATTGCAAAAATATTACCGGCATGTTTGTGTCAAAGTGTAGGTGAAATGTTATCAAAAATAAGTTGTTCAAAGTGTTCCATGAAGAAATTGGCGATAGTAGGAGAAATAGAATTGTCCATGGTGTTCCTTAGATTTGTTGATGTAATTTGTTTTTCAAGGAGTAATACGTATTTGATATGTATTACACAGTCAAATAGTTTAACAACATCTGAAGGAACTTCTTCTTGAAGTAATTCAAGCGTTTCAGATAAAGGAACACTAGTAAACAAGGAATCAGCATCTAAACTAATCTATCTGAAACGTTCAAATGAAGATCAGAAAATTTATGTTAAAATTCGAAATGTTTTTACATAAGCAGCAGTTCTTCTAGTTGACGATGCAAGTAAATTGATTAAGAATTTATAAAATGTATAAGTTTGACATCCTATACAGTCCACAACGGGTCTTAATGGAGTACCTGATTTATGAATTTTAGGAAGACCTTACGATCTAGTTGGACGGCCAAAGAAGGTTTTAAGCTTTTTGTTTTGATCTTCATCCCAATTAGAAACATTATCGATAAGATAATTAAGTCTGATTAGCTGCTGTATATATATATTAATTGCTCTCACATTAGCTGCTCAGGTGGTGCTTTTTAGAAGAATTGTCTGTTATTGTTTAATTACCGTTCTATTCCTGGACGATTCCTATGATACTTAAACGAAAAGCTTAAGCTAATAAATATTTATGTCACTTTTAATCGGTTTTTATAATTATTTTAGTTCGCTGTTATTATCACTACTATTACTGTTCGGTAAATCTCTTTTTATGCGTTTAATTAATCGGGTTACTTCAGTGAGAGCCTCGTCAGATGTAGTGAATTGTTATCTACGAAGTGTTTCTTTCATCTTATAGAACACATCGAAGTCGGGGGTAGCTTGTCACTACTGGGGATAGGATATAATTTAAATTATATTCTTCCGCTATTCTGAAGTATTTCGTGGAACAAGAGCACTGAAAAGAGAAAACGAGCAAGCAATATGTTTACTAAAAGTGTGGTTACAACTAACGTGAAAGTGGAACTTACTACATCATCCCACTGACCACGAACGTGTGTTGTACACAACGTTTTGAAATTAGCGCACAAACATTGGGAAATCTTAAGGCTGTGAAATCAATTAATATCGGAAGTATCGCATTGTGGAGAATCCAGCATTAAATTTATGTACCTACCAGCAACTACGTCGTGTTTTGATACACCAAATCTCTTGAGTGCTGAAGCATACAAAGCAACCATTTGATTGAGCTCAGAGAAGGTTATTTTCTTAAATCCGTTCTTTGTTTCACCTAGGAATAAATTACTGTGTCAAAATAACAAAGGATAAATAAACAATGTTAATTATATATATATTCATTTGACCCTTGAACAACGCGGGGATTAGGGGCGCCGGTCTTCCGCGATGTTCGAAGATCTGCATGTAACTTTTGACTCCCAAAAACTTATTAACACACATTTTGTATGTTATATGTATTATATATTGCATCCTTACAATAAAGTAAGCTAGTGAAAAGAAAGTGTTATTAAGAAAATCATAAGGAAGAGAAAATTACATTTATGCGTATTATAAACACTAGACATCAGAAATGAAAAGATAATGTGAAAAATAAATTTATATTTATCTATATGTTTAACCATTCATGCGTTGATAATGAAGAAGCACTAATATGTTTGCATTATGGTGGTCTAGTACAAACGATACGATTGCTTCGTAGCCTAGCCTATACACTAATGAATGAATCGTTAAAAATTTATTTTTTATTTTATGCTAATTAATTAATTTAGCTAATTGATAACAGTTCATTTTATACAACTATGATTTAATACCGCATCTTTACGTTTGTTCACATTTCTCTCTGCGAATGGCGCCATACGGTCTGTATCTGTATCTATAAGTTTTGATAAATTTTAACTTTTTATAACAGATTTGTGTATACTTTATAGTAAATGATAAAATAGACTAGTATCTACATATATTTTATGCATTCATGACATACCTAACGTTTTCATATTTTCATATTTTTTCCCGATATTTCTAAGCTATGCGGCTCGTCTGCGAGTTTTTTCAAATTTTCGCAAATCTTCCAAAACATTTTCCAATATATTTATTGAAAAAAAAAAAAAAAAAATCCGCGTATAAATAGATACGCGCAGTTCAAACCCGCGTTCTTCAAGGGTCAACTGTATGTATATATTTACGACTTAGATAAGTTATAAAGTCATTTTGATTAAATTTCGTATATAATGATTGCTTTAACTTTATGAATCATAGCCGAATCTATAATAAAGAGATTCCGTGAAACTTCATACCGCCGACGTAATAAGCCACGTGATCATCTTTATAGCGAAGAATATTTTCTGTATAATTTAGACGCGCTCCATGGAACCATTCAGGTGTATCTTCGAATTTAGTGTTTGTATCGATAACCTAAAAAAAAAAAAAAAAAAAAATCACACTTTAAAGCTTAAAAATAATTTTGGATAAAGCGAGTAATTATCACAAATTCATCTTATTATTTACTATTGGATAAATATTTAGTAAGGTTCAAAAAGCTACTTTCTTTCTCTTTTTATTTTCTGCGAAAATTGTATGAACTAGAAATAAATTTAGTTGATTTTACATCATTAATTAACAATCATGAAGGATTAAAATTTCAAACAAAAATCATTTTGGATATCCTTATTTGCCCATCCTTGAAACTTTCATTGAAAATTAACATGAAGCAAACATTAAAGTAAAAAAAAAAAATTTAATTCCTCTCGCACAAATTATTGAAAACTATACAATAATAGAGTATACTAAAATGCCTTTACATCTGAATTAATAAGACCCTTTTATACCTTTTGATAAGGAGCCGAATGGATAATTTTGGTATATTTCCAAAGCTCTTCCCAGAATTCCGTATTATTTTTGGCCCAGTCATAGAGATCCCAGTAGTTGCCTATCGAAAATAAAATATAGTTATTGAAGTTTGGAATAAAATTGAATTATTGTAGAGTTTTAAATTTGCTCTCAATATAACTGAAACTTCTGTAAAACAATTTAATGAAATATCGAAATCTATCCGGTTTCTGTTTGCCATCTTTTAACAGAGTTAAAAGGAATAGTAAATACCTATTTTTTTTATTTGCCTATTTTTTGAGGGACAGATAAATATGTTTAGTTAGTCCAGTAAGATATGCACATCTCTCTCTCTCTCTCTCTCTCTCTCTCTCTCTCTCTCTCTCTCTCTCTTGTTTATAAAGCTTATGTATAACGTCATCATGGAGCTTGGAAAATCGTATGCTAATTAGTTTGACTACAGTGGTCATTAGGTGCTGTGATTCAGCTACTCGTAGTTTTTTTGAGCACTGAATTAATCGGTTGCCCAGTGTTTTATTTTCTCGGAATGTTCAGGTTTTCTCATCACAAACTCTTGAAACACAGTTGATAGTAGTGTTTAGACTTGTGGAGTCCTTGACGTTATCGCTGTAAATGACCTTTGTCTCCACGTTGAAGATTGATAATAATCGCTTTATTCACAAATACGAAGATCTTATTATCTCAGCTAACTATATAGACTTTGGTTTCAAAACCTGAATATACGTAATATCCCGTAAATTTTATGAAAAAACTTTAACTTTGAATTATGACGGTACGCAATGATTTTACGCTTAGTTATAAAATAGGTCCTCAGTTGTGACTCAGGTTAATCAGGATCAACCGTTAACCAATACTTTCTGTTAATAATAAGAAATTATTAAAGCATTGCATCGAGAAAAACAAACCATTACATATACGCGCGCGCGCGTGTGTATGTGTGTGTATATATATACATACATACACACACACACACACAGAGAGGGGGCTCAGAGGGTATTTTAGTTAAAGATGTAACTATTCTGCCTCCGGTTGGTGACATTGATCATGTAGTACTCACTTGGGAAGTGGCTAACTTTATGAATCTTCCATTCAGAAAAGGTTACATGATGGATTACAAAGCAGGAAATTATGACCACCAGAGGAGCATGCTGGATTCTGCGCCGTGGTATCAGTTCTTGGATGGATATCGACAATGCCTGAGAAGTGTTTCAAAAATACTTAAGTGATGCGAGATCAGAACGTGTCCCTAGAGTTCGAAGAATAAATAGAGTAGGAGTGAAATGAATGTGTAATCTAATAAAGTAAGAGATTCGTAAGAAAAGGATGACGTGGAAGGAATACCGTGTGCATAAGGATTTTGTCCGTTAAGAAAATTATAAGCAGCAGGCCAGAAGACACATAAGTGTTGTTCAGAAAGTTAACTCTGAATATGAATCAAACCTGTTCTGCAAGCTAAAGAGAACTCAACAAAAGAATTCTATCCCGATGCATGTAAAAGAAAGAAAGAATTAATCCGTAAAGAATGAATGTGAAATGAATGAAAGAATGAATGTGTCGACTGGTATATGTAACATTAAACTCACTGCTACTTCTTCAGTAGATGAAGAAACTCAGGTGTATGAGGAGGAGGAGGTATTAGAACACTTGCACAAACTAAATAAGAATTCTGCAATAGAGACTGACAGGATATCTGGACTGATGCAAATAAAGTGTTTTCAGCTGAAATGGCTATTCCTTTGACCAGACTATATAATTTGACTCTCAGAACAGGGACGATTCCGCAGGAGTGAACAAAACATGTATGGTAATCCCAATGAATGTACAAGGATAGCATAAAGACTGATGTGCCAACTATCAGCTTATCACTTGTCTCTGGAGGGAATGATAAAGATACCAGAAAATTTGGTTAGAGCTCGCATTCAGAAATCGATTGACCGTGAAAATATACTTTGCATTGAACAGCATGGGTTGAATAAGAGAAATTAAGGTTTCTGCAGCTTGCTCACATTTTATAATAATAATGTTACCATTGAGTTAGACAAAGGGGAATAGATACACCATGATGCTTTTGGATTTTGCTAAGACTCTTGACAGAATACAGCATGATAAACTGTTGCATAAATTGGAGAAAATGGGATTGGATTATAAATTATTGGCTTGGGTAAGAGGATGGATGAATGTCACATCTCAAAAGTGGTATATACGCAATGTGAATCTGCAAGATTTAAGATAACCAGTGGTGTACCAGTGGACAAAGGATCAGTCCTTGGTCCACTGTTATTCAATCTGTACTAATGACACCCGAAAGGATTTGACATGCACCTTACAGCTACTCGCTAATGATTCAAAGATAGGTATGGTAATCATTGCTGATAATTTGAACAGACTGAGTTGTGATCATGCGAAAATGGCTATGAATTCAGTATTAATAAATATAAAAATTCATACACATTGGTGTTATTAGATATCCAATGTCGTATTATATAGATGGAGTTATGCCAGAAGAAACTGATAAGGCTAGGGACCTTGGGGTGTTAATAGATAGGAAGTTGAAGTTCTGGGGTTCAGCAAATATTGCAAATACAATTTATTTATACAACAATATTATCTTAAAAGATAATTTCAATGCTGAAACGAACGTTCACATTCTTAGATAAGAATGTCATTTTGCTTCTTTACAAGGCCTTGATAAGACCTCACTTGGACTGGTCTCAGTTGCGCAGGTCTCCGCTGCGATTCTCATACGGTGAAGAGAGTGCAAAGGGGAGTGCTAAAACGATATTAGGATTGTGGAATGCTGATTATGAAGACATACTGAGAATTTGTCGACCGCAGACATTACCAAACAGGGGAAAGAGGAGATATGTGATTGCAAACTTTAGAAACAGTCATACAGAATTTCTGTTGATGAAAGTTTTCACTTTATGGAGGGCGGGGAAAGGACGCGAGGGCATCCTGGATAGATTTTTTTTTTATCATAGAGTGATGAGTGTTCGACTGGATTGCTAGTGTGTGTGTGCATTCAGGAAGTAAGTGACTCATCGAGAAAGGTCATAAATAATATTAGCACCAGCTGTCATACCCGTTCGTGAATTCACACACACACACACACACACACACACACACACACACACACACACACACACACACACACACACACACACACACACACACACACACACACACACACACACACACACACACACACACACACACACACACACACACACACACACACACACAATGGCACTCCATTTCGAACACGCACCACTCTATGATGGAAACTGTTGAACTGAAAAGAATGTGTCCCAAGCTGCTCTTTTGTATGATGAACAGGCATTCTCATCCAGTTCGCAACCATGAAAACATTTGAAGAACTTAAATTTGAAATTCTTTCTCAGTGAATAGGAAGAATTTCTTATCACTAAAAAAGAAGATAAACACAACGTGTTTAATCACTTTACTAATCAGCAGAATAACCAAATGCGTTTAACCTCAGACAGGTTTAAAGTTTGAACTAAATTAACGCTTTTGTTTCGAAAAACCAATGGAAGACACTACTGAGAATGGTTTGTATTTTTTGTATTTCTAGATTTAATTTAGCATTAACTTAAATTTAGATGGTTGGTGGATTATCTAAGGGTTGGACAATGCAGAAACTTTGTTTCTTCAGAGATCAAGCATGAAACCTCTTCAACGTGAATTCTCCAATAAGCAGGATGGTAGTTTTACACTAGGCCAGCATAAATATTTTCACAAAACATTCACGTTCATGACAGGATTTACACCAAAGTTAAGCAATCCACTAGTTTACCAGGCTGTTTAAATATAAATACGGCTAACATGAGATAATGCCAATAGTGCACTCAGATCATCTTGTGTTATGTACCCTCATATTTAAGCATATGAAGGTAAAAAATAAAATAAACAAAAAATACATAATTTTGATGCAGTAAATAAGAATAAAATGAACTTTTCAATTCATTTAAAAATTATAATTGAAAATGAAATCCAACTAAGCAATATTATCAAATTTATGAAAGAAAAGTTTATTTGGTGACTCACCGAGGGAACAATTGTACTTCTTGTTTATCATCATTCTGAATTCATCCATATTAGTATCTGTTGACTGCGGTCTCCAGCAGACGGGTGGCAACCCTGCATTTGTTGGTCGTTCCATTTCGTTCTGAAATAAACACAAAAAAATTGTGTGTGAAGGAAAAAGGCATATGCAGTAAACGAAGCGAAACATCAGAAACTGTCTTTTCATTAGAATGAATGGTTTGACAGTAGCCAACAATTATAATAACAAATGTCCAAAAAAAATATAATAACAATGACAAAAATTCAGTAAAAAAATATAACAATGCAAAAGTTCAGAAAAATTATAACAATGCAAAAGTTCAGAAAAATTATAACAATGGCAAATATGGATTTAATACATTGGAAACATTCGAAGTACATTTCGTAAGTTAAAACTGTATTTATAATTCAAAATTTAGTATAAACCTTACTTTTTTCCTCTGAAAAATAAATCACACTGACAATACTTGCTTCTCATGACCTAAGAGAAAGAACAACTAATAAAGAACTGAATTTGACTGCCTAGAAACTCCTCAGATAGAAACAATAAAACACTCTTTCGTAGTAAAAATTTTTACATGCGTCTCACCTACGAATGCTATTAATCTATGATTTAAGAATAAATAAAGCAAATAAAAGATGAAAGAAAGAAAAAATATCAGAAATAACATGTACCCTCCTATACATCAAGATATATCTCGACCTCCAGCTCGCTGCCTTGCCTCCAATTCTCGCATATGGCTTGTTGAATTACTAGATGGTGGTCCCTAGAACTGGTGGAAGAGCTGTAAAAACTATAAACAAGCACCTGATTATCTATGTGGGACTTCACATTCACCCTTTTGCGTGACTGATATCTTGACCTGTTTATTCAAGTTGGGATATGTGCAGCGGAGTTGTCGTGGCAAGTTTTTAAATCGTCGTTTTCGAGTTCGCATTGCAGAGACGCTAATACCTCTAGATACAAACATTAAGTAATGGCATCGCCATGTCTAGTCGCCGACAAGAGAAATTTTTTTCTAATTCTTTCTTCAACCGGTTCCCTAGTTAACCGATCTCTGTCACGTGATAATAATGTTTTCTCCTAAGGGAAAGTCGGGTTTTTAATCTCATAACTCAAGAAAATCGGCGATATTCTCCTTCCCGGATCCTTATTAAAATCACATATCGCATTGGGCGAACTATCTGTGATGGCTAAGGATGAAGATGGCTTCTCTTAAAGGCCAGTCTTAAAAGCTTCTCCTACTCTTTCTGGAGAATAATAGGCGTTAGTGGATTAATCTTTTTTATTTATAATTGCTTCAGCTAACTGATGAGAACCTTTGAAAAGCTGGTGATGTAATCATTAAATGCTGTTCGCTTTAATTTCTTACCATAGCTTGTTTACCTCCTACAGATCTCTACACAAAATTTAATCATTCACTTGGAAAGCTAATTCTTCGTGGTAGGCTAGCAATGAGCAACCTAAAATCTACAGATTATTTGTGTATCCATCTTATTCAAATCACGAGACTTCGAAATACGGTTGGAAATGTAAATTTTAAATATAGTATATCTTCAAGAAAAGACTTTTATCGTTAAGTATTTCTTTTCCATTTCTCCAAGTACCTGAAGCTTTAAGTTATTTTCCTAGCATTTTGAAAATGATCTTTTAAATAGTGTCACAGCTTCTTTATACGGATCCAATCCCCATTATTTGTCACAAATATCATTCATTGCTTCACTCTTTTTCTTGAGGCATTGCACAGCCATTGTAACATACATGACGCTAGATGAGCAGAAGAAATAACTTTTAGGCTTGATTCATATGTTTGATGGAACGTTTTAGCCAAAACCCTCCCCAAAAATGGATTTTTTCACAGGTAAGTGAGTTTTTTTCCTTTCTTTCTTTTGTCAGAAGAAATTCCAAGGTTTTAACCTCACAACTGACAAAAAGCTACCACAGAATACAAAGACACTCATCTCATAATTACTAATTAGAATTAAGAACATGAGATGGAGGTAGCTCATCCGACGCCGGCTAGATGCCTCATTAATTGTACGGAACTGACAACTGTGGAAATTGGCTGAAAACCGACTTTCAAAAATTTTAGGATAACGAGTGTTGCCACTTTTTTTATCATCTGTCAGAATCTATCACTTATTTCGATCAAACGGTTCTGAACTTGGGAACATTTTACTCCAAAATGCATCTAGTGATCAGAGAACTTAATAAAGCGGGTTTCTTTTGAGCTTTTGTTTATAAAAATAAAAATAATTTGTCTAACGTCTATTTCCTAAGGCCATTAGACGTAATGGAAATTATCATTTGTAGAAAGATGTTTATTGTGTTGTTGTTAAAACATCCTACTCAGAAATTTGTTTCAGCTAAAGTCAAACTCTTGATTTGGTTAAAACTTACATTCACATACCATCTGAATATCGAATTGGTACGTACAATGAACGCTTACACAGTTAATTATTATGTAGCTACACTATCCGATCAAAAATATCCTGATGCCGGCTAATCCCATCTCTCACTCTGATATGAACAGCATTAATATGGACTTAGTCCATCCTTTTCTGCTATAACAGCCCCTTCAGTCTTCTGAGAATGTTTTTCCATTAGATTTTGTTACGTTGCTGCGGTAATTTCCTTCCATTAAGTAAGGTTAGTCGCCGATGTCAATCTATTTGGTCTGGCTCATAATCAACTTTCCAATTCATCCCCCTAGATATTCGATGGGGTTGAGATTAGGGGTATGTGTAGGCCAGTCCTTTCTCCAGCATCCCATTCCTGCACAGACCACACTCTTATAAACAAGGACATTGTCTATAAAATTCAAACCATTATACCTCCTTCACAAATCACAGTTGGAACAACGCATTTGAGCAGGCAATGTGTTCCTGACCCATACTGGTCCGTCGGATTTCCAGATGGTGAAGCGTGATTCGTTACTCCAGAGAATGCTTTCGACTGCTGCAGAGTCCAATAGTGCAAGATTTACACCACTTCAACGAACACTTGGCATTGTCTTTATTGATGCTAAGCTTATCTGGAGCTGCGTGGCCATCGAAATCCATGTTCTTCATCTCTCAAAGAACTATGGCGCTGGCGTTGTTTATAGAGGCATTTCGTAACTGGGTAGTGTTCCAACTGAGGACAGTTGGGTTTACGCGCTTCAGTTCTCAGGTCTTGTTATCTGATTTTATGCTATCAAGTTGATTTTCTGTTATCAAGTGCAGTACGGCAGAAGTTTCCCAAAATGAGTTGTTGCAAAGGTGACATCCTATGGTAGTGCAATATCGAAAGTCACTGAGTTCTTCAATGGGGTTCATTTTATGGTTAATGTTTGTCTATGAAGAATGTAAACCGTATGCTTCCTTTTACACCCCTGTATGAACCATGGTTCTTACAGTATGTTATGTATGTAGCCTTATACGGTACTACGAATGGGTAGCCGGATATTTATGATCAGATAGTATATTACATCATGTTCATTTGTTGTACATACTTTCTAAACGACATTTGCATATTATTTAGGATAGAAAATCCTGGATTTCGATAGGACAAAATCCTTTGAATTCCGTGTTAGAATGGTTATCTCACTTTTAGTTGAAAAGTCCATGTTCAAATGTTCGTGCATACTACGATGGAAATCAAATTCAAGTCCTTCCAATCAAATGGAAATCGTCTCTGTTGACTGAACTCTGGAAAAGCAATTTTGCAGTGGGGGCATCTGATTTCTTTATTTTCATTTTTTACTTGTCAAAATGGCTTATGTTTTGTTGTAAAAGGATTCTCTTAGATAAGGATTATTCTGCAAGAAAGTGAAGAGAAATTCATTTTCCGCTTCAAACAATAGGCTTTACATATCTCAGCCCAAGCATGCCACTCATCTTATTTACAAAATTCTTTCAAGAAGGAGGCGATGACACCAAAACTTCGGCCTGTGATTGGTACAACCACGTACTGAATTGTGGCAGATCGAATATTATATCTGTATGGCTGCCTGGTTGGGTGAGTGGATAACAGCTACAGTCTTTAACGAATAATTATGAGTTCAATCCCTACTGCAGAATGGGTGGTTTTGAATATCTTTAGGTAGGAGATAAGTGTTATCGCCTATGACGATGAGACCCCCCCCCCTCTCGTTTATTGGCTTTGAAAACGCGACGTTAGGCCATGAAACTCTAGAGCAAGTTTCTTAGATTGTTTGACTTTTATCCCCAATTAAAATTGTTATGATTTTTGCAGCCTTTCGTGGGTGGGACTGACAAAATAATAATAATAATAATAATAATAATAATAATAATAATAATAATAATAATAATAATAATAAATAAAATAAAACAAACTAAAAATATACGAAATTTTGTATATAAGGTCAGATTCTTTTTCTCTTGGAATTATTTTACAGTAAGAACATAATTCAATGCTTCAATGTGTTGATAAACATCATTCCCAAGTGTTCATTTTAAGTGATAATTCTACGCAGTGGTTTTTTGATACAAAAAAGAAAAAAAAGACTGTAATTCAACACGGAATCATAGAAGTATATGTGTTTCACCATACATAGTCACTATCACATTATCATTCACCACCCAGAAAAGGATGTGTACCCATAGTGTTGGCACCGCAAGAATTAGTTTACGTTATAAGAAATTTCATAAGTATTTCTTGCATCTAAGGTAAGTTAGTAGTGTCCTACAGAGATGGCAGAGTTTTTCCATTCCCTGCGGCAAATAAGCGATATAAGAAAAGCGCGCACACACACACACACACACACACACACACACACACACACACACACACACACACACACACACACACACACACACAGTTAACAGACATATTGTGTTGTATTTGTTTAATGGTCAGGATTAAACACACTAGACAGCAGTAGTTCACCGTATTCTCGTTGCTATTTTTTCTGACCCCTCAACAGAAATGCACAGTTTTTCATCGTGCATTTCTGTTGAGGAGTTAAACGAAAGGCAACGAAAATATAGCGAACCATTGCCGTCTCACGTTTTTAATCCTGAGTAGTAATTTAGTGTATATACCTTCGTGAGTTCTGGGGTAGATTTTGCGAGAAAAAAAAAGTTCCTGGACCTAAAGATCTAGCATTCTGGAAAAGATTTTTAAAAAGGACCTGTTGATCTTTCTTTTTTGTTGTTAAATATTCCAAATTGCAGTAGTTACTGGAATCATATCCAGATATTCATCATACCGGCTTTCCAGTACTGAGAAACACAGCGTCGTGGCACCTATTACAGAACTATGTGCACTCATTCATTTATTTATTTACTTTTTTCACCGCGTATGCTATGTTTCAGTTGAATTCCGTATAAATTCTTGTTTATAATGTAACACAACTTCTTAATTAACAAGAAGTTCAGACATATAAGAGTATTAATATACTGTGTAAGGTCTTTATGTGAAACCATGCTAAGACATGCTGATTGTTCTGTGCTGATAACAATATAATCAACAAGTTATGGAACTCACCAGCAGTAATCAGTATAATAATTATATTCCAAACATGATACAGAGATTTATATTCCAAACATGATAGACAAACTACTTGATTACAGACACCTTTCTTACCAATGGAGAACTAAAGATGTCATTGCAGAAATATTAGAAGGACAGGGAAATTCACACAATGTAAATCTAATGAAATTACCTGTAAGGTTACAGGTAAACAGCAAACTAGTTGATCATATCTTATAAGATTATTTAATCCTCGGGTATCAAATATATCAGATATACATACAAGTATCCACCATGATCCTTCCCGAGAGAGAGAGCACGTGTATATTCGTAACTCCTACTGTATGTTAAACTAGAGGCATAGGAGAGTCATACTAATGTCTCTATTATATTTCTATAGGAACGTGATCATTCTTTTTAAGTAGGATTCACAAAAGAAAATATGTGCGATTAAAACAATCATTTTATTGGTATTTGTATGGGTTGGTACTTCCATGCATTCTCATGGATTCCTTAAGAAAGGTCATCATCAACTCCGCTACGACCGCACTATTCTCTCTCCATATATCCACAGAATTCATGATGTTATGGTGCTTGTGGTCATCACGAGGTCTTTCATCTCACAGTTCCATCTCAAGAGATTACCAAAAATTATCATAAGTTTAATTATCAGATGGCAATTAAAATGCATGTAAATAATATATCCATGCCGGACCACTCGGATTAACCTATGAAAATCCGAGTTACTATATATCCCTTTTCTTTTCAATGAAGCTATTTAAAAGTTACGTAAGGAAAGACGTCACTGAGATAAAAATTAACTACAACTGAGGAAAATTAAAGTCACTGATTGTTTTTTTTAAGTAATCTATCAAAGCAGATTCCAACATATGCATTCCAATTACAGCTATTTCTATTTGACCTTTAAGAAGAATAGAATTATTATAATGAGTTGTAATACAAAATACTCACTTATTTTCCTGCAAGGAAGAGTGCACTCAGTGTGTGTCGTAAATGAAAAGTGCAATTATGTTTACTACTTGTTGTGCTCTTCCTAAGTGAAATTCTTTATCTTATCCTCACGATATCGCAGTGTAAAAGGTCAGAAAATGGAGTAATTGTGATTTTGCTTTTCTGGCCTTCTAAAGTCCATGTAAGCTCATACGAATAAGACACCATTTTTAACAGTTTTTAATTAGTGCTGCAAGTAGACTTTTCGCAGAAATATCTTACGACAAAACATGGAAGGTGCTCCTATAATGAATGTTAATGCTGTTTAATATCGGTGTAATTTTTATTTATTTATTTATTTATTTTTTATTTTTTTGTCACAAGATATTCAGTACTGCCAATTAATAAGTCTAATGTTCGAACAACATTTAACTGGAACACGGAAGAAAAAAAAAAAAAATATATATATATATATATATATATAAGGAAATTAAATGACTCTATACCGAGAATGACAAGTTTAATGTTAAGATACAACTTTCGTTGAATACATCAACTTCTTCAGGCATCACTGGCAAAGAATTACATAAAAAATAACAGAGACATGATAAAATACATTAACAGATCTAGAAATAAAACACACAAGTACGTTTACATTTAAAAGAGAGGAATGCGTGCTTGAGTTCCAACTGACGTTGACTACGAGCGAGAGCTGGCGTGAGTGCGCCAGTATTGGATAGTGGCAACGTGTGCGTCAGAGATATTATAGCTAAGGCTATTGTTAATATGAGACAACACCTCGTAGACTGGCCACTAACTTCTAATATCCATGTGTGCTATGATGAACATGAAAGAAAAATAATTGAATCTAGAGAAATATCGCTTGATTCATCTGATATTAACCATACCCTTAGCTATAATATCTCTGACGCACACGTTGCCACTATCCAATACTGGCGCACTCACGCCAGCTCTCGCACGTAGTCAACGTCAGTTGGAACTCAAGCACGCATTCCTCTCTTTTAAATGTAAATATACTTGTGTGTTTTATTTCTAGATCTGTTAATGCATTTTATCATGTCTCTGTTATTTTTTATTTAATTCTTTGCCAGTGATACCTGAAGAAGTTGATGTATTCAACGAAACTAGTTGAATACATCAACAAGTTTAATGTTAAGATACATCAGTTTAACGTATCTTAACATTAAACTTGTCATTCTCGGTATAGAGTCATTTAATTTCCTTTTATATACAGTTCTATCGAGTAAATAATGAACATTAATATCAATTTTCCTGATGACCAGGAAGTAACTTTTGCTCATCAAAGATTATCAGAAAAATCTCAGGACCATTGGATTATTCATTAACAGACTAGTATTTCTCAAAAGATGTAAGTTCCATTCTATCATTCCCCGGTTTCTTAATTTTAAAGAGTCCATTACAACAACTAGAGCTCAAAGAATTTTCCATAAAGCTAAATTGGAACTCTTGTCCGAACGGATTTTTGATACCAAACGGAGTCTGGCTGTTTATTTTGCTAGGAAGACCGCTCTTGAAGGCCGTTTATCCACTTCTTTAGACTCTTCATCTTGGAACGATTTAAAAGATATTAGCGCTCTACGAGTTTCTAAAGTCCATAACACAAATAAAATTAATCTAATCATAAAATTTAATTCTCTAAAATGTATGCAAGATCGTCGCACTTCCAATCTCAATTCTGCATTCATAAAAAAAGTTGTTATAAATAATTCTTCCCATCCACTCTCTACGGCAGAAGAAAGTGTACTTGCTAAAGGTCTCAATTTTGTTATCTCCCCTACTTCAATACCTAAAGAACTATTCTTAACTAAGATAGAAAAAGCAGCATCCTTATTACCTATCCACGAGGCAAACCTTCTTCGTATGGAAGCTATTTTCGCCATAAATCATGCAAGACCGCCTTCTGACAACATTTCTCATTCTGAGAGATCAGCTATCAAAAAGTTGAGATACAATAATGACATCATTGTTCTACCTGCAGACAAAGGGAATGCTACTGTCATCTTAAATAGATCGGATTACCATAACAAAATTTTCGAACTACTTAACACTGACACTTACTCTGAACTAAATAGTGATCCTACAAAAGAACTACATAATAGAACCAACAAATTACTGAAAACCACCTCAGAGTTAGAAACAAGAAACATCCGTCTTTCCCTTAGGTCGATTCATCCTCTAATCCCTAGGTTATATGGACTCCCTAAGATCCATAAATTAAACTCTCCACTACGACCAATCGTTGAAGGCATAAACTCCCCTACTTACAACCTTTCAAAATACCTCTCCTTTTTAAAAAACCTTTGTGGTACTTCCTTTTCTCATATAAAAAATTCAGCTGATTTTGTCTCTAAAATAAAAGACATCAAACTCTACACATCAGATTTAATGGCAAGTTTCGATATTGTTTCCCTATTTACGAATGTACCTACTCAATAGGTTCTTAACCTTCTCCAGATGAAACTATCCAAAAAATTTTTCTCCTTACTCTCTCACTGTGTGAACTCAGGATACTTCAAATATGATAACAAAATTTATAAACAAAACTCAGCTTTAGCTATGGGCAGTCCGCTCTCTCCGATTCTTGCTGATATATTTCTTCAGGAGTTTGAAGAAAAAGCTATTAATTCCTCGAGCCTTAAACCTAAAATATGGTATCGTTATATTGACGATGTATTCCTCATCTGGGAACACGGCGTTGACAACCTCAACCTTTTTCTAGACCACCTCATCACTTTTCATCAGAAAATGAATTTCACCTGTGAACTTGAATCCAACGACTGCCTCCCCTTTCTGGACTTAAAACTTACGAGATGCGCTGAAAATATCAAACTCTCCATTTTTAGGAAACCCACTCACACAGACATATACCTTCATACTTCTTCCCATCACTACCCTTCACAAAAGTTTGATATAATTTCAACCCTGGCACATCGAGCCAGATCGTTACTTACAGATGAAACAGAAATTGATTACGAACTGAATTTTCTCAAAAGGTCTTTTGTTAACAATGGATTCTCTCTTAAGAAGATTAATAAATTTCTCTCTGTCCGCCGCTCAACTGCTGCTAAAGATTCTTCTCCACCAAGAGCTTTTATTTCGTTACCATACATCAGTTCTCTCTCCCTAAAACTTGCTAAAATGCTCCAAAAATTCAACATTAGAACTTGCTTCACTACGTTTCCTAAACTTCGTTCCATACTTAGTAGACCTAAAATGAAACATCTCCCTACTCAGTATCCAGGAGTCGATAAGATTCTGTGTGATTGTGGCAGACCGTACTACGGCCAGACAGCTAAATCCATCCTTTTACGCATGGAAGAACACAAAAGAGACATTTCCTACAACAGAACCAGAGCCAGCGCTCTCTCTAGCCAGGTTCTCTTCTCTATCAACTCGGATGAGGGCCGCCAACACGTCGTAGACTGGCCACTAACTTCTAATATCCATGTGTGCTATGATGAACATGAAAGAAAAATAATTGAATCTAGAGAAATATCGCTTGATTCATCTCATATTAACAATAGCCTTAGCTATAATATCTCTGACGCACACGTTGCCACTATCCAATACTGGCACACTCACGCCAGCTCTCGCACGTAGTCAACATCAGTTGGAACTCAAGCACGCATTCCTCTCTTTTAAATGTAAATGCACTTGTGTGTTTTATTTCTAGATCTGTTAATGTATTTTATCATGTCTCTGTTATTTTTTTATTTAATTCTTTGCCAGTGATACCCGAATAAGTTGATGTATTCAACGAAACTAGTCGTATCTTAACATTGAACTTGTCATTCTCGGTATTTAATTTCCTTTTTGATTTTAATTTCCGTTAATGTGACAATCTTATTGCCAAGAATGGAAAATAATTTTTCCATAAATAAATATTTCATTTATGTCACTTACGAACGATTCAGTAAATGCTTACAAACGCTGCTAAACCATCACATGCATCTAGATTAAAATGCATCATGAAAAATTAAAAGGCAAATTCGGTATATGAAAATAGTATGGAATATATCGTGTCGAATAACAGGAATACACCTGTACTAGAGTCCTCAGAGATAAGAGATTAAATGGGAAAGCAAATCATCAATAGAAGCCTAGTAAGAATGTAAACTGATATTATATTATACTATCATAGTATGCTATGTACTCTATACGAGTACATATCCGGAATTTGATGATAATGCGAAAATTTTCTAATTGGCTAACTTCGAAAACAGTTTTTGGCACAGTTATTTATTCTTGCCGAGTGGAAAGCAACTTTGATATAGTTAACACTTTCATTGCCAAGCTGAAAATTGGAATTTCGTGTGGTGGCCAAATTTTATTTATTTTTTTATTTAGTTAGCGACGTCCACGCGATAACGCGTGATCGGCCGTTTGGTGAGAACTCGCATCGCGCGATATCGCGTGATTGGCAATGAACGTGTTAAAGAGGTATGTGTGAGTCATCTCTTTTCTGGAATTAGTAACTTACTGTTACAATTTAGAAAAAATGTTTCAATGCTGCATTTTATATATACTTTATTTCGCTTCGTGTGGAAAACTAAAAAAAAAATGTCTGATTTTAGACGATTTTACTTCAGCTTAGCGGACATCGGAACTATTCAAAAATCTCGAAGAACTGGAATGTCGTAGAAGAGATCGACAGCACCAGGATTAATTATTGCAGCTCTGTTAATCCCTTTTTCTCCAGCTATGGCTTTTTTGACAGCACGTTCTACTTTCTTGCCAGTTGCTGTGTACTGTAAAAAGATAATTCAGTACAGTAAGAATTTTATTTTGAAAAGTCACCCATAAAATATCATTAAGAGACCAATTCTTCCAATATTGTTTTATTTATTTTAAAGTTTTAATAATTGAAAAAAATGAATAAGTAAAAAACTCCCTAAACTCATATGTTCATAATGTTCCTTTTTTAAAACTGCTTGAAATTAGCAAAACGTAAAAACAGTTTGAATAAACTTAAAGTAAAGTTTAAGTGTACAGAGTCTCCATTAAGGATAATGACTCGAATTAAAAATTCTTGAGACTAAACGAAGTAAGAACGATAAAGGAATCTGAATATTAAAAAAATAAGTTTAAACTATGGCCAAAATGTAAAATTAGGAACAAAGAAAACAAGTTAGTCATTCTGGGTGTAGGTTAAGTAGATTTTTTCTCGTCAAGCTCAGATTTTAAATTTAGCAGTTCGAAAAATTCGACTAGAATTCACACTATTTCAGATAATAATACCAGTTTTAGTTTAGGAACACAAAATGGCGGAGTTTTGCCATACTTTTTCTCCCCGATCTCTCGAAATTGTCGACAGTTCTGAACCCAACTATTATTTGTAACTAAAGGTGGAAACTGCCTGAATGTTTATTTACAAAATCGGTAGGTAGGATGTTTTCGTATCTTATTCGGAAATAAAGAGTACTCGCAATTTTATTCATTTATTTAGGAAACAAAGAATCCGTCATAAATTTATACGACGGATTAACTTTTTTCATGTTCCTTCTACATTTTTGTCAACACTTTTACTTTATAAAGAACAATACATACTAATTTTTATTTTATAGCCAGATTATATTCTCCTGAGAGCAAATGAGAATATAGCCTTCCGCATTGGAGCTGCCTTTGGTTTGCACAACGTAAAAGACATGAACACAGACCAAGGGTACATATATTCAGGGCCGGCAGACGCGGGCATACAGGCGCCTCTGCCGGGGAATGGTTAATAAGTACATTTTTAGGAAAAAAAATTTTATCATAAAAACAAAAAAATCTTAGAATGATCAATATTAAAATAAATAAGGCCGGATACACCGAATAAAAATTTAAAAAAATTGTATATTGTCGCCTCTTTGATTAGCCGGCTGTTTTCAATTTTGCAGCGAGAGCAGGCTAAACTTGCCTGCAGAATGTTGTGTCTACTGCAGTCTATCTAAAGTGAAACGGTGAACGGTTTTTATGCGAAGAAACGAATTTTCGTACAAAACATTTGTTGCTAGTTAGCCAGTCATATGGTACGCATCTCAGTGTGCGGACTATTATTTCGTCTCTGTGTCGTGTTGTGTAATAATTTCTTGTGGGTATAAAATAGAAATGGAATCAAAAATTAAAAAAAAAAGTTATCCGGTGCACAAAATCGTAAGCGTCATGCTGCGATAGAAGCAGTTGTTAAGAAACAAACTGGGGCTCTTAATAAATTTGTTAAAATATTAAAATATTCTGATGCAGATTGTAACCAACTCGATACATCAGAAATCAGAGTTGAAGAACCGTGCGCATCATCCAGTTTTCATGAAAGTACTATTGCAACTGAACAAGATAACAAGACGCATGATTTAAGTGAAAAATAGTTAGGAGAAATTTAGTTGTAGTTGACCACGAAACTAACACATTGTTAGTCTCTGTAAATTTAGAAGATCCAGGTAAATGGGGAATGATAAAAAATTACGAGTTGTTTTAATTGAAATGGGGCCTGTTCAAAAGAAAAATATAATATATCCCAGAGATACATAGGTCGTAAATTTGGCGACACGTATTGTAATAGAAAAATGGAAAACGGGGAGCTCGTGCCAAGAACATGGCTCATTTATTCCGAAACTTTAAATTCTGTTTTTTGCTTTTGTTGCAAACGTTTTGCACCTACTGAATCAAGTAGTCTTGTAGAAGGTTATAACGATTGGAGAAATTTAAGTAAAACTTTGCATAGACATGAGACTAGTTTAACTCACATGAAAAATTTCTTAAAATGGAAGGAACTTGATAAAAATTTAATAACCAAAACTACTATTGATTACCAGACTCAAAGCATGTATGAAATGGAAAAGAAACATTGGACGAGTGTTTTAGAACCACTCATCCAATGTTTCTTGATTGAAATTATAAAATTCCTTGGTAGCCAAACTTTAGCTTTTCGCGGATCATCTGATAAATTATATGAAAGGAATAACGGCAATTTTTTAAAATTAGTTGAACTGTTTGGGAAGTTTGATCCCGTTATGGAAAAATCATGTTGAAAGGGCCCTACATCGAAACAATAGAGAACACTATTTGAGTAGAGACAGACAAAAGGAAATATTGGAAACAGTAACGCAATCAGGGATACAGTTTTATTATCAATTCGAAAATCTAAATATTATTCCATAATTTTAGACTGCACACGTGATGCAAGTAAAACAGAACAAATGACCATTATTATTCGCTTTGTTTTCTGTGACAATGGAATTGTCAAGATCAGGAAAAACCTTTTAGGTTTTGTAGATATATCAGATTCCACAGGACGTGGTTTATGTGCAACAATAATAGAACAACTGGAAAAATGGAACATCCCCATTGAAGACATGCGAGGTCAAGGATATGACAATGCGGCAAATATGAACGGGAAAAAAATATAGGCTCCAAAATTTCCTTTTGAACAAAAATCCTCGAGCTTTTTACGTGCCATTTGCTGCTCATACTCTAAATTTAATCATTAACGATGCAGCCAAAGTGAATGCAGTTACAATTAGTCCCTTTGCAATTATTCAAGAAATATACAATTTCTTTTCATTCTCTTACAAACATTGCGCAATCCTTTTAAAGTTTGTAAAAAATTTAACATCGAAACAGACATCAAAAACGCGATGGGAAAGTAAAATTAATGCAATCCGCCCTCTACGATATCAGTTACTAGAAATTTACGATGCACTTTTTGAAATTTTAAATAATGAAAATTTTAATAAAGAAACTCAGTATGAAGCACAAGCATTATGTGTTAAAATAAAGGACTAAAAATTTATTTGCTCTCGTATAACTTGGCATGATTTACTTAACAGAATAAACCTGTGAGTAAAATGCTTCAAGACAAAAATATGAACATTACATTTGCTTTACAATCTGTCGAAAACTTAAAAATATTCTTACAAGAGTATCGATCAGATACAAATTTTAAAGAAGTTCTAAAAACGGCAAAAGAACTGAGTGAAGAGGTGGATGGAGAACAAGAATTTAAAATGGTACGGAAGTTCCACGACGAAAGAAGACACGACAATTTGACTACGAGCTTCAGCGAGCGGTGAACGTTCCTTTTCCAAGTTGAAATTGATTAAAACCTACTTAAGAGCAAGTATGTCACATAAAAGGCTTGTTAGTTTGGAGTTAATAGCTATTGAAAATGATATATGTGCGGAATTAGACATTAAGACCATTATTTCTAATTTTGTGAATATGAAATCAAAAACCCTGAAATTTTAATTTAAAAAACTTTAAGTATATTTATGTAATTTAATTATTTATGTTATTCTGTAAAGATGTTTTTTTTAATACTTATATTAAATGTTCTAATTATTTCTGAATTCTTTTCTTATTTTCCCATCTATCTTGAGTTTCTTTTATTTTCCTAAAAGAGAGTTCCACTTATAAAAATTATTAAAAAATTTTTACAAATTACTAAGAATTTACTAACTTGTAAAATGAAAGAATTTTTTAAACTTTAGTTCAAATAAATTTTAACTTTACTTAATATTCATTTTAATTTTGTTAGCGATTTGGGTCGGTGAGAAGGCCCGAATATAATCCCTGTATCATTATATTCAACGATTAAAGTGAATTTGTTTTGTCAAAATTTGCATTAACTTTTAAGAATGTTTTGAATATTCGGGTTTTTAACGATTATCCTGCCTTGTCAACACCCCCGGTTCGTTACATTTAGCGAACCAACGTGTGGCTGTTCTGTCAAAATTTATTTAAGAAATTTCAAATAATTTAAATTTTTATTATCGTGAAAGAACCACATACGCCCGGGTCGTTACAGGGGCGCTTAGATAGAAATTGATTCCATTCCAGCAAAACCAAGGGCAGCTCCCAAGGTGAAGAAGATTATATTCTCATAACTCTCAGGAAAATATAATAAGGCTATAAAATAAAAATGAACGTATATATACTTTACAGGAATAAAGATCTTTGCCAAAACGAAGCCTTTGAGGTCTAATAACTTTTGCTTTTTTTTTTCTGCTTTTCATAGTTCTTTCATAACATGGCACAGTTATTAAAAGTTTAGAAGCAAGAAATGACTACCAGTTAGATTGTTACACTTCCAATTCTCAACAATGTCACTTCAATTTGGATATTCCATTAAATCTGAAATGAGTAGAGGAGTATGTCTTTTATTATTATTTCTATTATTAGCCTGTGTAGCTCGGTGGATGTGACGTTTGCACACCTCCGCGCTTGGCCGCACGAAGGAAGACTTGGTTTCGAGTCTAGTCGGCGACTAGAGGAAATTTTTCTAAGCCTTTTTTCGACCGGTTCCCGAGTTAGTCGATCTCTGGCACGGGCAAGCAGGTTTTTCCTCCCGGAAACTCGGGTTTTTCGTCCTGTAAACTCAAGAAAATCGACCGTAGAACCCACATTATTTCAGACATTAAATATATTGTGTTAGGGTTAGGGACCACGAGATGGCGGCACATTTGAGCCGTCTCTCTCTTCACTGCGTACCGCTTAATTAGTGATAGCCTTGGGCCATCTGTCTCTGATTGGGTACCAGTGGAGATTGAACTGCCCACTCAGTCTCCAAAAGTTAGATAGGGCTAAATGGCCTCGCCTACTCCCGTATACGGGAATAAAAAGGCGTTAGCTGATTTTTTTTAATTTTTTTTTTAGGCGAACCTCCAAAGTGTTATCGAGGATGGGCACTCTTCTTCTTCTTCTTCTTTTCAACTAACCATCTTTACACTGATCCTTCATCTATATGCACAAACCACCATCAACACACGTAGATTCCTCATGTAGATTCCTCTCGTCAGAACTAACAATGAACTCAGATATTCTCCAACTGAAGAGCGCAATATACCATGTTTATTTTAATTGCTCTGCAGAGACGCTGTATTATATATCAAAAAGGTTGTTTACACTGTTTTTAAGCTTTGCTATTATAGAATATTATTATTAATGTTATTAATAATTACTTACTGGAATATCAGCAGCCTCCAGGATAATATCAGGAACACAATATTCACTAATTTTGGTTATTTCATTTTTAATTCTGTCCACCAGATCTTCCGAAAATCTTTGACCTGCCACCATTTTCAAGAAAAGAACTATACGTTCATCATAATTTTTGTTGAACTGAGAAACGCAAATACTGTCTTGCACTTCAGGAAAGTTCTCAACTTAAAAAAAATACATTTACAAATTATCAGAATTGTTAAAAAAGTGAATCAGAAAAATATGAGTAATGTTTAAAAAAATTTATTATTAGCACTATTATTATTAGTAGTAAAATCACCGAGGATACAGAAGGCGCTCGTCAAAAGTTAGTTGCAATGAAATACTTTTGAAATCGGTATATGATATCAGCAATTTATTGCTGCAGTACACGCATTGCTACAATCAGGATGATATGTCTGGCTACATCGTATGTTTTACATAACGAATATGTTAAGTTTTGGATTATTTCGTAACTTTTAAGTGTTAAATTACCTTAATCCAGTGTTTCTCAATGTTGGGCGTACGCCCCACAGGGGGGAAATTTGAATATTTTGGGGGGCAATTAGAAAATGATTTTGCATTCGTCACATAATCATCATCATCATCATACGTATCAAGGATTTAGGTCTAGTATGGCCTGTTCTGGCCTTAGAAGTCATCTTTGAATCCTTTAAGAGGACGTCCTGGTTTTCTTTTTCTTAATGGCTTGTACTTTAAGGCATGTTTTGGTAATCTTTCTGTTTTCATTCTTTGAACGTGTTCCATCCATTTATGTTTATATTTTTTAATTTTTTCAATTACTGGTTCTTGGTTTAATTCTTTCATAATATCTTCGTTTCTTTTGTGATCAAATAGGGTATACTTTGCTTTTCTCATAAACTTCATTTCTGCTGTTGTTAATCTTTGTTTGTCTTTTTGTTTTATTGTCCAGATTTCGCTTCCATACATTAAGACCAGTAAGGCTAATGTATTGTATACTTTTAGCCTAGTTTGTTTTTGAACTAGGTTTGGTTTAAATATAGAGTTAATTACTCTTGTTATTTTTAAATATTTTGCAATTTTTATGTTTATATCTTTTTCATTTTCATAAGTGATCATACATCCTAGGTAGTTAAATGAATTCACCTGTTATCTAATACTATTTTAGTTCTTGCTGGATCTTGTCCTTTAAAGGCCATAGTTTTTGATTTTTCCGTTGATATTATCATACCATAATCTTTGGATATCTTCTCATTTAGATTTAAAATAGCTTTCTGTAAGTTATCTTCAGAATTTGTAATTATTATTTGGTCGTCGGCAAAGAGGAGAGTGTTTAAGCTTACTGTAGGAGAAAGTTTAATTCCTTGATGTAAATTTTTATTCCATTTTATTATTATTTCATTTAAGTAGATATTAAAAAGAGTTGCTGAGAGGGGACATCCCTGTCGGACCCCTTAGTTTATCTCTCTTGTATATGATAGCTCGTGATTTAATCTTATTTGTATTTGATTATTTTCATATATACTTGTCACAGCTTTTAGGATATTATTTGGTATTTGTCTTTCTTTTAATATGTTAAATAATATGTTTCTTTTAACTTTGTCAAATGCTTTTTCAAAGTCAATAAATGCAATATGTGTTTCTAAATTATATTCTCTTCTTTTCTCTATTATTAATTTTAGGCAGAAGGCTGGGTCTATACATGATCGTCCTTTTCTAAATCCATTTTGTACCTCTAGAATAAAGTTTTCGGAATATTTCATTGGTTTGTTATTTAAGATTCTGCTATATATTTTGTAACATGAATTTAGTATACTGATACCTCTATAGTTTTTAGGGTCATCTCTATTACCTTTCTTAAAGATAGGAATCACAATTGCTTTTATCCATTCTATTGGGGGGATACCAGTTGAGTAAATTTTATTTAAAAATAATAAGAGTCTTCCTTTGAATCTTTTTCCTGCGTATTTATACAGTTCTGAACCTAGCTTATCTTCTCCAGGTGATTTTCCGTTTCTTGTTTCTTTCAGGCTGATTTCTAATTCTTCTTCAGTTATTTCCTTTTCATTTTCGTTAATTGTTTGCCAGTTGTCTTTTTTAAAATATTTGTCTGTCCACAGTTCTGTGTAGTAATTTAGAAATTCTTCTAATTTCAATTCAGTGTTTAATTTTATGTTTTCTTTGGTATCTACATTTAGGTGTTTCAAAATCTTAAATACATTGGGTCTTATTTTATATAAATCATGTTCTAAATTAGAAACAAATTTATTCCGTGATTCTCTATGTCTTTTTCTGACTTCTCTTTTAGCTATGGCTCTTATTCTTTTATATTCTATTTCATCTTCTAATCTTTTACTGCTTAACCATTTGTGATAGGCTTCTTTTTTCTTTTTGATTATTTCTTTGATTGTATCATCCCAGATCTTCAGTTTTTTTCTTTTATTGAATTTTTTGGTCTTTCCTAAGCTTTCATTTGCTGCTGCATTTAGTATCGTTTTTATACTAAGCCATTCTATTTCTATTTCTTCATTTTGTTTTATTTTATCTAGATATTGGTTAATTCTTTGTTCATATAGCCATTGTACATTTGTGTCATTCAATAGTCTAGTTTTATAAACAAATGTTTCAATTTTTCTCTCTGTTCTTGTTACTTGTAGCCATTTAGGTGGTAATCTTAATTTTATTTTAACAAGGAAGTGGTAACTGCTTATTTCATATCCTCTGTGAACTCTAACATCTAGTGAAAATTTTGATGTCTTTTCATTTAATATGAAGTAATCTAATATTGATTTCCATCCTCTTGCTGCCCAAGTATATTTATGTATGTCTTTATGTTTATAGAGGGAATTCATTATTTTTAGGTTATTATAAACTACAAAGTCAATCAATTTTTTACCATTTCTGTTTAGAGTGTGTTCTCCATGTATTCCTATATTATTATTAATTTTCGTGTTTTCAATTTTTGCATTTAAGTCTCCTGCTAAAATTATGTAATCATTTTTATTTATTTTATTATATATGTTTTGTAGCTGGATTATAAAAATCAATATTATCCTGTTCTCTTCCTTCTTCTGGGGCATATAAACCAATTATTGTTAAATAGCCTCTATCTATTTTTATTCTAGCTTCTATTATTATTTCATTCCATAATTTATAATGTTTTAACTGTTTTGAAAGGGAGTTATGAATCCAAATCATGACTCCTGCTTGTGCTCTTTGGTCTCTGTCGACTCCACTGTATATCACATTAAAATTTTCAGTTCTCATAGTTCCTTTTAATTTCTTTTTTGTTTCAGTGATTACTGCTATTTTAAAATTTCTTTCATTTAATAACTGATCTAATTCTATTTCTTTATATGCTATTCCTCTTACATTCCAGTTTGCTATGTGTATTATATTTTGTCGTTTCCATTTTCGTTTTCCCTTTTCCATTCCAGGGTCGTTTCCTATAGATTCAATCCGATTATCTTTTTCTGTCAGCTTACAATTCTGTCAGCTGATGAAGTGTTAAATTACCTTAATCCAGTGTTTCTCAACGTTAGGCGTACGCCCCACAGGGGGGAAATTTGAATATTTTGGGGGACAATTAGAAAATGATGTTGCATTCGTCACCTCATCACTAATATACCAAAACACTCACCATTGTCGGCGAGGGGGGAGGCATCAAAATCTTTGAGGCATTGAGGTGGGGCATGATCCAAAAAACGTTGGGAAATATTGCCTTAATCAAATAATATGAAATATGACAATGGTATCTTGCATTATAGAGCCTCTATAACTCAGTTGACAGAGACGAGTCCTTTAATTGGAAAGACCCGGGTTCGAATCCCGTCTGCCGTGCAATGATATGGTGAGTTAGCAGATCTCACATACGGCAGTGGGGGGGGGTTGCTCTTGGAAACTCAGGTTTATCATTACTCAGAACAGTCAAACTATCCCTGAGAACATACTGATCTAAAGGAGTGAACTCCGTGGTGCCTTAATTCATCATAACCCTAAATCAGGCGAATCAATCCGATCTAAGTCAAGATGTGTTGAAGAAGAAGTATATTATATCATGTGAAGCTTTCATGATACTTCCAGTGTGACAGCATAATATTACTGATTATAAACATAAATGCTGATGATGATGATTATTATCATCAGTAATATTAAACAGAGAAAGTGCTGCACAGCCTTGTCAGGATGTCAACAGCAATGTGGTTTCAACCGTCATGACACTGAGCTTAAGATATCAATAAATGAAAGCTTATCAAGAGAGAGAGAGAGAGAGACAACTGCTGCCGTTTTAGAACTCATGCAATCGTCTGTAATAATGTGGGTTATGGTCGATTTTGTTGGGTTGCGAGGTTAAAAAACCAAGAGTCTCTGAGAGAAAATTCTTATATGCCTGTGCCAAAGCTCTACAAACTCGAGAAATGGCTGAAGAAAGGAATAAAAAAATTCCTCTAGTCGGCAAATATAATCGAATCTGTAGATTATGCGATCTAATAAGTAAACGATATTTTCATGTAACTGTGTTGTATACTCTCTTACAAAAATTAATAACAGGACTGATATACTTCAAAAGATTTGTAAATGTTCTGATATATTTCAACTTAGCAGTTTCCATGCGTTCTTGAAAGAAAGTTGGTTTCAGCAGGATGACTGAACATTCATTTATCTTGCTGGAAGTAGAAGTCTGTAGAAAAAGGATATAAAATACTTCAAACCAACGTATATGTTATTTTAATATCTACTTTAATATATTAATACTTTAGTCAAAGTATTAAATATATGAATAATATACGTACATAAATAGAAGGTAGATTGCTGCCTAAAAACACTATCAATTAGTGTGTGATAAATGAATGACTGATGAAAGTATGGGCGAGATAGGGCAATAAATTTATTTCAGAAATTATTGTTCTGTTTACATTGACACATGCATGTACTGAACTTTTTATCACTCCATCATGATAGTAAACATAAAGCATTGAAATAATGAGGAAAAGTAGCTGAAAAGAGCTGATCGTTGTAACAGATGAACGATTATCGAGTGCAATAATCATGGTACAATTTATCAAATGAACTATGTGATACTGCTATGGGTCCATCTGAACGCATCATGCAAAGAACACTGTATAGAATGGGGCTACAAAGATCACTTAGAGTATTACACATGGAAATAAAAATAAATAAAGAAGAAAAAGAATAAGTAGTAGTAGTAGTAGTAGTAGTTATGTCTAAGATGGAAGAGTGAACATTAAAAAGTGCTCACGGAATGATGAAATCCGCTTTTTGTTATTTCATGTAGATGGAAGGTCAGAGGTTGGGAAATAATAACAAGAAAAGCAATGGACCCAGCATTCTTAATTAAAACTATGACTGGTGGTGGTGGTGGTGGTGTGTGGATTAATGGCTTTGAGGATGCTTTCTGATATTTCCGAGGTCCTTTGACATTAGTAGAGGAAGAACTGGATGGTAAATAATGACACTACTGTAATGATTGTAAGGTAATGGACCCTGTCTTTATGGGTTGTCTCTCTCAGCTACTCGATCTCAATTTCATCAGCATCTTTGGAATGGGTTGGAATGAAACGTTCGCGAGAGGAATCCACTCCCAGGACACATGACGGAACTATAAGAATTCATCATGTCCGCTTGGATGAGATATCTGTAAAGTGTTTCTAAAACATCGTGGAATTAATGTCCAAAAATTTCGAGGCTGATTTCCAGCAGTCATTCACTATTCTGAATACACAAAATAATGAACTTTTTATTGTAGGTTCGATACTTTCTTCCTTTTACGCAAATTTTCGCAAAGAAAGCCTTATCAAGATGTTATCTGTTACCAACTATTTTTTTTTAAAAGTTCAAACTGAGACAGTCTTCCTGAAACTGAATATTTATAAAATCGAAACATATTTCACAAATCTCAGACGTTATTATGTGATCATGCGGTCAAATTTTTCCATGAGACAGCCAAGTATTTACTTGTTTATTTTCTAGATAAAAACAACACAGAAACGAACTTGTATAGTTTGTGATTGTCTTCAATGTAAAAGAATTATGGCTGAAGCAACTAATAAATATCTGTTCATTGCGTGTTCTGATGGTTTGCTTCTTTCGCCACGTGGGAAGACCCTCACACTTCTATAGGAAATCAGCTAACTCATCTTCAACTCAAACGCCTTTATAAAGTTATATAAGTAAAGTGGATATTAGATCCAGCATTATTTCAAAGCCGAATGTGGAAACTCTGAAAGTTACGTAAGGTAAGTTGACCGGAGAGCTTACGGGAATACTCTTGCCTGCATTCACGAGTTGCCTTAGTGTGGACTACTTAAAAGACATAGGCGCCGCCCAATCGTCTATATATTCACCTTTTATTAGTCCATTTGGATAAGGTTTCACTGACCTGAGAGCTGTTTCGAACTGGTTGGTTCCCTTCAGAGACCACGAAGAAACCTTAAGAGAGCAAAATCTCTCATTCAGAACTAAGCAACTTGAAATGCCAAAGAAATGTATTTTTCGTAACGAAATCTGGTTAATAAGCAAAAGTATTTATTAAAATAAAGAGCCAAAAGGCTTCAGTTCGGAGATGCAAAATTACATAAGAAAAGTGGATATTATATCCATCATTATTTCAAAGCCGAAACTATGAAAGGTCAGTAAGGTAAGTAAATCGTATTAAATTGTAGACCATGCTTTGGGTACAACTCATAGAATCAATTGGAAAACGACTACCATACTCCATTATAGCAAATAGAAGAGAAAGACTGGTTTTTGATTCTTCAATTGCTCTCAAAAATTAGCCTAGCTGAATAAATATGGTTACAAAACACTTCCCAAAATATGGAAAAACTAATGCTTCGTGGTCCCAGTTTCATCCTTGTCCATGTCCACCAACAGGTTTCCCAAAGAGGACCTCTCGCCTGGCTAGGATTCCAGTCTTCCGTCCACGTGTTTTTCTTAGTTTTGTGTTACCTTTGTCTGTGTCACTGTCTCATTTTGTACTGTCTGAAGATGTCTCTGTGACTCAGACGAAATATTGGAAGAATTAAATATTGTTTTAAATCCTTTCTCAGTGCTGTTTCACTCCATTAAATCTCCAACATGAGTTCCTTGCAGCACTTAAGCCATTACACACCAATAAATCCACATTATTATTAGCAGTAGTGAGATTAAAGTATTTATTTTCTCTGAGAATTTCACAGAACGATGCATTCTCAGAGTATAATTATATAATTAAATGAAAATATTCATTGTGTGTAAACTGTTTAGTCTAGATTAAATATTTTGAAAATACTCACTGACACTGTAAATTTCATCTGTACCAATTCTCATTCCTGATGGATTCAGGACATTGTCACTGCAAAAAAAAAAAAATAAGTAAATGAATAAATATAATATAATATAACATAATTCGTTTTTTTTTCACCGTTTAGTCTTGACAAAACTAGTCAGTTTTGCTAGCGAAACTAGTCGACGAAATTGTACATATATGTATTAAACCCATGGTCTTAGAATCCAAATATCTGTTATGTGTTAATTATGGATAAAATAAAATTAAATGAAAATTAAACAAAACAAATAAAATGAAATGAAAATTCAAAAAATACAAATAAAATTAAATAAAAATAAATAAAATCCGGATCAAACCGATTCGGATGACAATAAGGTAAAGGAAAATTCATAAATATTGATTGTTACTTTGCTATTTATCACTATTTGTTATATACAGAATGTCCCATAAGTCCCGAAATATTTCAAGAATTCATAAAAATTAGAAAAATTAAAATTGGTATATTAGAGTGCAGTTTGCACGAAAAGCGTATCGCAAAGAGGGAGATGGGAGGGGGGGGGGGAATACAATAATCTAGTTCGAATTTTCGCCGATAGAGGGCGCTGTAGTCCACGCCTCGTTTGCAAATGCGTGCAAATGAGAGTTGTATAAAACGTGGGGTGTACCGCTGACAGCTCGTAACGAATTCGTGCGAATTCCCAGTCATTGGGAGCGAACAAATTGTTCTTGTAAAAAGAAAAATATGTTGCTGTGATGCTTACACTGCCGGATAAGGCACTGTCAGTGAAGTTGTTTTACGTAAGTGGGGAATGAGTAGCGGAAGTTTTACGAAAGTTTCGAACGCAGAGAAGAATGAAGAAAGGTCAAGGTCGTATCACTCCTGACAGATTACAGTCTCTAGAACAACGTTTCGAGAAAACTGGAAATTTGTCAGATCACTCTTGCACTAGCAGACTAGTGTTATCCGAAGCCCATACCAGCGTTGTGACAAATGAATACCCTATTGGCACAACCAACAAGCGGTGTAAGCAGTGCACGGGAAGCTGCAAGAATCCCGGGCATAGCGAAAACGTGTTATTCCGCATCCTTCATGGTGCGTAAGCATCACAGCAACAAATTTTTCTTTTCACAAAAACAATTCTGTTCGCTCCAATGACCTGGAATTCATTACGACCTGCCAGCATACACCCTGCGTTTTACAGAACTCTAATTTCCACGTATTTGCAAATGATACAGCACTCTCTATCGGTGCAAGTAGTACAGCGCTCTCTACTATCGGTGAAAATTTGAATTAAAATATTTCTCCCCGCCAGAAAAAATCCCCCTTCTCGCGATTCACTTTCGTGCAAACCGCACTCTAATATACCAATTTTTCTATTTTTTTTTATGAATTATTGAAATATTTCGGAACAAATAAATGCAGGGTGTCTCATAGGGACACCCTGCATTTATTTGTTTATATCTGGATTTATCCATCTGAGGGACTGACATAGCAAAATAAATAACGATAATAAAAATGCCTTCGGCAACATGTTTAACACGCAAGGGCATTGGTTCCCAAACTTTCACTAGCCACATATCCCTTTTTAAAATTTTAGTAACCTTCTCCTCTCAAACAATATAATTTGGGAGAAGTTTTAATAATATTGCGTTTAAACACGAATAATTATACATATATTTATTTTTTAACATTTGCGTTATAATAAGTTACAGGCATATGAAACAGTTTTAATAATTATTAAATAAATGCTTAGCTATACGAATCCTATGCATACAGAAAAACAAAAATTAAAACATTTTAATTTTCAATAAGGAAAAAAAGTTTAATCAGACGAATGATATTTAACTGAGGATTTTGTCACCATAGTTCAAACTATTTGAATTTAAACTTTTCATGCAAACAATTCGAACCACGTGGTTGGAACGGGATCGTATACCGTATATATACCACCCATTATGAAGTAATACAGTTAGGAATTCGTTCTGAACTTTGAATCAACGCTTCTATATAGTGTTAGTATTAGGGACCACAAGATGGAATCGCCTGTTTCAGTGGCGGCCCGTACTGCGACACTGCAGTATCCCCCAAGGAAAAAATGAAAATTTTAAATTTTGTCTGTGTTTATAAATAATAGCAATGCTTACAACATTATATAAATGCAGTACAACATGTTAAAGGTTAAAGCTTATGTTTTGACATTGATTGAATAGTTAATAATTGGAATTGTTCGATTAACGCTTTAGATTACGAAACAGATGCACTGCGATCTAACGCCGGTATTCGTTTGCGCTTATCATTGCACGTTACGTCATTCCGACACTGCCCAAACAGTAGTGTATTTTTAGTATCCTTACGCACGTTATTTCTGTGAGATATGAAATGTTTATTATTGGTGCGTGTGCGTGGTGAACTATTTTTTGTCAGTCTTATTTTATTTTGTTAAAAAAACCTATAATTATTTATTTATTATAGATACAAGGCTGAATTATGACGAGTGTCACTGTTGAAAATATGAAAAGAATAATATTTTTTCAATTATCGTTACACGAAACAAATGCACTGCGATCTGAAGCCGATATTCGTTTGCACTTGTCATTGCTGTTGATACGAAACTTTTATTATTGGTGTTTGTTCGTGGTGAGGATGAAATATTTTTAATAAAGCAATTTTTAATATGTAAATTAGCCTGTTTGTTATACTCTCCTGTCCGGATTACTATGAAATCATGCAGAATATTCGATCAGTTCTCAGTGACGGCTAAGAGTGGAGATTAACTGCCTCAGAAGGTACAGTAAGGCTAAAGTTGTCTCCACTACTCCTTTTTGTGAACAGAACACAATAGAAGATTTTTTTCTCTAATTAATTAGAAGTTTTCTTCCCGCATTTACTAGAATTCTAAACAGTTGTAAGTTGAATACTGGTTTATTTATTATAACAATGGCTCTGTTCACACTGCCGTGTGTGCAACATATATATATATATATATATATATATATATATATATATATATATATATATATATATATATATATATATATATATATATATATATATATATATATATATATGTATGTATGTATATATATATATAACCAGAATTGGTGCCATTTTAAATAATTGTAGAATAAGATTGAAGAAATAATTCTCACCTTCGTCCAAGCATCACAATTCCACGTGTTACAGAATTAATATAGCAGTAATCTCCTTGTGCCCACACTCCTGAAAATGTGAAAGGTTAATTTCAGAATAACCTGAATGGTATATATAATAATACACATTTTGAAATTAATTGTCGGTGGCGTAGATAAAAACCATGTCGTCAAATCCTACAAGAACTGGAAAGTGGCTCATTGATAGAATCAAAGTGGAGGAGGAAATATTGAAGAATTTTTTGCTGATGTAGATGTAGATAAAAATCGTATATACAGATATATAAAGTGAAGTGAAGAACAGATACTACACTTTGAAATAGCACGGAGCTCTCATACACGTACCTTAGCTAAAAGGCCGAGAGGCGATAACGACCATCGCTCCGAAAAAAGGGGGACGTCGCCGGGGATGACCGCACGTTGGTGGTGTGGTCTGCTTCTTTGAGGAAACACTAGGCCTCACCTCCGGAAGACGGTTCTTTCGTTGTTGTGATCAGTAAAGGAAGTGGGCTCGACCCAGGTCCTAAAGTTGCACCCGTTGCGTGGAAGTCTGCGGCTTCTAAAGTAACTCTGATCTGTAGAGGTGGTGATGCAAGTCAAGCCCTTCTAATCAGGAGCCATTCGTTCAGGAACAATATTAGAGCTTATTTCTATTTTATTTTGTAACTAGCCTATAAACAACGAGCGTTTTAAGTTTACGTTTTATTTTTTAATCATTTCTGCATAGTCATATGATATCTTAAAAACTTATAAAAATTATTATCAATATTATACGATACAAACTTATAAATACGTGCTTTATATATTATAAACTTAAAGTTTTCATTTCACTTCTGTGTGAAATTCGTTCATGTATGCATTCCAAGTCTCTCGATTGAGTAATACAAGTTCTAAACATATTTAAAACCACTTTAACAGAAAATATAATTCGCAACATTAAATATTGAATTTATCTGAGCAAATAATGAAAATATTTTTATAGTTGCAATAAATTCTGTAAATTTTGTTAAATAATGCAAATAGTAGCAACTTACGATGACGTCGCAACAAAACCTACTAAATAGCTGCTATTTAGTAGCTGCTATTTATGATAGAGAGTAAAGTGTAACAAGGTTGCTATGAACGTACCGGTAATAAATCTGGCAACCATGCTGAAAGAAGTAGTGGTAGTCTTGCATGGTCTGCCACTTAAGTAATTTGAGTTGCTGGTGTACAATTCATTTCCAGTAATTGTTATTCCGTATTAATTATTACTGCTTAATTACCGCTATATATAATTGTGCTCTTTTTTTTTTAATTTCTGAACCTTTTTACGATGGCAGCTAGCACTAATAAAAAACTAAAATTATCACAGAAAGGAAGTGGAAGAAATTTCCAAGATACCTGGACTGAACAATATGGTGTTATTGATAGAGGCGATAAAGTTCTCTGTAAATTGTGTGGTGAGCTATCTGTGAGTAGAACTTGGAATGTAAGAAGACATTTTGAAACTAAGCACAACCTAGAAAAAACTTTTGAAGAACGCAAAGAATGCATATCGCAACATCTAAAACTGGCAGAATGACAATCAGGGACTTTAATTAAATTTGTTTCAGGACCTTCAAATTTAGTAGCCGGAAGTTACAGCATTTCACATACTATTGTTGACCATTTTTATTTGAAGACTTTCATAATAAGGAAGCTATTGTAAAGAGCATGAAAGAGTTACCATTAAGTAGGAATACTATTAAAGACAGAGTTATATCAATGAATGCTAGTATAGAAAATCAAATACAACAAGACTTGAACTCATGCCATTGTTTTTCCATTTGTCTCGACAAAACTACAGATATTACGTCATCAGCTCGATTGGCTATTATTGCAAGGTATGTTCACGGTAATTCTATGCACGAGGAATTGATAAAGTTAGGAAATTTATCTCAAAGCACGACAGGTAAAGACATATGCGACTGTGTTGTTAAAGTGTTCCGTAAGAAACAGATAGATTTATCGAAAATATTTTCGATTACAACTGATGGCGCGCCTAATATGGTTGGCCGTAATGTCGTTTTTATCAAACAATTTACAGAATATGTTGGTCATCCCCTGGTTTGTTTCCATTGTATTATACATCAGGAGACGCTGTGTGCGAAATCAGGCTTAAAGGATTTGGATGATGTGATGAGAATTGTGACAAAGGTAACTAATTTTATTGCTCTGGACTTTAAACAAACGAGAATTTAATTCACTTTTAAGCGAAATTGAATCAGTGTACAATGGTCTATTAATGTACAATAATAATGCACAATAATAATCGTGGCCAAGTACTTGAACGGTTTGTTGAATGTTTAAATGAAATTAAATTATATTTAAATACGAAGGGCATGGAGCACGAATTTTCTCAGTTGAACGATTCTTCTTGGCTCAGTAAGCTGATGTTTTTCACAGATTTTTAATTGCACCTGAACAGCAAGGTTTCGGAAAATCTGTCGATATTATGTTTGGCACGATCAAGAGCTTTGAGAATAAACTCAAAATATTTCAACGTGATTTAGAAAGTAACAATTTTAAGTACAGTATTTCCCAATAGAAAATTTTTTTAACGAAATCAGCCCCAAAATTCGTGAACGACATAAGATCTAGAAATGCAACTAGTCGACTTCCAGTGTAATCCTACCTGGAAAAGAAAGTTTATTGCTCTTAGAAATGAATTAGAAGAACTTGAGCGGGAACGTCTGCATGATACCGCGTGTACAAAATCAGACTGTGAAATTCTAAGCGTGTGGAATAATCTTCCCGAAAACTTTCATGCTCTTATAATTTTTGCTAAAGCTCTTCTAACAATTCTCTCTTCTACATACTCTTGTGAAACTCTATTTCCTGCCTTAAATAATATCAAATCGAAAGGGAGAAATAGACTGAGCAATGATTTGAGCGCTGTCTGTGTAGCATTAAAATGCACACCCTATAGCTCTTCTATAAAGCAACTTTCTACCAGTACTCAGCAGCAGAGAAGTCATTAAATGTAATGTAAGTTTGTAATTTCACTTTATTAAATTAATTGTATAATATGAATTCATAGATTTCATATCAATGTCCTATTAAATAAATAGCGTAATATCATATGTATAAGTCACCATCTATGATTATGTAGTTAAATTTATAATGCATGTATGCAGGTGCACATCAACAACGTCAATATTTTAAAAAAAAAGTTTAGATGGTCACAAAAAATCGTTTTAAAGGATATTTACTGTAAAGCATTTTACATTATTTACTAAATTTAAAATACAGCTTTAGTAATTCTTTGAAAAGTTGTAATTGTACTTTTCATGATATAATTATAAAATGTACAGTCTTTTATGTGTTGCAAAACTTTTTGTAAATTTCATATTTACAAAGTTTTGTGTAAATGCCTAGTTTTCATATTCGCGAAAGTATTTAAACTGTTCGCTCTCCAACCAAAGGCTGCAGGTTAGAATCTAGCTATGGGCATGGATGAATTTCATCGCCCGTTGTGAGACCACGGCCTCGCTATTGGAAGCCTGAGTGGCATGAAATGTTTCGTGTTTGGTCTCTGGAGCAGGGTACCAGGGTCTCCATCCATGGTACTGGCCTACTATACTTTTACTTCTTTTTCTAGGTGATAGTCACATAAAAATATATTGGAAAGCGAGGTATGGTTGATTTATTATAACAATGCAGACCTGAATTATTCCGATTTTAATCCCACTGCATCAGCACTGATGCAGATATATGCGCCACATATTTGTTGTGGTGATATCCCTAGGTGAAATCCTATTAGAACAATGAGAACAATCCCCATATCAGTGCTTGAAGTGCATCACCATGTGTTTCCCTTGCAGACCTGAATTATTCCGATTTGAATCCCATCGAACATTTGTGAGACTGAACGCAGCATCCGCTGTTCGACGCCACTAGACTACAGAAGGTATTCTGAGATATTTTTTCTCAACCAGCTAGACAGAATAACATCCGAGGTAAGCGATCGAGTGAGTCAATGGCGTCGAACAGCGGATGTTGCGTTCAGTCCCGTCTCACATATGTTCGATGGGATTCAAATCGTAATAAGGGGAGCACGCGGGATGCATATCCAAGCACTGACATGGGGATTGTTCTCATGGATCTCCATGAGAACAAATATGTGACCCACATATTTGCATCAGTGCTGATAAGTAATAGTCGTTATCTCATTACACTAAGAAGACCCGATAATACTATGAAAGTGAATAGCTTATATATTTAAAAGATTAATACCGATGTTTGAAGATTTTTGAATTTTCTTTTTATTACAAAAGGAAATGGGCGAAATAAGGAGAACTGAATTTCTTAGCCTCTGGCTTACCGTTGGATGAATCTGCATGAAACAATAGCAACTTTTACTGGTGAACGACGGAGTTTAGCTATTTATTTTCAAACTAATATTAAAAAATACACAACTGAATTTTTTTTTAATTTCGAAATGAAGGGAACTACTTTTTGCCCATTATGGACAACGGGTAATCTGTCCATTATCTATAATCATTGCTATTGGACGAAATTTCTCAATAAATCCTGTATTAATATTCCCGCCTCCCTCTCATAATCAATATACGAAATGAAATCCTATGCCTTATTTTTCCTTTATATTTATCTGTACAAATTGAAACTGTTTTCTTGGCAATAAATGCAAAGAGCATTACATTTTACTTACCAGGAAATTTACCGAAGTAAGTTTGCTTATATTTCTGATTATCCGTATCATTCATAAACTTCAGTGGTTGTGAAGGAAAAGGTTTTGTGCAGACCATTTCTCCTTTCTGACCGACAACAGGACATCCTAATCAACAATATGAAACAAAGATTTTCATAAATTCACAGTAATCAAATATTGTTACTCAATGTATTACCTTAATGTTACCAGTTTATTGGGAATTTGAGAAATTCCAAAAGAACAAAGAAGTTTTAGGTTTTAAAGGAATTAAATACCAGATAGCAAATATGAGATGGATCTTGGAAAGAACAAGATAATTTGAAAAGGAAATATGCATGTGTAATACTGACAATGAATGATAAATTATTCCACTGTGTTGAATAATTGTCATGAGAATAATAGAAATACTTCGAAGATTTTCCTCAAGTTTCTGGTGTCACACAGCTTTCTGATTTCCTTATTCAGAAAGCTGTGTGACATCAGAAACGTCAGGAAAATCTTTGGAGAGATTGATTGTTAAAGAGGAGAAAAGGTGAGAAAGGATGCATATTATCGACTTACCATTTTAACATTATTGTGGGCAGTGTTTTTATTCTGGAAAAAAAGGTGCCGGTACTCACCATGAAGATGTTATTACAGTAACTTGTAACTTCCACACTTTTAACATATCCTCCGATATACCCTCGTCGTGTCTAGATCGCTTCTTGCTTTTGGTATCAACTGCAGAATGACGACCTCGGAGCAGCCATGAGTCCACATATTTGCTAGGGTTGAACTGAGTGAGAGAAGGTCCTACCTATCCTGATGAACGTCAGTGCAGAAGTTGTCCGTACAAGCAGAAAATGACCTAGAGATGAAGTTACTATAAGATTCATCTGAGAAAAACTCCTTTCACATTCACTGGAAGATTGTGCCCAAAATGTGCTTTAGAGGATGTAGTATGTATGGGACTTTATTTTCTTGAGGATGTTCACAGAAACCACGAGCGAAATTTGCGTGCTAACATTTTAATTTCAGCTGCACCAAATATCACATGATTCTGGATTTTCTGGCCAATACTTGGAATCTAAAATCTTAGTACATTCAGAAAAATCAGCATCATCTCCTTCAAGCAGACGTTTTCCAACAGCTTCTTTCAGACTTTTATAGAAAGCAGATGAACTTATTGCAGGACTGTGTCGTTCATTCTTGTGAAGCTCAATCCCTTTGAACTTATGTTCTTCTGACTTTGAAGAGAAATACCGTAGTACGGACCAGAATTTTCAATTCTTTCTTTAAAAATTTGAACTGTATTCTTTATCTTCCTGTTTGCTTTGTACAGGTCAATATTTCTCTCTTGTAAATCTAGACTTAGTGAACTAAGTTCTTGGACAGCATCACGAGCCAAATCAAGAACAAACTCGCATGACTATTTTTCTTAAAAGGCCCTCATAAAGAAAGCGATCTGTTTTGCTTCTTCTTCTGCTGTCTTCTTTTGCCTCCAGAAAGGGATGTACGAGTGCTTCAAAGTCTTGCCACATTGCAGAAAAAGTGAAAGCTAGATACAACCCAGCGAGCGCTTAAAATTCTGCAATTTTAAGAACTTGAAGTTCTACAGTCGCTGCATATTTCTGTAGTTCCCTAGCATTTTAGGTGAAACATAATAAGTCACATACAGTTTGTCTATGAACCTCTTAAAGCGATTCACTCCTGCCACATTGTTCACCGTGTCATTAACAGACAATTTAAATCGATGACTAGCACAATGCCAGAAAATAACACTAGGAAACTTCTCTTGCATTACCCTCCTTACACCATTACGCACACCAAACAACACGGCTATACCATCACGAGTTACAGACAATAAATACTCCTTTAAGTAATCTTCAGATAATCGTAAACACTCAAGATGACGAATTAAAAGAGTTTAGAATTCCTCTTGCAGTTACGTCTGATAATTCGATCAAATTAAGGAAAAGACTCACAGGAGCCGAAAGTTCAGGAAGAACTACAAGAACAATAACAATCAATTTTGTTGTGTTACTCACAGTTGTCGATTCATCAATAAATAACGATATTTTGTTCTTGGAGTTCACTATATCGTCTATTAATGTTTTTCTCGTTTCATTTGCGATATGGCTCACAATGTTAATGCAAGCATTTGCAGAATGAAGAATATATATCCCGTGTCTAGGCTATTAAGTTTCTGTAAATTTATTTCGTCTTCAAAGTTGTTAAATTATTGATTTCTTCTCGCAACTTTGTAAGGGGTTCGAAACACTTTTCCGGTTACATCTTTATTATGAGACAAAGTATTTAGGAAAACTTTCTCTAATGTTTCGTTTTTTGCTTCAGATTTTATTTTTTGGCACGCTTTGTGCGCTGCACTCTTCTTATGATTGTAAATCTTTTTTCTTAATGACATTAACTGTTGTTTGCGAGATTCTCTAAAATGATTGATTTTACTCTTTGCCCACTCCTCTGCAATTTTCGTTCCCATGTGTTTATCGACGGCAAGACTTGCACATCACGACACACTTTACAGCGCAACATTTTATTCTTGACAAAAAATGAAGCCACTCGTTTCTCTCGCAGAAGTCATTTTTCTGCAAAAGTGTCCAACATTCAGGGCAATCATTATCAGAATCTGCTTCCTTTTGACCACGTGATCTTCGGTTTTGGTTTCGTGATCCTCTTCACCAAGTGTATTTTCGGTGCTAGTTTTCTCTTTTACAGTATCACAAGTAGATTCCACAATTTCTTCTTCTTCCTTCCTTTTTTTTACTCATTGGCATAAAGTAACTACTTATTTTACTCATTTTAAACAATGATTGCACTGATTTAACTTAGATTAATTCAAAACTCACTTGAACACCTGCTTGTTGCAGAATGAATATAGAACTGATAAACTGATGTTGGAAGCAATCGGAAGTGAACACAACTTCTTGTTTCTGGTTGCGTAACAACCTATGAAACTTGAAAGCAAGGTACCAACTTATGAGTAATCAAAACTGAAAATTAAATTCGTGAACAC
Source organism: Typopeltis vanoorti (assembly GCF_054136105.1). Classification (NCBI taxonomy): domain Eukaryota; kingdom Metazoa; phylum Arthropoda; class Arachnida; order Uropygi; family Thelyphonidae; genus Typopeltis; species Typopeltis vanoorti. The sequence continues at coordinate 63,683,679 of NC_143549.1, read as the reverse complement.
AGAACCATCTACCGGAATATTTATAATACATTTTGCTGTCAATAAATCGCAAAATGTTTAAAAACTTAAGAAAAAAAGGTGCCGGTACTGTGTACCGCCAGAAAAAAAGCGCTGATTGTGAGTATTGTTTATGAGAATGGCTAGATTAAATAAAATCCAGTAGGAATTAAAACGAGTGGTAAAAAAAAACGAATAAATATAATTTGAGATATGTCAATGACACAACCCTGGGTGGGAGAAACTAATGATCTCGAAGAGATGGTTTTATTAGTTAAGAGTAAAAAAATATTCTGGGCTTAATATAAATATTAGGAATATAAAAGTGATGGCTGACAATTTGGAGTAATTTATGATCAAGGACAATAAAAGAGTGGTCGTTGAAAATTATGACTTGCTTGGGGAGGAGGTTCTTGTCGTTGGCTGTTTTTTGGATGACAAAACTACCATCGCTTTTATGTTCCTTGTGTTATGTTTCTATACAAAGGTTTTTGTACTAAAGGTGAGTTAGCTAGTCTCATACAGAGACTGGCTAACTCACCTTTAGTACAAAAGTCCTTATAAAGCGTCTTCATGACTAGACAGAATTGAATCCGCTTTAATAAAGTCTAAAATAAGAAACAGGGGAGCAGTGTGAAGATGGTATTAAAAGGAGGACTATTGCATAAAAAAGATATTTGAAACTTTACAACAATTCTTACAAATGAAGACTCTAAGACCAAAGTTAGAATTGATAACGCAATAGCCTTTTCAATGAATATATGGACGTAAAACTTAATGGACCATTCAGATGAACGACAAAAACCGAGTTGATTCGTTCGATTTATTATGGAAGTGGAGGAGGCGATTTAGAATTCTATAGACTGTAGTAATAAGTAACAAGAATGTTTTAGAGACCGCAAAGGCGAAATCCTCATTGAAGGGACAGATTGCTAAACAGAAGTCGATATACTTCGGACATATCGTGCTAAATAAATGCGAATATACTTTGGACAGAGAAATTCTCGGAAAAGACATTTACACGAGATGTAAATGTAAATAAATGATATAAAGGAATTTATCAATATGAATTACAGTTGTCAAAAGAAGAGCCTAGATACCCGGGTGAGGCCGGGGGAGATGAAGAGCTTATGCTTACAAGGTCATCGCAATTAGGAAATGATTAGATGGTTTTCTACTAGCGATGACCTAGTAAGCAGAAAACGATTAGATCCCACGATAACAGCAAGGGCGAATTTTTTTGAATTTTTTTTGTTCCCTATTACGTAAGAATTATATCACCAAAGAGCTATTTGCGAAACAACGTAGTGTATTGCATTAAGAATGTAAAGAAATATACATTTGTTTCTGGCATAAACGTTTTTCCTTCTTTGCTCAATTTTTTTTTTCATTTTTAATAACAGAAATTAGCGCTCATTTAGACACACCAAAATGACTGTCAATATAAGAACCAAAGTTTTCAGGGTACTTCGTTCCAGTTTAACGCCAACGCCAAAACAGAATATGCTACGGTTAGCTTGATTACGTATTGCATTTGTCAATAATAGAGAATTTCTAGGGGAAAAGTGAAAACTAAATCAGAGGACCTTTTTTCTGTATTAAGTTTAGTATAACTTAATACAGAAAAAGAGGAGCATAAAAGAGTGATCTCTCTTGTCATTTGGAGAAGACCTCGTATGCAACTCTAAATATACGGATTGATTAGAAATGAGCTGGGACAGTTGTTGTTGTGCTGTTCACAGTTAAAAGACAAAAGGAGTTAGTAGCTCTCCCCAATGAGATATGACACTTGAGATGAAGCACAGCTTGCTTCATCTCAAGATGTTCAGAGTGGTGGGAGGATCCGTAAGAAATGCACGTTGACCTGAATTTAATTGTTTGTAACGATAACACCGTTTAAAACATGATCGCATTATACTAAACTAGCTGGAGACGTGGATATATTCAGTTTATTATAAAAAATATAGTCTTAAATAATTATATCAAAACTATTATTGCATTTAGTTTCTTTCAAAATTTTTATGCTTTTTAGAAGTTTTCAAAAGGAAATCGTTCTAATAAAAGGATGCCATTGAAAATGATAATAACTTTCCTTTTAATTATGCGATTAATTAAGTCTTGAATATTTGGCTGATACATCAGCATAGATGATTATTTGTAAATAAATTAAGCAATTCATTAAACTTTTTAAGTTCAGTAAAATCCGAAAAACGTAAAGTAAGAAAGTTTTTTTAAAGATCTGAATATATGTATAAAAATATCTATAGACTCTACATATTTTGCTTTCTTCTTGTATTTTAATAAATGAATGAATAAATTTCTTGGATTGAAAAATACTAGGTACCATTCGTAACTTACCAGATTCATCGAAGCACTCCATTGCAATGCCTAAGTTAGGAGCCTGAATTTCTCCGTAGTATACAGGAAGAGTGGGATTACAGCTCGCAATGAAGCTGAGAATATCTGTACTACCTAAAAGATGATTGTGTTGTACATGAATACATGGAATGAAATATACAAGTGAGATATTTTATATACGTTTAAATATATATAACCTGAAATAGCCTAACTCGTAAAGCCCCCTCGGGAAGGAAAATATAAGCATTTATATAGACTTTTCAACTGAAAAGTATTTTCAAAGGAAAACCCTATCTGCTCCGTATAATATATGCTGATTCACCTTCAGTTAACACGACTTTGGAAACGTTCATTAAATCCTAGAGCGGATTCGAACCAGATCATTACAAATAAAATAGATTTTCTCTTCGAACTGCCCTGAGCTACGAATACTGTTAGAGGAGGGAGGGGAATGAAAAACCACTAGTATTATTGGAACAAATTAATAGTCTGTGTTTTCCCTTCAACCCTATTGTTAATGGGGTAGCAATGCTACTTTACTAAGGAAGTATTATAGAAGAGGTGGCTTCCTGTTGCCTTCCTTGTCCACTAATATTCTATATCTGTAGATATGTGTGTTCACGTGGTGGGTTGGCCTTTTTTGAGGGACAAAAACCCGAGTTTTCGGGGGGAGAAAAAACCCTCCACTGCAATATGAGACCAACTAACTCATCTTTGACTGAAAAGCCCTGATAAAGGTTCTCCCCCCCCATAGACAGGATTCGAACCCAGGTATTTCCAACCAAAGGGCTCCGTCGAAATCAACTGAGCTAGGGAGATGCTCAGAGAAATGTTATAAAAGATAAAATCTTTTTAGAAACGATTCATGCTCAGTGTTACGAAATTCATGTTAAAGGAAAGGCATGCTAAATCACCTAAAAAGTGTTCATTTTTTAGTTATATACCTTAGAAGTTTTTTTTTTCGTTCCACAGTCCAGGTAATCAAAAATTAGTGATTCTCAGTGGTTGCGTACATACAGTTTCGGCTTTCCATTTGACAGGCTGTCGTTCATTTCCATGTTGGGTATGAATGCATGGGAAGATCTTTAAGCTGTAGATGATCATCATTGGTCGGTGTGAGAATACTATCCTGATTATTGGGTCATTATCATAAAAAAATGTATTACCACTGAAAATTTTCGAAGCGTTATTTTGGAGATTTTTTATGTGATTCCACCCGCGAAAGGTTGTAAACCTTAGTACCATCAGAGAGATGAGGACGTTTTACTATTTTATTAATATAATAAATATATAATAATATAATTGTATCATATTTCTTTTGGATAATCGGCGAATCCTACCCAAGGGACCAAATTTGAACTTTTTTATTCAAGGCACTTCAGACCACCTGGAGATGAAATTCATTTACCGTCTAAAGACAATCAAAAACATCCACACTCAAGCACGGTGGGATTCAAACTCTCACTCTGTTGAGTAAAGAGTGGGCACTCTAACCACTCGGACAACCAGGCCACAAACAATTCGTAATTTCATATCAGTAATTTTTAGGTATTTTTAACTAGGAATTCTTTTTAAATCGAGTTCATTTTCTCTTGGAGGAAGGATATTAAACTGTAACAGAATAAAATGAGAAAATTATCCTTAGCTTAGCTTCCGCCTGCAAAAACATACACTGTTGCACTCATCATTGCACTACTGGCATCACTACTGTTCAAGCATTATGTCAAAAGCACTCTCTCTCTCTCTCTCTCTCTCTCTCTCTCTTGTATACAGCAGGTAGTTAGTGATTTGAAGGTGATGTGAAGCTAAAAAAGGATTCATAGATGACGTGTCTTTTAGAAGCTTTGAATATGCTGGACACATTAATAGATGAATGGGGATACCAGTTTGATGTCACGATGCATAAGGTTTCGAAATTTGAATCCACAGATAGATAGATGCGTATTCTTGAGGAACCTCAGAGTTCAATGCGTGCTCTTTTATGTGGAACTCTGCTGGAGAAAATTGAAGAAGCACGGAATCTCGGGTGGTGAATAAAAATTTAACCACTTCTCGACTGTTGTCTAGAAATCACCAGGATTTTGAAGGAATGAAAAAAAAATCTTTCGAGAAGGTGTCATAGGCGGTGCCAAATTTGATTTCATCACTTTGAAGTGTTATTTATGAAGATAGAGTTTGAATTCATGGAAATTGCACAATGGAGGAGAAGATGAAACGCAGATATAATCGAGAGATGGGGGTATTTACCAGATGGATATGGGCAACATTTTTCAAATGACAAAGGACCATCTCAGGATATTGCAAAGGAATGGCGAATAAGAGAGAAAGATTTTTTTTATTATTACCTCGTGGTAACTGATTGATGAGTGCAATGCATTTAAGAAATGTGTTGTGAATGGCAACAGTCAGAATGAATTTAAGGCTCAGTATGATAGGAATGTTGCTGTCTGAATCGACCTATGATGAGTCTATGGACCTTAAGGAGGTTTCGTGTGTAAGGGTCAACCACTACAGCAAATCTTACCAGATTGGTGGGAGTTTACTAGACATACACTTTAGTGAGAAAAACATTAATCAACTTTGATCTAAAGATATATTTTCACATTATTACCTAAACAGGAGGCCAAGTAAACGTCTGATTTCACATCTCGATAAATGTAATCCCAATTCTTTGGTGTAAGGACCGAGCCCGAGGAGTTTATTGAGTGAAGGGTCCTCAATTTATATTCAACATCTATGGGAATAAACAAAGTAAATTATTTACTGAAATGCACTGCAATTATTTAAAAATAATGAATATTAATTGTATTTACTGAAATGATGATATCGAGGTTTTTATTTGTCTACAAGTTTTCAGCTTTATAGAGAAACAATAATCGTCCCAGTTGTAATATTCATTCTGAGTGCGCGCTCAATATACACGTAGTATAAAAGACTATTGCTGGTCTTTTATACTTCCCATGTTTTATTCATACGTTGAATTTTTGGATTTATTTAAAACTTTATTTTATCGCTATGACTCCGTATTGTCTGAAAATGCATGTCTGTGTCACTCAGTAAGTTCTCGCTTCTCAATTAAATCATTCAGGTCTTAGAATTCTTCTTTATCTTCAACTGATCCGTCCCTTAGGATGCATAGGCTCCCTTCATCTCGGAGAATTAATGCAGCCGGACATCATGTCTCTGCTGTATACCCTAAGGGAAAATACTGTATTTACGACTGTAGAACTGTGTGTGTGTGTTCAGAGAGAGAGATGGTTTGTCTGTTCTGATTACGAAAAACCCGAGGTTCCTCAAGCACGTTTCCACCTGCATATAACACCGGCTAACTTCACCTTAGACTGAAATAGATGGGATTCGAACCCAGGTTTTTCGAATCAAATGGTTCGTCTATACCAATGAACTACGTAGGCTTCTCTCTCTCTCTCTCTCTCTCTCTCTCTCTCTCTCTCTCTCTCTCTCTCTCTCTCTCTCTCTCTCTTTTCCATTTATAGACATAAATGGAAGAGAGAGAGAACATTGACCATTTCATTAACTTGACTAGAGGATAAATAGTACAGACGGTCACCCCATAATACTTGTTAATCAATAGTCATAAATTAGTTAATTCTGTGCAAGTTATATTAAATAAGGGATTTAAATTTAAAGTTCATTTGGTACGTGATATATATAAGATTTTTTTTGTATTGGATTGGTACTAGTCATATTAGAAGTATTATTGGTCATATTATTGGTACTAAAATTTAACAGCACTTTTAACTGCTTTTAAATAGCATTTTTGAGTCGATGGCAATTCTGTATGCGTTTTAGTTATCTCCAGCTTCTATCCACCTCTATTGACTTCAGACCTCAGATTTCAGATTTTCATCTTCCCAAACTTCTACCAGTAGCTCTTCTCCCAGGTACTAGTCTTCAGCCTATTTAGGATCTATTGTATGTCATGTTGCGACTGTATATACACCATACCATCCAGTAGCGTTTGTCTATTTACTGGATAAAAAAATCTCGAATTTACTGGAGGGAAAAAACTGCCATCACCATATGAGATTGCTTAACTCCGGAAGAGTTGAGATTTATTTCACAGAATTGCTCCTAATGTTCCTTCTAGAAATAAAAAAAATGCATATTAAGTTTCTTTCTAAGTGCGCATTACTCCTTTAACACATTACTCCTTTATTTTTAAAAAACATAATTGAAATTGCAACAATATAATACTCAACGGAGAAGTTTTGTAGTTTACGGAATTATTATAGTTCGTAGATAGAACCTGAATCAGATGCCATTATCATTTTGGTTCACAAATTCTTATTATGACATGACACCTCCAGGAGTCCAAGGATTCATTGCAGGAGATCACTGTCTTCTCCACCTACTGTCAACACTATTTACACCTCTGTGTACCCACAACACTACTCTTCAACTACACACAACACCATCTACTTCTACCAAAAGTATTTTTTCTGTAAATTGCGTGTGTACCATGACCTAGCACTTAGCAGTAGAATGTTTTTCCAAAATTATGGGTCTTCTAGTTAATTAATGTTAAACTGATGTCGAGAGAAAATTTAGTTAAAGATTAACAGGTCTAAATAAAGCCAGTTCTTATAAATATCTGTAAAATTACAGATATAAGGGTTTTCCCCTCCGGAAACATCTGGTTTTTTCATCCTACAAACCAGCCAGAAGAGCACGAACACACACACACACACACACAAATTAACAGTCGTAATATATTAGCCCCGATAGCCTTAGGTTCTTAGGCGATAATTCATATATTAACCACCTTTTCTTGCTTAGGTACAATGCAAGAATGAAGCCCCGCTTATCAAAAATCCCATCGATATCATTTTCTTTTAAGATGTTTAAAAGGACCATCACATTGTTCTGTGAACTGAAATTATCATCTTTATAAACATGGTTTAGCACTTCAGTTTATGTTTTCTGATGGTCTCGTACCATCTAACGATTTCACTACCTAGTATGAGACTGTCCTTATTGGAAGCTTGAAGTGGTTTTTAAAATTAATTTAGGATTTCCAGATTATCAAAACCTTAGCCTCCCTATAACACTAATAGATTATAGATTAATAGTCTTTCAGAATGGGATTAACATAAAAAAAAACTCTTCGCAGCAACCGCAACTATCATAAGTGCAACGCTATTTCAAATTTATTAACGTTGTCAAACCAGCTGCACTCTTGAAGAGAATTGAAATATTCTTTGAAAACTTCTTTACCTTCACAATCTCTGCACTGCTGCCAAGTGATAAATATCAAATCAGTCTTATTAGTCGTTGTCTGATCTTGTTAGTTTATGTTAATGTGCTGCCATGAAACTGCGCTATCATTCAATTGCTCGTATTTCAATTCGTTCAGGAATAAAGGAGGAGAAAACACTTACCAACAATCGTCTTCATGAACTCTGCTCTCGGTTCATAGCAGAAACAAGGAATGGCTCCCAATATTTCCATGAAATCTGATACAAAAATCACTTCTATTTTTGTTTTCTTTTTCTTTTGTTTTCTTCTGTTCTTTCCTTTCTGCATATCTGTAGAAGAGTTTCTATTTTGCAGACTTCTCAATCCATTTAGGAGCACTCCGAGGTTCTGTTTCTTTTTCTATATGACGTTTTTCTTTTGCTATTGACGTTTCTTTTAAATGATATCCATAGTAATAATACAATTTATTTGTCCTTTTCATTCAGCAAAACAATCACAACTTTAAGATACTGTGCAGCTAGCCTTCCTAATTCAGATCTCCCTGACATCTTCCATTGGAGAAACAAAAATCCTAGTCGCTTTTAATGCAAGGAAAATATAGATAAATCCCATTTTTTTCTCACAAAAATTCCATTTTTTTCCGTGTTATCTTTTAGCAATATCAAAATCTTAAAATAAAGTCAAAAATCTTTCTCTATATATGATTTCTTTCGTTCATACTTTCCTTGCATAAATATATCACACAAATAGCTTTCTTCTATAAAATATCTTCCAGACAACTCAGCTTCATCATCTTCTTCAACTGGCCTTATTACTCGCTTAAACAACCGCTCACTTTATGCAAATACGCCCTACCTTAGAATTTCGTTACCACATTTAATAACTAACTAGAGTTTGTTTAGTTATTAGAAGGTAGCAATTCAGCTAACTGATAAATCTCTTACTGATCACATTACCTCTTTGTCATATAGGTGATTTCTTTATGCAGTAAGCTGTTTGTGTTGGTATCTTAACTTCCTCTACCTATCTCAAAATCTATAAAAGCAAAAATTTTTAGACTATAAAAGCAAAAAGATCATCATTCGCATGCAGGTACATATGCAAACTCACCGTAGAATTTTCTCTTTTTCCCAATTTATCTCCATTCCACCTCCACACTTCAAAAAAATCTTTTCACTCTACACTTTTCGAAGGATTTTGATTTGCAGGTCCAAAAAAAAAGAAAAAAAAAGAAAAGTTCACAAATTTCCTACTCTGTCTCCACCCTTAATCCACGTACGGAACTAGTGTATATTTATACAATTGTTAAGAGATAACTACCTGAGACAGCATGTAAAGAATGGGACAAGAGATTTGAGAGTGTTAGATCTGGTCATAGCATCGGAAAACATATCAGTAAGTAATTTAGATACAATGTCTCCAATTGGAGAAAGTGATCATGTGGTCTTGACTTGGGAGATTGTATTATGTGCTGAATATTCTGTTAAGAAGGGTTTTATATGTAGAATTACAAGGCTGGCGGTTATGACAAGCTGAGAAGTCAGCTTTCAAAAGTACTGTGGCATGATAATTTAAAGGGGAGAGATGTTGATGGTGCATGAGAGATTATCAAGGAGTATTTAATGAAAACTGTATCTGACTGTATTCCCAGAGTCAGGAGGAGGAATCAGGTAAAGAAAAAGGTGATGAGCATTCCCATGCGCAATACAAGGTACAGTCAAGAAGGGTAACCTGCATGGTAAGGAATGGCAAAGCTAATTATGAGAAGAAGCTAGCTGATGAGTCCAATAAAAATCCTAAGCAGTTCTTTCGCTATGTGGCAAGTAAAAGGATGAATAACTTTGGAAGGATGACTTTAAAAAGTGTTGTTGGTAAGGAAATTACAGAAGCTAATCAAATAGTTGAGTTGCTTAGTGATCATTGTGTAAAAGTGAACCATCTTGGTGGTGATATTGCATTCTCGTAACTCGTGTGTTACGAGAATGTGCAAGAGAATTAGCACCTCCTCTAACTAGGCTGTTTAATTTAAGCCTGAGTTCTGGTAAACTTCAATTTGAGCGGAAAGAGGGGAAAATTATAACGCTGCATATTGGGGGGGGGGCTCCACGACTAAGGTAGCAAATTATAGACCAATCAATACATCGGGAGTGGTGGTTAAGGTCTTCGAGAAATTGATAAAAATTAGAATTCGGGCCTGGGCGGATAGAAATATGATACTTTATAAGGAGCAACATGGTTTTGTGAAGGGTAGATCTTGCCTTAGTAATTTGTTCACTTTCTATAATGAAGTAACAATGGAGTTGGATAAAGGAAATCCTTATTCAGTGATACTGCTGTACTCTGCAAAGGCATTTGACAAGATTCCTCATGGACCTCTGTTGCATAAATTGGAGCTAATGGCATGGATTCGAGGCTAGAGATTTGGATTAGAGGGTGGCTAGTGGATAAATATCAACCAGTGGTTTATGGTGGAGCAGAATCCAGTAGAAGTCAGGTGACTAGTGGTGTGCCTCAGGTCTCAGTGCTTGGTCCTCTATTATTTAATTTGTACATCAATGATATTGTGAATACTTTGAAAGAAAATATCCACTTGTTTGATGATGATACAAAACTGGGAAGAGCGATAGTCAATTCAGATTATGTGAATATCTTGCAGGATGACTTAAATAGGCTGACAGTTTGGGCTAAACTAAATGTCTGCCAGTTTAATGTGGCCACGTGTAAGGCGATGATGATGCACTTCGGAAGAATGATATCACATGCATGCTGTTTACTGTGTTAATGGAACTGAACTGCAAGAAGTTGATGAGTCTAGGGACTTGGGAGTTATTGTTGACAGAGAACTTAAGTTTCGAGGACATATTGCAAGGGCTGCAAAAACTTCACATCAAATTACATGGTTATTGAAGAACACACACTGACAAGCAGGGATAAGGTAGTTATTGTCCCACTTATAAGGCATTAATAAGACTTCATTTGGACTACTGTACACAGATCTAGTCACCTGGATTTCTTGGTGATGAGGAAATGGTGGAGAGGATTCAGAGGCGGGTTACAAAAATTGTTGCAGGCCTGTGGGATGTTTCCTACGAGGAGAGATTGAAGGTCTGTAGCTTCAGATACTAGTTGACCTATAACTTCAAATTTTGCACACCCTTTTACGCAGCAAGAAGTTGGGGCAGCTTTAAAGGAATTAAAGCCTGGTAAGGCTCCTGGTTTTGATAACATTAATCCAGAATTTTTGATTAATCTGGGAAGATATGCAAGATTATGGTTAACAAAGTTCTATACTGACATTCTTACAACTGGTAAATTTCCCACTATTTTTAAAAAAGCAAAAGCACTTTCAATTTTAAAGCCTGGTAAGCCTAATCATAAACCGGAAAGTTACCGACTCTCCTCAGTTGTTACAAACACTTTGAAAGACTTATTTATAATAGAATATGCTCCACAATTTTTAAAAATGTCCCAATAGAACAAGCTGGCTTCAGACCAAATCGTGGGTGTTGTAACCAGGTTCTTTCTTTGGTAACTCACATAGAAGCTGGTTTTCAAAAAGGTTTAAAAACATCAGCAGCATTTATTGATTTGTCAACAGCCTTCGACACTGTTTGGAGACAAGGCCTTCTACTGTATATAAATCATATAAAATTATCCCATGTAAAACAATAGTCCATATTATTAACAATATGCTAAGAGATGGAAGATTTATAGTGACTATAGGTAATAAAACTGGTAGCGAAAGGAAGTTAAATAATGGACTGCCACAGGGATCTGTTTTATCTCCGTTATTATTCAATCTGTATATATCTGATCTTCCCGTCACTTCGTCAAGGAAATTTTGTTATGCCGACGATATAGCAATAACTACACAGCATAAATTCATAAGTCGTACAGAAGAAATTCTAAGAGCTGAGTTAACTATTCTGGATGAATATTTTAAAAGATGGAGACTCTGTTTAAATAGGAGCAAAACGGTAATATTTTGTTTTCATCTAAATAATAACTTTGCAAATGTGAAACTAAAAATTGAATTGAACAACACTATACTTCCATATAATACATTCCCTAAGTACTTGGGAGTCACACTTGACCGTTCTCTCACTTTCCGGCAACATCTTTCAAACTTGGCATATAAACTAAGGACACGTAATAATATCCTAGAGAGACTCCGTGGCACAACCTGGGGTTCTAGAGCCTTTACTCTTCGGATAACAGCCCTTGCTTTGGCATTCTCAAGTGCTGAATATTGTGCTCCTGTGTGGCTAAATAGCCCTCGCACAAGGATTATCAATTCTCAATTGAACAATACCTTAAGATTAATTACAGGCTCTATTAGATCGACCCCAACATATTGGTTACCTCTTTTAGCGGGCATTATTCCTACAGAACTCGTAGATTGAATTCTTTAATCTGTGAATTCCAAAAAATTGCTGGTAATCCGAACCTACCTATTCATCAGGATCGCCCAACTCTTAGCGTCAATAGATTGAAATATCGCCATTCATCACGACGAGCAGCAGAAGTACTGGTGCTAAATAATTTTAATACTTTATCAAAGTGGGAAGAAACATGGAAGGAAAATACGAAAGTACATTTGCATAACATCTTTAAAGGTGATCAAATCATCATAGGATCAGATCTACCTCGCAAAACATGCACGGTACTAAATAGAATTCGGACAAATCATGGCCTATGTGGAGATACTCTCTATAAATGGAACAGACAAACATCTCCAGAATGTGACTGTGGTGTTCCACGACAGACTATGCAACATATTGTAACAGAATGCATCTTCCGTGCTTATCAGAATGGCTGGAATGACTTTTTACAAGCGGCTCCTGAAGCTGTGACCTGGATTACGAACTTAGATCTGAATTTATAATGATATATATATATGTTTCTTTTCCTTATTATAACATATTAAGACTTTTACTTTTAACTTTTATTTTAATTTTCCAACTTCTTGGATTAGATCTGTGTTTTCCTTCAAAGTTTTAACTTAAAATATTTTAAATTCTCCAATTCTGTTAATATATAATGACATCATGATTCTCTTTTTTAACATCATGTTTTTGCCATGAGCTATCTATGTATGTATGCATGTATGTATGTTTAAGATTGATACTGATAACGTTTTTAAGACCAGTGCAGGAAGGGAGAGAACGAGGGGCCATCCTGGAGATCGTGTACGAATGTGGTTAATAAGGGTGTTAGGACTAGATTTTTTGCTTGGAGGATTGTAAATGGGCGGAATGCGTTGCCAGAGGTGGTTGTGAACTTCGTCTGTGAATGAGTTTAAGGGGAAGTATGACAGGTATTGTGTGAATAATGGTTAGCATGTCAATGTTGGTCCGCCCGCGATGAGTCTTTTGAATCCATGGAGGTATCTTATAATAATAATAATAATAATAATAATAATAATAATAATAATAATAATAATATATTCTAGAATCTATGTGTGCGGGAGAGATCACTCACTGACAATGGAACCAACATGGAAGCATGGCGAATGAAAAAATTAACAGATATTGTTATGATGCGTGTTCGCCAACATGACTGCATGATTACGTGACAGTGGCTTAAAATACTTCCTTTCAAATCAATACGGTTTTGACTCACTTGGTCTGCATCCTTCTGCTTCAAAGCAAGAAAGGTAATACGGGTATGTAAAGAAGATGGTAACACCAACTTTATCTATCAACTCCCAGGTAATGCTTAAGTTTGGAAGAGGTTCTCCATCATACAAAAGGAGGCTGCATCCTGTTGATAGTTTCCCTATCAGGACATTCCACATTGCCCAACCGACCTGTTAAAAAATAAAAAAAAAAAACACTCTTCTGTAACAGCTTACTAGAACAGAAAATATATGTTTATGTAAACAATTCATTTATTATTTGAATCTGTTGATTTAATACAAAATCACACATTTGTTATAACTGGTCAAGTGTTAAAGAGATAAAATGATATCTCTGTTTATGAAATGCACTTACAGTTACAAACTGGAGAACCACATCATTCCGGGTGATATTGGTATGTAAAATGTCATCTTTTAATCCTTGTATGAGTGTTCCCTAAAAAAATAAATAAAAATTACTTATATTGCAGTTGTATTAAAAGCTTAAAGTAGAAACATATTTCACACATGGGAGTTACAGATAGCTTTGCGTCTTTCTAAATACTACAAAATTACAGAAAGGGGCGGTAACAGAAAAAGAAAGAAAAATCCTAGCAGTAAAGGAATAAGCTAGTAAGTTATTTACAATTTACATCTCTATACTAAAAAAATGTTAACGCAATGGCCAAGACGACCTCGAAAACTGCTGCCTGATTATCCATTCCATTGTCATTTACCTGTTTAACACTTACATACGTTTAATCATGATTTATCAAGTATTTTATCATTCTTTATTTAGCGTATCTGATTAGTTAAAAAAAGAATAGACGTTGTGTATTGTACTTATATATTGTACTCGGCTTACGAGAAGAGAAAATAATAATAATAAATGTGAAAGGCTTTGAGAAAGTGAACGGATAATAAAATACACAAGACAGCTTAAAAAAAAAAAAATACTGGAGCAGGATGAACATTAAATCTACATTCTCAAAAACTATCTAGAAGAGGAAAAAAACGTCGCCAGCAGTATATATCAGCTATAAAGTTTCAAAACAAAACTACACCCAAGGTTTTTATTACATCGAAATAGTTTAATGTTAAAGTTTAATTTTGACTATTCGGTGCAAACTGTTCTATTTTAGGCAAGGAATTGCTTGTTTTCATGAAAGAATTTGAAATTCTATGCTATTTAGCATTTCTGAAATTTCACTTCATGTTGCTTCTGTTTGATATCAAATAAATGAATTAGCAATGATTGAAGAAATAATAAAACTCTTTTGAATAAAAATAAAATCATTTGTATTTATTCTAAATTGCAAATTTTATTAAATTTCATTCTAACCAACATTGTGTTATTGTAATATACTGTATAATGTCGACACGTTTTTGATTCTTTGGGTCTCCCTGCTAATGATCTACTGAAGGGTTTTCTTCGGGAATTGTTTCCAGGGACACAGGGCATTCATGAGGAGTTCCTTGAAATTGATAATTACCGTAAATTGTAACATGGATTTCGTAATCGATTTTGACTCTAAGAATGAAAGATTTAAGCTACGGTTGAGATTAAGTAATTACTCTTAATATAAATTGCAAATATCGAATTTCATTAAATTCTGTTCACCGCGTGTTGAGTATTACTTCGATTGCATCACTTCGATATCTGTTGCCTAAATTTTGCTCCTTAAAAGGGGATGATGCGAACCAAAACTGAATTCATCCACTATAAATTTCTACAATCGTCTTAAAGCAGAGTCTCTATACTGCAGTTAGAAGACGGACAGAACGTGTACCATTCGTTTGGAAAGGATCTTCGTTCAATTCTCCTCATGATGCGAGGAATCAGTATATAGGCTTTCCCTCACTTGAACATGAGGTGGCTTATTTGATATGGAAGTAGCAATTTGTTTTTTTTCCTCCGCCAAACACTGATTTTTTTCCTTTTACAAAACAGGCAAGCAGGTCAAAGAGCACACGAAGTTAAAAGACAAAAATACGTCGGTGTAGTACCGGCTATGAATTGTGTACTGTAGAGTAATTTCCGCAGTGATGTCTAAGACTCTATGATTGATTATCATAAGCAATAATAATAAATAATAAATTTCGTTAAATTCATTACTTTAATTTAAAAGCGAAACTTATTATATGCGAACGAACAGGAAAATTGATCAAATAAGGCTGAAATGCACATTACAAAAAAAAAATCTTCCATTTCCAGAAAACACTTGGCAAGACTCTGGCATTACATCATGTCCAGCGATGATTCCAAAAGAAATATATCAAATATATTATTTTACTTGTAATATTGATTCTAAATGCTTACCAAATGCCATTGTAATTACTAGCAAAAGCTAATTCTGTATATTCAGTAAAAAACAAAAACAAATAGTACAAGAAAATACTGAATAGGAAAAGAAGGATTTTATAAGAAATACTCGACTATATAACCACTGTAAATACAAAGCACAGTTGCTGAGAAACATTTTATTCAGTTTATATACTTTATAAACACTGTACAAACAAAGTAAAATAACTGACATTCTGAAAAAAAGGCAATTTTTTATGGAGTCACAACAGTGACTCTCCCACCCTGGTTAGCCGAGTAGATACCATAAAAACTCTTCAATTAACAGGCTGAGAGTTCGAATCCAGCTGTAGGCATGAATGTGAAATCTTCTTGAAAGCCATATTGTGTTTTGGGTATAATTTGAAATTTTTCAACGTATGTGGACAGTTTGTGATACACGATGCGCCCCATGATTTAGTTGATTACAGACAATGTGGCGATGGGTCTGTAATTACTTATAATGTTTCTTTTTCCATGTTTGTGTATGCGTGTGATTAATGCAGTCTTTACTGTTTCAGGTATGTGTCCCGTTTCGAAGATTTTATTTAACAGTTTTTGTATAACTGGAAGTAGGTTGGTTGAGTGTTTCTTGATGTCTTTTGGTCTGATTCCGTCTATCCCCGGTCCTTTGTTAGAGTTAATTTGTTGAATTGCCAGTGATAGTTCTTTTGTTACTGTGGGGAACCACATCGACTGGCTTGCTCCTGGACCTGGTGGAGAATGTTCGTTTGTGTGAGGAAAGGTTGTTTCTTGTAGTTTTTGGACAGAGTTCACTAAGTGCTGATTAAAGTTGTTTGCCAACTGTTTGAGGGATTTGGGGTCGCAGGCAAAGCTGTGTTTTATTGTTTCTGAGGCAGTGGTTCTGTATATATTGTCCAGCATTTCATTAATCAGGTGCCAGGTTTCCTTTATGTCATTCTGAGCTGTTGTTAATTTGTTGCTGTAGTAGTTTCTTTTTGCCGTTCTAATCTGTGTTGTTAGGAGATTCCGTTTTCTTTTGTATTCAGCTTTTAAAGCGATACTGTTCGGCGACTTCTTAAGTTGTTTCCATAGGGCATCTTTTCTTTGTATGTCGGTTAATATGTTGCCTGTTATCTATGGATTTTGTTTCGTTTGGGGGCGTATTTTTATTTTTGTTAATGCTTTGTTATATATTTTGTTAAATGCAAGTTTAAGATTATTATATACAGCTTCAGCAGAGTGTAAAGATGCTATCTGCATCCAGTCTGTTTTTCTGATTTAATCGTTTACTATTGTTTCGTTTAGAATGCTATAATTTTTTAATATAATAATATAAATTTAATAATATAAATAATAATAATAATATAAATAAAATAATAATAATAATAATAATGCGTTTCAAGGATTTACACCTAACATAACCTGTTCCGACCTTCATCCTTTAATCCTTTAAATAACATGTCCTGGTTTCCTTTTTCCTGATGGCTTGTACTTTAAGACTTGTTTTGGTAATCTTTCTGTTTTCATTCTTTGAACGTGTTCCATCCATTTATGTTTATATTTTTTAATTTTTTCTATTACTGGTTCTTGGTTTAATTCTTTCATAATTTCTTCGTTTCTTTTGTGATCAAATAGGGTATACTTTGCAGTTTTTCTCATAAACCTCATTTCTGCTGTTGTTAATCTATTTTTTTTTTATTGTCCAGATTTCTCTTCCATACATTAAGACTGGTAGGGCTAATGTATTGTGTACTTTTATCTGGTTTGTTTTTGAACTAGGTTTGGTTTAAATATAGAGTTAATTACACCTGTTATTTTTAAATATTTTGCAATTTTTACGTTTATATCTTTTTCATTTTCGTATGTGATCATACATCCTAGGTAGTTAAATGAATTCACCTGTTCTCTGAGATCTTGTTATCTATTACTATTTCAGTTCTTGCTGGATCTTGTCCTTTAAAGGACATAGTTTTTTTATTTTTCTCTTGATATTATCTTACCATAATCTCATAATAATAATAATAATAATAATAATTGCAGCTAAGTAACTGCTTGTAAATAGCATCCAACCTCATACATTCTCAGTTATTAGAGATTTTTTATAAGATTATGTAGGACGATATAACTTGTATTTACATAAGAAACTAAAGCATGCAGTGCCCACTTACCCCTGCTGAGACGACTATTGGTTTCGGTGGCCCCGTCGTTCCAGAGGTGAACAAAATATAGAGAGGGTAGTTGAAAGGTAGCTGAACGAACTCTAAAGGCGGTACACTGCCATCAGCATTCTTCCCAGTACTGAGGAATTCTGATAAGGAACAACTATAATAAAAGGAATAGAAAGTATCTTTTTATTAGGAAGAGTCCATATGATAATAATAACAGATATCCAGCCAGTATATTACAGTGAAGCACACTCGAATGGTTAATTTTACCAAACATTGTAATAATTTTAATGCCCCAGATATATATACATAGTATTAGCATATGATAATTCGTCAATAATGATAATTTTTCGTATTTTATGGTAAAAAAAATGTTTTTTCCCTCTTTAACAATTCGCTGAAACTGTTTTAACTCCATTGAATAGCATATAAATCATTCTAATCTTACCACATAGAAATTTGTGCTAATTCTCCAGTTAAACGACTGCTACCATCAGAAGGAACAACGACTACCTTTTGAAGACTGCGAATGCCTACAAGAAATTTTGTATAGTTTCAGAAATAAAATATTAAAAAATCTCGCGTAAAAGAGCAGTTTAATAAATAGTAATAATAAATGTAATACTATCAAAATATAGAATATGATTTCTTGTTTTGGAGTATTTATAAGAACGACTTTAATACTAAAATAGCTTAGATCTGAATTATTTGAATCTTTCATGTTAATTTGCCTCATCTCAAACTAACAGAATTACATTATCTGTAATTCACAGAATTACAGATAATATAATTCTGTGAATGCAATTATTCACAGCATTTTCTTAACATAAGAAACGTAAAAATAAATTCAAACAGCAGTGTCATTTGAGACTGAATCTGTGAAGGCGTAACCAGCCATATCCAAAAATGTTCATATCCAAACTGATGCTTCTCATGACCTTCTGTAATCTAAGTATTAAGTAGTACTAACAGTATCCCATTTATTTTCATTTGAACTTCCTTTAAACGGAGTAATTTACAACAAATCAAATGAACAACATCAAATGACATTAAATGAATATTAGTGGCATATCTCTAATTAAATATGTGAATTAATTTTTTATTTGTTTCATTCTATTCTTTGGTACTTTCTACACCTAATTCAAGGTTGTGACTGATCGAATACCTCCGGTTTCGAGACTTTAATTCAGTGAAATGAGATGATCATATCATTGAAATATATTTTGTATGTTGATTGCATATGTGTGTGTATGTGTTCTCTGTCCGGTTTGCTTCATTCACAGGATTAAAAAAATTAAGTAGAAATGAGTTTCAAGGGTAAAAAATTCTATGAGAATAGTCCTTACAGAAGTACGTCGTTCTTTGCATTTTTTTAATAAGCTAACAGGGAGAACGGAATAAAAATAAAATATGTTAAAGACTAAATTCTGTTGTTCGCTCTTTGCACTAAACTGTTTTATGGTGAATTTTAAATATGAAGCGAAATCTATTTAATGCAAGCAGCTAATTATCGTATATCATAAGTTAAAAGTTTTATGGATTATTTTCATCGAGACGGTTTTCTGCCTTATGAAGGTTCTTAGTGTTGGATTCGAACACTAGTAGTTAAAACAAAACAAAGCAAAAATTGAAAAGTGTAAGGGTTTCATCAATCGAAGTAGTTGATTCTGAACAAGTCTAAACTTCGGAGGGGTCCTCCTACACTACCAGTGGAATGCTTCCACAATACAGCAGCAAGAATGTCTGTTGAAAAGACCTGAGATCAAATCCTATCTTGGATAACAGGAACCGCTCCAGGGACTCTTCAACTGAAGATGATGGAGCCGATTTCATACGCAGGAGATAATATTTTTTTTTTTTCTCCTAGAATTTTAAACTTTTTACCCCAGAAAGTAGACAAACTGGCCAAAGAACGTATGAGGTTAATACACATTAATATAGAAGAGTATTTGAATATTTCTAAATGGAACGAGCACAGAAAGTAAATTTTTATTTCTTTCCAGCCCATCTTAACACTCACTAAAACTGCTTCATTTGTCAACTGGATATGAATTCGAATGCATATTGTGAATAAAATTCAACAAATCCTAACTACTACAATCCAGTATGTTTTTTTTTTACACGAAATGTGTATTACGCTCATGCGTAAACCCACACCATGTTATGCAGGTTTTCGAAACTAGATCCAACAGAATAGGGTAGTTACCCGTTATTCCCGTAGTTCCCTATGTCTATAAATCGGGTGTTCTTATCGTCAGGTTTCCTGTTTTGAGGGATGAAATGCCCCAGTTTTTTTGGAGACAAAAAAAAAAAAAAAAGATTTTAAAGAAGGTCTTTCCTGACAAAGAGCATCGTCGAAACGGACTGAACAAAGGCTCTACATGAATTAGAATGAATAAAAATTATTCAAAAATAAAAATAAAAAAGTAATAATAATAATAATAATAAATAAAGCTCAAATAATTTAATTATTATAAAACACTACTGTTTCATTTAACTAATATTTCTATGCGACAGTCATTATTGAAAACGTCATGCATTAAGTGGGTTACTAATTTTGCTAAACTTACTTTCAATCAATTTCTTTATAGTATCTGAAACGTTCCTCTTCATACCATGTTTGATAGCGTGCTCCGCACAGATCAGAATCTTCGGATTAGTCTGCTTTAACCGCTCCAATGTGCCCTGAAACAATTTGCAAAACATGAAATAGCAATATATTTCTTCAATTTCAAAATAGGACATTAAAAGGTCATTTCGAATCTCTTCTATATTACAGAAGGGTTTTATTAGATAACAAAGTATTCCTTTTTGTGTGATAACAAATGGATCCAATAGATATTTTAGAACAAACTCATAAAAAAATTCCAACGTTAGAATTTTTAAGCTTTCTTAATGGTTTAGTACGAGAGATTAATGAAAAGCAATCTCTTTGTTATTATTATGATATAAAGGAGATGGCCTAGAAGATTAAATATGTAATTGCCAACTATATAAGCAGTAGCAATCTCGAAAGTGACTTAAGCCGATGTTTTAAATATAAACAACAATGTCACGTGTGACATTGCCGTCACCCTTGACGACAATGTTGAATGCTTCATCTGCAGGAAAAAGAACGCAATATCATCCGAAGATATGATACTGATATTAGGGAAGGACGCCTGATCCTATATGAAAGTGAAGAAATGGTTAGGCAAATTTTCACATTAGTCATGATTCCCTTCACTTACTTCGGCGGTCCACAACTGCTGCAACTGATGGTGAATGAAGTGCACAATTCTACTGTCAAAGAAGACAACCATCAGCTTCAATTCCAGTGTATTCTATCTTTTAACGGAAAAACAGTTAATCATATTCTGGTGAAGGTGTTGAAGATGCTTGACGAATGGTGATGTGTGCGATTATGATTCAAAGGTTACAGGACATCAGACTACCACTCCTCCTGGTCCTCTCCAAAAAAGCTAACTCATTTTTCCTGAGATAGTAAACTCATATTTTCTACGGAGAACGGTGTTGACTTGTAGGATAAATTATGTAAAAAAGGTGATCAGGTAGCTACCAACTTGGTTGGTTGGTTGGTTTAGTGGTTAGGATATCTGTACTTCAACTACCAGGCTATGTGGATCATCCCACCTTAGGCATAGATGTTTTGTGAATGTCCTCAAGTGACAGTCATCCATCTCGGTGGACATCTTTATAAAACTCGACGACACACCGTAGAGGGGCCTATACTATTAATGCCTCTCTCTTAACTTCATTCATTGTCAGAGTACTCACAACAACTTCTTGCAATCAATAACCACTCTCCAAGCAGAAAATCTAGTCCTTGTATCCTTGATAATTATACTTTTGCACACTTCTATAGGTGATCCCTAGTTCTCTCCCTACTCGTCATAAAAAGGATGTCAATCTTTTAGTACCTTATAATGCTCTACTGTGTACAGGTTTCCTTCCCGTCAAATAAAGTTTCAACTTACTCACCTTCAATCTGTCCTCATAGGGAGCATTCCACAGATGTGTCACCATATTAGTCACTCGTCTGTGGATCCCCTCCCCCACCTCCTCATTTCCAAGAAACACCAAATAATCAAATCTGTGCACAGTAGTCAAGATGCTGCCACATCAAAACCTAATAAAGTACCCCCAGTATCTCCATTTGTCAATGTGTTATTATCTTTGGGGATATTTTGCCCACTTTTCAATATGCCCTCTGAACTTCAAGTCCACCACCAATCCGAAATCCTTAATTTCATCAATGTAATTTCAATTATGCAATTTTTGTATCCTAAAGTGCAAAATCTTATACCTTACTACATTAAACCTTTTATGTGGCTCCCATCCACAAAAGGTTTATTTGTAAACCTATAGTGCATTATTACCGTGAGTGGATTAAGGATTTTTTCTATTTTTATTTACTTTTAGATGGTTCGAAAACCCTGCTCTAGAGGCCAAACATGGATCTTTTTCAAGCTGCTTCCGGTAAGTGGGGAGGTGGTCTCACAGGTAGATGAAATTCACCTCCCACCTAAAAACAATCACAGACATCCATGCCCATGTGGAAACTCGAATCCACAGCCTGTTAGATGGAGAGCGATAAGTTAATCGCTTCAGCAATCAGGCCGGAAAATTGATCGCAGTTTTCATTTATTTTTATTTATTTATTTTTTTTTTTAATGTTGGGCCCATATACGAGAGGTTGGCTAGTCAACCAAAATACGTTAGTACCGTATATGGGTGGTGGGTTGGGAAAGGAGAAACTTGTTTACATTTGATTTAAAAGCCTGTATGTTGTATTTCTTGGGAAATACGTCAGGGGAAGATTGTTCCAAAGTACAGCAGTAGCAGGGATGAAGGAGGAGGAAAAGAAACTTGTTCTGTGGGTTTCAACGGGTACTGTGAAAGGATGTTGGGCGGCAGCTGTACGTGTTCCAATGGGCTTAGTACAGAGTGGGGGAATTATTGATGCTGTTTTGGATGAACATTTTCCATGGAAATATTTATGGAATGTACAAATTGCAGAGACTAAACGTCTATATGAAAGTGGGGAGAGTGAGTTGGTAAGAGATGGAACATTTATCAGTCTAATTGCTCTCCTCTGTATTGAGTCAAGCATTTTGAGGGAGCTTTTAGGAGCCGCACTCCCAATGTGAGAGCGGTATTCGATAGCTGGGCGGATTTGCGATTTGTATAAGGTTAACAGCTGTTTAGAAGTGAAGTAACGTCTTGAGCGAAAGAGAAAGCCTAGTTTTTGGGAAGCTGAGGATGGAATGGTTGTGATGTGTTTATGCCAGGAGAGACCTGATATCAGGGTAATTCTGAGAAGAGAAATCTCATCTTGTCTGGGAATTTGAGTGTTATCGAAAACAATGCTGGGGACAAATGGTTCTCTTTTGTGAGAAATAAGACAGAACTGGGATTTACTAGCGTTGAAGTTGGCGAGGTTATCTGAGCCTCCATTGAAGGATGGATTGGAAGTCGGAATTAAGGGCAGTGGTGGTTGATGTTCTGTGGTTTGAAGTGAGTTCTGGGTTTGTAAAATGAAAGGGAGGAGTGTAATGTGCTCTCATCTGCAAAACTGTGTATTGGGTTAGATCAATTGAAGTAGGTCATTGATATATAGAAGGAAGAGGGTCGGTGAGAGAACTGAACCTTGTGGGACCCCATCATTAGTTGGATAGTGAGAGAATAGGGAGCCGTCTACCATCACACATAGTGTGCCTCAGACAGAAAGCTGGCAATCCATTTTGGACAGGCTGCAGAAGTCCTGAGACAGTTCAAATGATGGAAATTTGCTTAGTTAGCCTTTGTGCCAGACTCAGTCAAAGGCTTTACAGATATCAAGTGCAACTACTTGGGAGTCACCGAATTTCATTTGTCCAGCGATGGGTGATGTATAAGAGTAGATCTCCTGTTGATCGGCTTCGACGGAATCCGTACTGGTGGTCGCTTAATAGCCGGATACCTTCGAGGTAGATTAGGAGTTGAGAGTTGACGGCTTTCTCCATCACTTTGGATAGGACTGAAGTGAGTGAGATAGGGAGGTAGTTGGATGGCAGTGATTTATCACCCTTTTCAGGAATGGGTTGAACATAAGAAGTCAGTTTTCAGGCTTTGGAATATATACCAGTGGAGTAAGAGAGTGTACAGATGGGATAGGATATGAGTCAGTTCTGGTGCACAGACCTTCAGAACAATTAGAGGAATGCCGTCGGGGCCAGAAGAGTTTTTTGTGTCTAATTTAGACGACAGGCTTATGATATCTTTTTGGTAAAAGGATACAGGGGACATTGTATGTTGGGCAATTGGAATGACTGGAGGACATTTGCCATTGTCAGTTATGTGTGCATTGGAGGCAAAGTGTGAAACCAGGAGGTTAGCTTTTTCTGTGGGTATGTTGCAATTGAGCCATCTGGGTATGATAGAGGTAGGAGTAGTGTAGGGCAAAAATTTCGACCAATTGCCTTGGCAAGAGACCAAAAGGCATGGCTGCCATTTGGACAGGCTACATGATTCCTGCACATTCAAATTCTGTTTCAGAAGCATTGATAATTTTCTTGCATCTGTTTCGGGCTTCCGTATAGACACTGAAGGAGAATGGGATTCTTGATTTGAAGCAGTTGTGGTATGCCTGATTTTTCATTTGTACGGCTTTGGCACATCTTTTGGAGAACCAGGTTTTAGTTATGGGACAGCAGTTCTGAGTAGTGTGGGGAATATATGTTTTCATGCCAGTGAGGATTACTTTGGTGATACGTTCGGTGCATAAATTTGGACTGGAAGACCGGACACAGTAGTCCAACCATGGGAATGAACCATCGTAGTCTCGGAGACTGTGCCATTTGGCACTGTTATAATGCCAAACTACTCTTGTGTGTGTGTGAGTGACTGTGTAAGCATTGTTGCATGGGGAGGAGATGAACACCAGATTGTGGTCAGAATTATCCATGGAGATCACTACATTCACTGCATATTTTCAGAGGGTCATTAGTAAGGAAGTGATCTAGGGTATTTGGGGAGTGGTTCGGGTTATCTGTTATTCTGGTCGGTTTTTGAACAATTTGTGTAAGGTCGTTAGTGATGGCAAATGTTTCAGCATCTCTGCCTGCAGGATTTGAATAACTGGAAGAGGAAAGCCAATTGGTGTTATGGTCATTAAAATCGCCCAGGAGGATGGTTTCGCTTTTAAGAGAGCGAGACTGGAGAAAATCAACTTTTAAGAAGAGGAAATGAAAGAGCTGAGCGTGACTGGTGGTATTAGGAGAGCGATAGAAACAGCATATGAATTTGACTGAGTAGGGGAGGGATACCTTTAGCCAAAAAAGGTCAAAGTTTGGAGATTCTAGATTAGGTGCTTTCTGGCAGAGTATGTCAGAGAGGATATATGCACAGGTGCCACCCTTGGATCGAAATGAGTTAAATAGTTTATAGTTAGGAAGGTTGAGATGAATAATGCTGGCGGAAGGTGAGATTTGAGTTTCTGTTAAAAAGAGTAGGTGGGATTTGGTGGACTACAGATGGTAGTGGATGCTTTAAGGTGGTGGTGGTGGTGGTGGATATGCAAGGTTCTGTGTGGCATGGAAATTGACCGCAAGGATTGACCATCTTATCATGAGCAATTTGATCTGCTCATGGCAGATCCTGCTTTATAATGTTATTGTTCTATTTATATCCTAATTAGCTTATCCTCTTGATCTGATAATGCTTCTGTCAAACAATTCCTGAACATTTCCCATGCACCACTGACATTCTCTCCATGTAACCTCTTATGCCATGGCACCGCTCCAAGCTGCTTCCGAATTGACTCTCTTAGTTCCACATGTATTCCTGTCTGTACAAAACAAGATCACTTTCCCGATCTAAATAGCTACATGGCCGAGGAAATGTAGTTACTTAAGTTATTAAGAAAATACTGTAATACTATTACCAGTTCCTTCGCTCTCTAAAGAAGGCCTCCTGAAGATCCACTATTTCATAAAGCAGCCCCACTATTTCAAGAATTTATCCTTCAGTCATTGTATAAAAACCATTTTCATCAAGCTATAAGCTCTCTCGCTCTCATCTGTCACCATAGTTGAAGTTCCCTACTTGGTCTGGACCCTTGTACTAATCTGCTAATACATGCCATCTATATCTTTCTGTGCACTTCTTGTGGCCTATAGCAGCTACCCCTGTATATAGTTTGTTCTGTTAGCCTCTACCTCATATCAGATAGTTTCAAATGAACTCCTTCTCCTTAATTTCTATTTATTGATTGTAATTCTTCGGCAATTATCAATGATATCGTCCTCTCTGACAATACTAAACACCCTTTACATTCTATCTCTATATCATCTTCTGTTGACTAAATCTCTCTGACAACAATTTTGAGAAACTACGAAGCGACCAATGTCAAATACTTCTCGCCCTTCTTTCCGATACTTCTGGTCTTCATGTGTATGAATTTCAACACCTTCTTCGGCTCCACACTATCGTTGAGTTCTGTAATTAAGAACCCACATTTATATCGAGATTAAAAACTGCACTCGGCAAAGCGTGATCATTTCCCTACTTTTGCTCATTTGCTTCGAGGACGGCTGGACGCACGCTTGCCAACATTCCCCCTGACACATCCTCCAATTTACGATATTAGTATTGAAAGGTATGCACTGTCTAAAATCAAATAAATATTTTTTCTACCGTTGGTATAGATACTGTATATAAATACCACATTAATAACAATTAGAACGCACGCACTAGATGGAACTCACTTACCATTTCTTCATAATCCATAGCTGCAGATGTCCACAAAGCACCAAAACTAGCAGCAGCCAATGCTGTCAAGACAGCGGGAAGGATGTTTCTAATGTAGCCTACATAAAAAGAAATACTCTTACAGAACACAAATAATTTGCATTCACACAGTCGGATATAAAATTCAAACTTGGTAAAAAGCTTTAGTATATTCTGCTCGCATTCTAAACAAGGGATAAATTCCTAGGCAATTGAAGAAATGGGGAGGATGGAATGTAATGATTAACTTGTTTTAGATGACTGCTAATTAAAATAAATAAAAAAGTATCCAACCTAATATCAGCTTGATTGGCGAGTGGATCGAACATGCTCACTCTCTGACAAAATCGCTGTGGATTCGAATCTCACCGTGGGTACAGATGTTGGTAATTAGTTTTTAAGTGGGAGATGAATTTCCTCGCCCGGTATGATAACACCACTCCACTTATTGGAGGCCTGAAGTGGCTTGAAAAAGTTCCATATTTGATCTTTAGAGTAGGGCTTCCGAATTATGTAATACAAAAAAAAAAAACCATCCAACAGTCGTTATTAATGTAAACAAAGTCATCTTTCATTAGTATTGCTGCCATTGATTGTAATCAGTGAATCTTGAGTGGACTCCACTCCTTGCGATCAACGGAAGCAGTGGATTGTCACTGCGCTTTTGTATCAGTGAATCAGGAACAACGTGAATGCGTTCACTTTTTGGGATGGGATTCTCTAAGACTAACTAACAATACACCGGTTCATTTTATTTAACACGTCACATCTATTCCATTTATTCCGCTGTTCTTGTTGTTTTTTAAAGAATTTTTTTCAAAAGCTCATAACATAATGTAAATTCATAACTTTTTTAAATGTTTTGCTTAATAAAAATCAATCAATCGTGCAGCATTCTCCGAAACTTAAATGATTCCAAGTAATGAAAAAAAAAAAAAAAAAAAACTGAAAAAAAAAAAAAAAAAATATATATATATATATACTTCAAAACTGGAGGTATGTGGTTCGGAAATAATATTAAATAATTAGTGAATATAAGCTGCTACTGTACTAATAACTGTTATTCAGTTGTAAATAATTTAACAATAGTGATATCGGTAGACACACTATGCCAGTTGTTTATTGAATTTAGTGAAATTATTATGAAAATAAATAGAAAACTTACCTGCCACAATATCACCTTTTTTGATTCCATTGTTCTTTAGGGCAGAGGCAAACAGCGCCACCATTTTATGGAGTTCAGCAAAAGTTACAGTTTCTATTTTCTCTTTCAAATGACCTGTAAAGTAACGTTGACAAAACTCACTAAAATAAGTCATACAGTATAAGTATCAAATATTAAAAAAAAAAAAAAAAAAAAGAAACTAAGCCATAGTCCAGCAAGAATGACATTGAAACAACTTCATACACAGCCTAGAACTAGTTTCTAAGATGTTTCCTCAATCGTTAATGATTACGGATTTATTCTTCAAAAGTTGATATTCCTTCAAAAAAAAAAAAGTTCTTATGACTCTTCAATTTTAGATACATTGAGAGTCTTGATTTAATTGCTAGTGATACCTACAGGGTGGAGCCTGGCTATCCATCAAAAAATTGTATAACTTTTGGAAATAAAAGGTGTTAGTATAGCTATTTTATTTTATAATTAAACAATTCTCATCTCGGAGAGATGACAATTGTTTAATTATAAACGCCACATACTAGCGTATCGCGTTTATGGAATAATTGTGTTTGGAGATCTATTTGTTCGTTTTGCGAGAAAATTCTAGTTTCAGGTACCAAGCTTCATCGGAATTCGAAACTAGGTTCAATTTCTCAGATGTATGTGCTTTGCGTAACCACACGAAGACGCAGATATCCTAAATTGATAATTATTATTAACAAGACGAGAGGAATTTTGATATTGACTTTTCAGCTGAAGGTAGCTAGCCATTCTCATACGGAATTAACAGGGTTTCTCCTACCAGAAACACGGTTTTTTTTTTTTTTATTATTATTATTATTATCCAGCATAGAAGCAAATTATCCAGAGAACATAAAATTTACTGACAAAATAATATTAGTGGGCGGTAGGTGGCGTTATGAGTAGATGGTGAATGTCGATGTTGTCTAACAACGATCTAATTCATTCTAAAGTGAGCTGTATTAATTCTCATTCGAGCTGCCTTGTGAATACAGCTGTAATACATAATACTGATTTGAAAGTTTTCCATTTTTGTAACTTGTTGATCAGTTTTTGTGATTAGCAGACATCATAGGGAACATGTCTTCGGTTTCACATTTGGTGTTTCAATAATGTGATAAGCTGAACAAGTCTATTCTTCTGCATTCATTCCATGTTTTCTGCTTTAAGAGAGAGGGGGGGGATCTCAAAAGTGTCATTTCCCCTATGCGACCATCTAACTCAGAACTGATCTATATGCTTCGAGAAAACTTTCTATCGATAAGGTAGTATGAAACATCACTAATTTTTTGTTTGTCGCCGTGATGTTTCACGGGCGACAAACGCTAAACACATTCCGTAGCCACCTGAACAAACAACACGAACGCATACAATTTACCATCGAAATCGAAAATCAAAATTCGCTCCCGTTCCTAGACACACTAGTCACACGTCTTCCTTCAGGCAGTCTATCCTTCACGGTCTACCGAAAACCGACACACACTGGCCAATACATACATGATAATTCATAGCACCACCCATCACAAAAATATGGAGTCATTAACACCCTTAAAAACAGAGCTACAACAATTTGCCGTAACCAACAAGCCCTGAAACCTAAAAATCATCAGCGACATATTCATAATAATGACTATAACAAAAATACTATTAATAAAATACGCCATAAAACAACAACAAAACGAATCTAGATTACAGTAAAACCATAGCTATCTCATACATTAAAGGGTTATCAGAAAAAAAATCAACAGAATCCTATAACATTATAACCTCAATGCCACCTTTAAACCACCCACTATACTTAAAACCATATTCAACTCCTCTAAGGATCCTCTCCTCCCATTATCACATCCTGGAGTCTATTGCATCCGCTGCACGTGTAACTTACCGTACATTGGTGAAACAGGACGGGCAATCCCTATACGAAAAGAAAGAACACATTAGACACATTAAATATAACCATTATGGTGAAGCAGGCCTCTCGGACCACGCGCTCAGCACCTTACACCAAATCAAAAGCACCCGCTCTTTACACCACACAAAAACCTGGTATGAAAGGAAATTTAAGGAAGCCTGCGAAATCCTGATAAACCACCCAAATATCAACAACAAAGATGGTATGAAAATTCCAAGGATCTGGATGGCACACATTCAGCCTACCTAATATATAAGATCCAGCATAAGTCAGGACTCTAACCAATCTTCAGCTAGTATTAGAAACCATTCTATACCAACTGACCGGAATGTACAAGTATAATCATGATGTTAATATATGTATATAGATACTTGTTGTTGTGCCCAATGTATTTCTACAACCAACAGATAACACTAATAATAGGGCTGTAGCGTTGATGTATAATTTTTTTTTTCACCAGAGGTCAGGCCAACAATTGTTGTAGCGGTTGGTCAGTATCTTTAACAAACCAGTTCGATTGTAGTGTAGCTTGTTTTCTGTGTATAGTTGTATGCTCCAGAAGATGACCTTAACATAAAGGTCGAAACGTCGAATGTAGATTTTAGTTATATTAAACTAAAGTTTTGATTCAAACACTGTAGTTGTCTCCATAATTTTCAAAAATGCATTCGGATCATCGTGTAAGCTTAAAAGAAAGGATCACTAATTTTCTTTTTTTTAAACCAGGGCACATGTGCTTACCTGAAACGTATAGAGCCACGTGGTCATCTTTATAACGAAGGACGTTTTCTGTATAATTTAGCCTTGCTCCAGAGAACCACTCTGGAACGTCTTCAAATTTTGTTCCTATATCCAATACCTAGAAAATACATACAAGATGTCACAATCCAGTTGTAAATATAACTCAAAATTAATATTATTACAATTAACACACTCAAATAACCATATGGAAATTTAGAGTTAAATGCCGAGTCATCTAATATCGTGAGGTCAATGGATTACTTCTGTTATTGGATTTGGTCTTCTGCCAAGTTTGTCTTTTGCAATGGAAAATTCTTTCTCCTGCGTATCAGATAGCAACTCGCCTTATAAAATTCCCATGTTCTTAATAGGATTCAAAAACAAATCTTTCCTAGTTCAAATGATGCAGCTTTAAAAAGAGTGGGTTAAGCTTATTTGTATATGATTGTCAGAAACTGTAGCCGGATAAGTGACTGTGGTTTGGGTCATAATTTTAAATGAGGTTGTCTTTTGTAAATAATATCCCGAAATAAGGAGAGTAAAATCTAAGTAAATTAAATATTTTGCGACCTAGAATGATGTGACGAAAAAAAAAAAAAAAAAAACTGAAAAATTTCCTAACACATTTTCGCAATGATGATTATGTCAACTTTCGAGCAATAAAATCAGTTATAAAATGAAAACCGCCTAGGAATATGTAGGAACCGTTAAAATACAAGTTGAAACTAATTCACGTGGAACGTAGTAGCTGGCATGAGCTACCTACTACTAGCCAGATATCTGCACGCTAGAAGGTTCAAAAGTCTGACGTGCGTAAAGATCTAATGAGTGATTTCCAAATATTACAGAGGATCAATCCTTGCTTCCTATTGAGTGCCTTGTGAACAAATGACTGTGGTAGATTCTTTTTGTTACGAGCAGCGAATTTGTCCGATATGTAAGGCATGGAGCTCTAATTCCATTCGTTGTTATGATAGGTGTGGGGGAAAATGAAAAGATAGGCCCGAGTTATGTTATCTGTTTTTAATGATGTCTCCGATATGTTATTTTTTGTCTTATTTCAAAACTTCTAGATTTCGACCCTATTTAGGAAGGACTACAAGAACAAGGAATGTTATAAACCCTAGGATACTTGTAGAAAAGGTTGTAGTCTTTAGACGAACGACGTAAACCTTGTGGTCAAAATGGACTTTAATGAAACTCTTATGCAATGAGATTTGAGGAGATTGCCGATCTTGAGCGAAAGTCTAGCAATGTAAGGGATAGAAACAGCAGTTCTGAAGAGAAAGTCAGGATTGGAGCAGGAATAGAGAATAGAAATTTTTGTACGATTTTCTAATAATAATCCATTGAGCACAGGTGGTTGGAATAGATAGTCTAATTCTTCCTTCAGTTGTTCTTCATCGCTTGTAATAGAGCCCGCCCTTTATATATATATATATATATATATATATATATATATATATATATATATATATATATATATATATATATATATATATATATATATATATATATATATATATATATATTGAATGTTCATTTGCCAGTTTCAAAGTATTTTTTTGGCGGAAGAATTCATAGACGAAAGAAAATCGTGCAGCTCAGCATCACTGCATCTTCACCAAATTGAATTTTTTTTTTTTTGTTTTTTTTTGTTTGTAGATGTGAGGAAAGTTTTTTTTCCAAGTTTTCCACGAATTTGTCGGCACGTCGAGGAAACAAATGTCTTCCTAATGCAAGAACAGATAACTTCTTGTAACTTTTCCCATTCTCTCTGAAATAATTAGAGTGGAGACAACACCTAAAAAAGGCTTGTAGTTGAGTGGAAGTGGTGTTTGCTAAACCGGCAGAAAAAAGATTGTCAGCAAAGTTTGGTCGATTGGTAGAGCCTTTGCTACTAATGGCTCGCAAAAAGTTATGCCAGTTTGATCGCGGTTGGAAGGGATCCAATCGTTCGATGCTGTTGGCACACTCTCCCTCGATGAGTCTTTGGACTCCCTGGAGGTGTCACATAATAATAATAATAAGTTCAAGTCTTGTCTCGCCCATTAGAGGAACTTTTTTTCTAAGCCTTTTTTTTTTGAGACCGGTTCCCGAGTTAGTCAATCTCTGGCACGGGCAAGTGCTTTTTCTACCGGAAACTCGTCCCCCAAACTCAGGATAATCGACCGTAGAACCCAACTACTTCAGACTACTTCAGACATTCAAAATATTGTGTTCGGGTTGGGGACCACGAGATGGCGGCACTTGTTGAGCCGTCTCTTCACTGCGGGCTGCTTTAATTAGTGATTGCCTTTTGTCAGCTATCTCTGGTAAGCTCTGCCAACTCCGTCACCAAAAGTTAGATAGTGCTCAAACGGTCTCGCCTACTTCCTATACGGAAATAAAAAGGCGTTAGCTGATTTTTTTTTTCTCAGAATGATTAAAACTTTGAGAATTGTCTGGAGGTAACAGATCGTCTATAAATTCCATGACTTCATCTGGCAGAACATTGGTCAATAAAGGCACAATATCTGGATACAAAATTTCAATCTTGTCATCTGCAAGAATATTTGATGGCAAGGTTGAAATTTGATGGCAAGGTTGAAAGGGAGCCTGTGTAGCTCAGTGGATGTGGCGTTTGCACACCACCGCGCTTGGCCGCACGAAGGAAGTCTTGGTTTCGAGTCTAGTCGGCGACTAGAGGAAATTTTCTAAGCCTTTTTTCGACCGGTTCCCGAGTTAGTCGATCTCTGGCACGGGCAAGCAGGTTTTTCCTCCCGGAAACTCGGGTTTTTCGTCCTGTAAACTCAAGAAAATCGACCGTAGAACCCACCTTATTTCAGACATTAAATATATTGTGGTAGGATTAGGGACCACGAGATGGCGGCACATTTGAGCCGTCTCTCTTCACTGCGTACCGCTTAATTAGTGATAGCCTTGGGCCATCTGTCTCTGATTGGGTATCAGTGGAGATTGAACTGCCCACTCAGTCTCCAAAAGTTAGATAGGGCTAAATGGCCTCGCCTACTCCCGTATACGGGAATAAAAAGTCGTTAGCTGAAGGTTGAAATTTTCCATAGCTTGTACATCTTCCATGTACAAAGTGTTACAACTTCTTAATGAAGGAGTCTGTGTGTCTGATGTGATTCTTTAGAAGATTGGCAACATGTTTTGATAAAAGATAAGTAAGTGAACTAATGCATCTACAATAGGCCGAAGTAGAATTCCAGCTTTGTCTACCTTGGATGCTCCACCCAAGGTAGACAAGTGGCTGGGTTTGTTGGTCTCTTCATGATTTGTCCAAGTGGAGTCGTAATCTAATTGAACATAAGAGGAGGAATCCGAGAGGAAAAGTGAAATCTTTGGCATGAAATCAACTGTATCCACGATGACTGTTGAGTTATCTTTGTTAGTTCGATTATTATAATATCCTTGTTTTCTTTAAATCAGAGAGCCCTTTTTTTTAACAGTTGATGTTACTTTTAGGACGATGAGATGAAGAGAGAAGAACTGCAGACTTCAGTCTGATATCATTTGCAGCAGGTTGTGGGAGAAACTAAAGGGAGGGGCTGTTCTACGTTAAAAATAAAATCTATTTTAGGAATCTGTTCAGTCGTGATAGCAAAATGGAAACGCTTCTTCAAAATACTAGCTTCAGCTTTTGTCAAATTATGATTTGTTTAATTTAAATCATAATTTGAATCATTAATAATAAAAAAAAACTCGAATTTTATACCGCTCAAAGGATAAAATTCATTTCCACTATAATAAATAAATGAATAAATCCGCTAACACTTTGCATTAACGATGGGAGTAGGCGAGCCCATTTTAGTAGGATCTAATTATCAACTATAATTGGATTCGACTATCAACGATATTAAACGCATCCAGTGAAAAGAATAAGGCCAACACCTGCCGCATCTCGTGGTTAGTTAGTCAGTTATTCATATGTGACGTGATTTTGACGAGGTATGGTCGCTTCCATACCCCCATTAGGTTGTGGGAGTGAAGTTTTCTGCTAGAAAAGATGGTAGGGTTACAGATGCCCTTTCCACAAAGAGTTAGTAGGACAATTATAAACACCCATGCCTCTCGCGGGATTCGAACCTGCAGCCTATTGGCTGGAACCAGATATACTAACCACTCGACCTAACCAGGCCAGCGCACACCTCGTGGTCCCTAACACCATGTATTGTTGTTGAAATAATATGATTCATACGCTCGAATTAATTGAGTTGCAGGATGAAAAACACGAATTATTTTTAGGAAAAAATCCGTACTTGCCTGTACCAGAGATCGATTAACTCGGAGTCAGTTGATGAAAGGAAGGCTGAAAAAAGTCCCTTTACTTGGTTAGAACCGAACTTAGAACACTCCTTCTTTAGACCGCCTAGCGCTGTGGATGTAAATGTCATTTTCACATAGTTACAAAAGACTAAAATTGATTCCGATTGATTCAATGTTTGTTTGTTTGCATTAATGTTAGCTTTTATAAATAATCTGAGATATCGGTTTAAGTAATTCCATATAATAATCATAAATAAATTAATAATTTCATCTACCTCATCATAAGATTTGGAATGGACGATCCCAGTGAACCTCCACAGTTCCTCCCAGAACCCGAGATTGTTGATAGACCAGTCGTGTAAATCCCAATAAGTTTCTGCAAGAAACATTTGCTTGTAAGAAAGCTTGGAGAAAGAAAATTCAGCAATATTAATTCATACTTAACATTACTTTTAAATACTGAATAATTATTATGATTTGTTTATTTATTTATTCGTATGAGGTCCCCCCATTTCTCAACCATCCTTTAGGACTGGTTGAGCTTCCTAATGAGAGATTAAGTATGTATTTTATGGCTGCAGACAGGCCCGTTTCTGCATTTTGCGGGACCCTGTGCGAAATGGAAAAGCGGGGCCCCTGAAAGTCAGTAACATTTATGGAAATTTTAAATGGAAGAATATCTTGTTAATTAATTAATTAAATCGAATATGAAAAATATTTATGCACATAAATAAACAATATGCTCTCTAGCATCAATTTAAGTAAAAGGAAATATAAATACGCCAGAACAATGATTTATTTAATAATATAAATAATAATATAAAAATATGAAAAAAAATGTCCATTTTTACTATAAAGAATGAAATATATGTATAACAACTTATAAGATTTAAAAGAAATCTTAATATATTAAATATTATTTAACCTAATGCGCTGATCGAAAAATCATTTATAACGCTATCAAAATTCTTTTTTTTTTTTTTTTTGCAATTTGCAATTTATTGCCAGGGATCGCAAATAGGTTTTTATTAATTTTAATTTGGAAAATGACCTTTCTGCTGATGCGACCGTAACTGGACTGGTCAATAATATTTTAAATGTCGTAGTAATATTTCGATAAATATCCGACAAATTATTTGCAATTATGAATTTTAAAATATTAATGGGTACATCTTCTGGAACAATATTTCTAAAAATAATTAATTCATTCTAAAATTCAGATTCATCAATATCTGTATTTAATTTTTGATACAGCTATTTGCAGCAAAATTTTATTTCATTTTCTGTCATTTTTCTTATTCAATGAGGTTCCCCCCCCCCGTCTCTATTGCGGTGAGTTAGCCCCCTCATATGGGGTTAAGTATTTATGGCTGTAAATTCGTGTGTGTTCACGGGGCAGGTTTGCCGGATGAAAAACGCCAGATAAACTGGCGGAAAAAACCCACCTGCCCGCGCCCAAGACCGGCTAACTTGGATATGGCTGTGGAAGATCCTCAAGTCTTTGACGGGAATCGAACCTGGAACACTCCTTCCCCAGCCACATGGTTGCGAAGCGTACAGCCACTAGGCTAACCGCACGGACATTTTTTTATTAATTTCATATCATAAAGAAATCCAAATGATTTTTCCTGAATTTTCAACAATTCAAATATTTTTTGACAGATTGTAGAGCAGTACCTAAAATTACAAAAAAAAAAAGTACCCTAAAATTATCTTTGTTATCACCTATGTGTGATTCATCAGGCGTTTCATAATCAAAAGATACTTTTCTTCGACGTACTCGACTTTCTTTAAATTTAATTTCTATTTCTAATAGAGTTGACAGTTCTTTAGCAATCTCAAAACAGCTATCAAATCCTGATATTCTCTGCTCTTCAAAGTACTGCACTAACTCTTTAATATGCTTAGTTGCTAAGTCTGTGGGAATTTTTGCATTTTGTAATACTTTACTTACTAAATTAACTTTTGACAAAAGCTCATACCAAATTACAAGGCTTAGTATATACTCAAATGAATCTATTTGTTCATATATTGAAACCACTTCTACTTTGATAGTATTATCTGATGCAGTTTTAAATAATTCTTTTAGTGCATTTAAAAATTCTGGAATTTGAAAATTTGAAAAAGTACAGCTCTGACTGATTCTATTCTACATTCCCATCTTGTGTCACATAACGGTTTTGGAGTTAATTGTTTAACACATTTCTTTAATATGTCCCAACGTGCAATTGAGGCAGCAAATAATGTATATATTTTTGTATAACATTAAAAAAATGTATTGCTATAATTGATGATTTTGCGACATCCCCTAAAATCAAATTTAAATTATGACAGGCGCAAGGAGTATAAAATGCCTTTTCGTTTTCATTTAAAATATAAGCACGGATTCTCTTATATACTCCTTTCATATTCGCTCCGTTATCATACCCTTGCCCTCTACAATCTGACAATTTAAGATTTAATTTATTCAAAAGTGATTTTATATTTTCATATACACCTTTACCAGTAGTGTCATTAGTTGTTAAAAACGTCAAAAAGTGTTCACGCTTTCAATATCTGCTTCAAATATATGTAAAAATCTAAAAATTACTGAAATTTGCTCCTGATGACTAACATCAGGAGTACAATTGAGAATTATTGAATAGTACTTTGCCTATCGTATTATATTTACAATATTTTGTTTAATTTTGGTTCTATCAATAATTAATTCATTTTGCACAATGGGTGATAGATACGAATTTTGTTTTTAAAAGAGCATTAAATGATCTTTTAAAAGTGGATCAAATTCTGCAATTAATTCTCTGATTCCAAAAAAATTACCATTAAGGGCTGTGTACATAAAGTATCAAAATTACCTCTAAAAGCTAAATTATGGTCGGATAAATAACGAATTTCTGCTACTATTCGTCTTAAAGCATTTCTTAACCGTTCTGCTTCAAATTTTATGACATTTTGATTTGCCTGATCAATTGTATTGTGATAATTTTTAAATTACATTCGTTTGTGTCTATAAATACATGCATTTCATGTGCACTGGATTTCGTTCGTGCGACTTTAATCTTTCACTTACATGTCGCCAGTCAGAAAAGCCATTATGAGATAAAAAAATTATCATCAGAAGAAAATAATTTGCAACAAAAACAAAAAATAGAGTTGGAAGAGTTTGAATATACAAGCCAGCTTCTTTTTTGCTTCCCTCCGTTTGCAATTGTCCTAACATAGTGAGCTGTGGAAATACACCTCTTGTTGTCATCTGTTGGAAAATCATTTTCAGTCGGAGGAGAAGGTGGACCACGTTGTACAATTTGTGTTAGTGTTGCGTTGTTCAAAATTTTTGGCCATGTTGCTGGATCATCAATAGTAAATAGTTCACCTTCCTCTGGTGTCTCAGTTTTAGGATCTTCAATACTCATTGTTTGACCAAACGCGTCATGTTCTCCGCTTCCTTTGAGTATTTCTGAACTCTCATTATTAATTAATGTTGAAGCCGAAGAACATTTTTAGTTATTTCAGAACTTCCGTTATCAACTGATATATCTGAACAAATATATGAGTTCAACTTCATAAATTTAAACAGTGAATTTCTTTGACGTTCCTCAGCAGCTTCTTTTTCTTGTTTTCGCTTTCGTTTTTCATGCCCACTTGGGTATTTTCTTCCATAATAATCTCTCTCACAACAAGTCACACGCTAGAATTAAATACGACAGGTTTAATTATAAAATAAGTTAATAAATAAAAACAAAATTACTTACCTGATAAATAAAATATATCTAAAATAGATAATATTAGAAAATAAATAAATCTAATCTAGATTGAAAACTGCTATTGAAGAAAAATTCTGATGTCGGAGAACCTAACGCCAGTTTACAAAATGTTTTTAAAGATGTTTTGCAAGTAATGTCACATAAAAAAATTGCCATGACAGTACGTGTATATACTTACTTGTTCATAAAATCATAAACTAAAATAAAAAACTCCTTAAAATTATTTAAATCACCTGTTTTAAAATGCACTTTTCCCTATTTAACACTGCGTTGTACGATATTGTTATATATCTTAGAGTAGTATCAAATACTACCGCTCTAGCGCTACGATCTTATTTCGCTTACTATAACAACAATAGTTGGTTGTAAAATTATATACATATATTTTTCTATATAATTATATTTTTATATAATAATTACAATATTAATTTATATAATTTAAAAAATTAATTGATTTTCTTTTTTTTTTTTCATTTTTTACGCTTTGCGGGGCTCTGTGCCGCCGCACAGTTCGGCTGTAGATATCTGTGTGTTTACGGGCCGGTTTGCCTGTTCTGAGGGACGGAAAATCCGAGTGTCCAGTTGTAAACAACCCTCTACCTCCGGATGAGACTGGCTAACTCACCTTTAGTCGAAAGAGACCAGATAAAGGTTCTTCACATCATGGACGAGAATCGAACCCAGGTCTTTCCGACTAAAGGGCTTCGTCCATTGGGACCGAGCTATAGAGGCTTTATTATTATGATAATTATCATCTATGAATATATGAGAGAATTTATACCAATTTCATTTCAAAACGTATAACAAATGAGTGTTCTATGGTTTCAGAACTAACTTGTTCTATAGGACAGAAATAAATGAGTATAGTACATGAAATTCGCCATTGAACCATGAACAGATGGTGACTTGAACTTCATAATAGAAACCAGCCATTGAACACATTCAATTAACAGAGTAATGTGTTATCCTCTGGGCCTTCGATTAAAAATCAGTATCCGAATATTGCTACTGCTTCAGTTTAATAAAGTTTGAGAAGAGTAGTGGAATCAGAAATGCCTGTGCACCTGAACATCACTAAATATTTGTAAAAGGAAACAAAGCAGAAAGAGAATTTACGCAATGGTATCTGGTATCTGCATAAATTTTGCAACAGTGTGTAAACTGACAGCAATAAATTATATGCAACGTTGAGGATTTTATTTTAGGAAAAAAAAAAAAAAATCTATACTCACCAAGGGAAAGTTTATACTTTTCGTTGATGTGCTTTCTGAATATATCCATGCTTGTGACAGAAGATTTTGGATTCCACATGACTTTCGGTTCCTCGGATCTCATAACTCCATACATGATGATGTTTTGGCGAATAAATGCTAGAAATTCAAAATTTAGCATTCAAATTTTTAAAAAAAAAGTCTTATTTGTTGAATTTTAGAATAACCAAATTAACTGATTATTCTTATTATATAAATCAAAAATCAAAAGTCTTGCTAACATTTCAGAATTTTTCTCTGATAAAAAATTGCTTAAAGGACGAGTTTGGACACAAGCTATATGCGAAATACAAGTCAGATCCCATCAGACGTCACTATATGAACCATGGAATATGTCAGCAATTAACATGCCTGAATGCTAAATCGTTTTTGTTATATTTCAGCTAATTTTCGTATTTGTTTAGAGTTAAACAATAAATTTACAAATGATAACATAAAATCACTCTGTACGTTGCACTATAATAAATTATAAAACATTAATGTACAGTGCTTCTCTGCACTTATCAGTAAAATAATCGGCAGGAAACACATGGAGCAAGAGTAATTCAAAACTGTTGCTTTGTTTAATGGACGATTCATCGTAACGAGGCAAGACTCGCCAGATCAGCGTTTCCCAGATTTTTCCTAAGACGAACATTTCACAAATCCTGAAATTTTCACGGAACACCTTGGTTATTTCGTAATGTATTAATAATTAATTATTGCATAATCATAAATAGTAGATTTATGTATACGATGTGACATTTTGACAAATATAAAATTACATTTAAATTAGTTATCAATCACTGGACTAATGAAATCTTGTAGCATGTTGTAGTTTCCTCAGGCCAACATCATTAAATTAATTTGTGCTGATTTTCATTGACATATCCCATTCTGATCACCAAATATATTTATAATATTATTACAAGCACTTACGAATGAATGCAGACTTTTTCTCCTGTGTGCTGGTAGTTTTCTCCTCCTTTTATACATCCTGGAGATCGCTTTGCAGGCTGGAGGTGGATGAATCACTATGTGTTGCGTCACAAACACCTTCAATAAGACATTTTTTAACACCAAAATTAAACAAAGTCCCTTGTCTCTTATTCATATTAAAATATAAATCTCTAGGCCTATTGCTTTTAAAAAATCACGGCACTATGGTTTCGAAAAATTTCACCCTACGATACGAACTTGCGAATAAAGTATTCAGTATCACTAGATTTGAGAACCGGATACAGACTACCTTGATCTTCAGTTTCAATGAAAAAATTTTCTTTATACTTCCTTGCTGATTGGTCACTAACATTTGCAACACAGATGTTATTTCGTTCAGTTTTGAGAACAGAGGATATTCCGTCCATTGTTGTAATCGGCTTGCAGGCAATTTTTATGACCGGTCATAAACAGCGAATTCGGGAAAGGGAAGTAATTCCCTTTCCCGAATTACTTCCATGTTTAAAAATACGCGGATTGGTCACTGACATCACTGGCAACTTATTCACTTTCAGCGGAACACTGGTGTTCTGCTGAAAGTTTTTGATCTGTTGTGGTCTTTCAGATTAAGAGCGGATGGGTAGATCTGTCTGCGATGATACACTTATAACAGTATACGAGAGTTACATTCCTTTGCTTGTCAAACCAGGTTTTGAAGATCAATTTATAATTTACCGGTGTCTATTGGAGAAGAATAAAAGTCTTATACAAAAGTTGTTGTTGTTGTTGTTGTTGTTATTATTATTATTATTATTATTATTATTATTATTATTATTATTATTATTAGAGTAACTAAAACTCAAGAAAATCGACATGTAGAACCCACACTATTTTCAGACAGTAAGCATAGGATAAGAGACCACGAGATGGCGGCACTTCTCGTCCGCTTCTCTTCACCGGATGCCAGTATAATTTAGTGATGGTCTTGGACCGGCTATCTCTGATTGGCTACTGGCGAAGGTCGAACTTCCCACTCACTTCCCAAAAGTTACACATGACTCCTTATACAGGAATTAAAGGCGTTAGCTGATTTTTTTTTTATTTCTTTTTTTATTATTAGAGTAAATGGAAACAGTTACGAAGCTCTGTCTTCAGTTTAGTTTAAATAGAAATGGCGGCTGAAAACTTTCCTAGATTCACACACACACACACACACACACACACACACACACATATATATATATATATATCGCAACAGTAATTATAATTACCTTTTTGTGATACGCCAGTGTTTTTTTTTTTTTTTTTTTTTTGCTGTTGTTGTTGTTGTTGTTGTTGGAGAGCTCTACTTATACTCGTGGCGTCTCATATTTATAGCAGCAGTGTTTTTCTTCTTCAATTGTTATTCTGTTACCTATTTAACCTTCGCTGATAATTCTGTTCGTTACAAAATATTATGTAAAGCTTGCAGATGCATTAATCATGAAACATGACTGAAAATTCTGGTGATATTAAATGATAAGTTCTTCCGGTTTTAATTTTTTTTGTATTAATTTAGAGAGAGATTCATCATTCCCTGCCACAGCTTTCCATTGGTCGTAATATCTATCTCTGTGAAATGCACACATCTCTAGCCTTATGCTTTGCTTGTGACAAGGCTGCTTCATATAAGTCTGGTACAGCAGCCCTTCAAATGAACACCGCGGATATGAGGTTCAGTATGTTATGTTCTGAGAAAAATCTCTATAGTTTCTGGAAGCCCTTTCAACCTCTTGGTTGAAAGAATCAACTGATGTAATATAAAAGAAGCACCACGGCGACTGGTGCGAAATGAAAGAGGTCGTCTTCGACACTCTGATATTCCGTTCCAATAGATCGCATAATATGCCTTACTAGTTTCTTTTCACAAAATAGTTACTGTTAATGACGAAAGCCACGCGTTTTATCTTGAATGTTATGTGCAATTAGAGTGAACGAATTGATTGACGACTGCTACGATAGCACCTGAAAAGAGGTCAATAAACAAACGACGCTCCATTGTACATGACAATCATTCAGCGCACATTATTGATCTTTTGTATCTTGTACTTTGTGGTTTATCAATCAACGGTATGCAGCATTAAAAAAAAACCCGGTGTCCAAAGTTTAGTTTTAATTTAAATTTCCTGTATATCTGATTTCTATTTGGAATGATATGTGAATAATGAGCACTTTCACGATTCGAGTTTCATTTACGACCTCCCAAAAGACCTAGATGTTTGTTACTTGCGAAAAAGAACAATTTGCGAAAATTGAGGGAAAATTTATTCTAATGAAAGTTCAATCTACTTACCTGTTAAAGATTCTGCGACTTCTCTTGAGTGTCATTAATAAACCGTCTGCTGCCTTGACATGCAAAAGGAGATGAAGGTCGTTGACGTGTTATCAGATCAACAGCTATAAACCTAAGCGTACTTTGTCAACACTAAGCAGATAATATCATGAGAAACTACACAGTTGTTGTATTGAAATTACCAAATGTGACCATTAACTTTGAACGATTTCTAATTCAATTATTATGTGTTAATGACGCTGTTATACTGTTTTAATATACATCGCGTAGTTCACCTGAGTGATCTACACAATATTTGTTTACGATGTTAATTCATGGTGAGGCGGGGAAAGTTTTTTAACTTGGGTATATTATGTATTCAAGATACCAAGTAATTTTATATAAACTTGGTTTTTAATCCTATTTCCCAAGTAAGCAAACAGACAAGTAAGTCAAGTTTGCGCTTGCACGTAGTGCAAGTCTGAGGCAACTCGTGGTAAAGGAGTTTTAACCGCAGATCACTTTCCTTAGTATTTATCCCCTAATGAAAGTGATCGGAGCTTAAACCACCTTTACCACGAGTTGCCTCAGGCTGGCACTACGTTACCACGAGTTTCCTCAGACTTGCTTTATGTGCAGGCGCAAACTTGACTTACTTGGGAAATAGGATTAAAAACCAAGTTTATATAAAATTACTTGGTATCTTGAATACATAATATACCCAAGTTAAAAATCTTTCTACATCTATCTCTCATCCTGGGATTTTATTTAATGAGGTCGAAGCACCTTGTGGCAACTTGTTTAGGTAAAATTCATAAGCTCTGCATTACTTCAACCTTTACATTTTCAGGTCTGGCTCCCACTGACGAGACCTCAAAAAGGTCGAAACCGGTGCGGATCTGACTCTGATTTGAGAGGCTCTCTTTTTTGCCTGTCTCTGAGTGGGGCCACCGCTGAGATTATGGCTCTGCTTGGTGGTGGGGTGAGCTTGTCACTGGGTAGAGCCAATGCTGAGCAGTTATATATATATATGTTAAAGATACCAAGCAATTTTATATGCTAGATTTTAATCCTTTTTCCCAAGTGAGCAAACGGAGAAGTATGTCAAGTTTGCGCCTGTATGTAGTGCAAGACTGAGGCAACTCTAGGGAAAAGTGGAGTAAGCAATGTTCACTATCCTTAGTATTTTTCCCCTAATGCAAAGCACATCCCCTTGTGGAGATGTATGATGCTATGCATTAATTGCAGGGGTCACTACCCAGACCGGTTTTGACCTTTATTGAGATCTCGTCAGTGGGAGCTAGACCTGAAATACGAAGGTTGAAGTAATCAGAAGAAACAGCATTCATACATTGGATGGACTGGAGGATTCAAGCAAACCCACAGAAGAGTTCAGCCATACTGTTCACCAAAAAGAAGTTTCAGACCAAGGAAGACATACACCTGCTTGGAGTCAAGATTCCATGGCAGAGTGAAGTGAAATATTTCGGTGTGATGCTTGACAAAAATCTCCAATTCGCCAGTCATATAAAACACATAAACTCAAAGACATTCAAAGCAATCACTCAGCGCTACCCCATGGCCAACAGAAGAAGCAAACTGGATACTCGGAACAAACTACTCATGTAGAGGACGGGAACACACCCAGTCATCACTTATGCGTCTCCTGCATGGAGTCATACCTCGAATACAAATGTTCAAAAGCTGCAGAGAATACAGAACAAATGCCTGAGAATGATTCTGGATGCCCCATGGTTTATTAGAAACTCCCAGATTCACAGAGAAGTCAACATTCCCTACATCACATCCCTCCTCCATGACCTAGCAGAAACGTTCTTCACCAAGACAAGCGATCATCCAAACCTGCTGATCAAGCAGGTTTCAGACTACAATGAAGCAGAATTCTACAAATATACAAAAGACCCAAGTCAATTCTACGCTCAACTGAACACCGCTAATCTCACTGCCCTTCCAGAGCGAGCTTAAAGCTCAATAATTCTCCATTCAAAGAACTTCCTTTTCAGA
The DNA here is from genome assembly GCF_054136105.1 of Typopeltis vanoorti. Classification (NCBI taxonomy): domain Eukaryota; kingdom Metazoa; phylum Arthropoda; class Arachnida; order Uropygi; family Thelyphonidae; genus Typopeltis; species Typopeltis vanoorti. The sequence continues at coordinate 63,638,854 of NC_143549.1, read as the reverse complement.
CAAAGGGGAATATGAAAAGCATTTATGCTTCACCCATCAAATCAGTAACGTTCTGCGTTCTGCTCTCGACTCTCTGTTCCTGACTTGTTCCAGTGTCGCTTCGAAGAGGTTCCTGGGTCCAGCTTTCCAAGGAAGGATATCCCGCTAGCAGTATTTCGACAATGATAGGAGATTTTTTACGGCGCTGTCGGCCTGTTCGAGAAGTCCTATCGTAAAGTTTTTTAAGCAATCTCCGAGAATGCTGTATCGTCGTAACCGTGGAATAGTGTCTGTTTGCAGTTCGAACGGGAAAGAAGAAGATTATATTCGTGATCTCTAGGATCTTGAATGCTGAACTGGCTGAGACAGGTTTCAAGTAAAATTAATGTAGAACTGTTATGGAATGTGAACCTTAGAGCAAAGAATGTTGATTATATTGTTGCTAGCATATTGTAAAGTTATGAAGTCGGAAAACCATACTTCTAAATTATTGTGAGATTGTAATCTGCAGAGTGATGAGCATTTGTTAATGTTAAGAGTTAATGTTGGAAGGGAGATTGAATGTGAAGCTTAGTTAAGCATAATTCTGTTAATGATCAAAGTTAAATAGAGTTAAGTATGTGTGAAATTGACCACGTGTCTGACGTATGTGTGATCGTATATATTTGTCTTTGTTTTTAAGCTAAAGGCTAGAAATGTTGATTTAAGTAATTTGAGAACCAGACATGTGCGTTGTATTGTTAATTAGCTGAATTGAAAGGAACCAGATAGTTTTGATATGTGTGATATCCTATCTCTTTTATGTTGTAATTACCATGTCTTAGTATTAATAAATTGTTTTGCTTATTACTAACTTGCCTGATTTCGACTTACCAATGCACTTCTCATAGAAATATAGAACCTGTGTGTCTTTAAGTTAAAGTTAGCCACGACTGATTAAATTTAAGTATCTAACGTTGCTTGAATTAGAATTGAATATTAGAGATAATTCCGTGTTCCACTGAGCATTTCTCTTACATGTATAGGAAAGACAAACACTCACATTATGCGATCTTTAATGGTGCAGTCGTTATACAAATAAAATTTTAAAGATCAGTGTAAAAGAAAGCCAGCTAGTTAGACAAAGGAATTGGTTCCAGAGGCAATTCCTGAATCTATACTCCACATACGTGAAAGTAGCATAGTTACGACCTTGAGGGGGGGGGGAAGAAATTGTAGACTAAAGGATTAAAAGTGATGAGACTAGCTCAAGGAACGATTACAACTGAGAGTTATGACTGAAAAGAAATTAAGATAAGATAAGAAATAATATTAAATATACTTCGAATCAAGTATACGATAAAAAATTAAAAATAAAAATCAGCAAATGCCTTTTTATTCCCGTATATAGGGAGTAGGCGAAGCCGTTTAGTCTAATCAATTCTTGGAGACTGAGTAGGTAGTTTAATCTGCACTGGCAGCCAATCGGAGATAGTTGGCCCAAGGCTATCACTAATTGAGCGGCATGCAGTGAGGAGAGACGGCTCAACAAGTGCCGCCATCTCGTGGTCCCTAACCCTACCACAATATATTTAATGTCTGAAATAATGTGGGTTCTACGGTCGATTCTCTTCAGTTTACGGGGCGAAAAACCCGATTTTCCAGCAGGAAAAAAAAAAAAAACAGCTTGCATATCCCAGAGATCAACTAACTCGGAAACCGGTCGAAAAATTTCCTCTAGTCGACAACTAGATTCGAAATCAAGTCTTCCTTCGTGCGGTCAAGCGCTGTGGTATGCAAACATAACATCCACTAAGCTACACAGGCTCTTGTAAAGAACGTAAAAAGTCTTTATTTTTACAATGCCATTATTTTAACAAAAAAAGTCATTATTTTTACACAGGAAACTTACACTCACCTTCTTGCTCCTCAATTTGCTTCGTCTAACAAATCGTTTACATCTTCCTTAGAATACTTCTCGCCTCTCAGACCAGCAGGTAAACATGACTTTGTTACACTTCATTAAGTACTCCTCTGATCACTGAGTCTCAGTACATAATTTTCGCCTTAACTTGTTTTTCTTGTTGTTTGCTCGGTCTCTATTATTATTTTGGACCACCTGCTTCTTTTTCTTCTCAGTCCTACTAATCTCTTTCAGTTTCTGCAACTTTTCAAATTCGCACTGTCCTGTGAAGGATGACATTCAAGCGCGCTATTTCTTTACTTATATCCATTTCGTTCTTCTGTATTTCCACCGCCGCACGTACGACATCAATTCAGACATTTCCCATCCCACTGTCGATACTGTCCACTCTACTGACATTTGCTCCGTTCTCGTCACCTAATGGGCATTCCCTTTTGATACATTTAATACTCTCTCTCTCTCCAGTTTCAATTTTCTTCTACATATTCTTTAATTTTCGCGAGGAATACATCTCACACAAGCAGGACCGCATAAAGTCCCGCAAATTCAAATCACCCGACAAGATGGTCTTTGCCGCCATAGTTTTACCACACATTGGCGCCTTACCGACAAATTCTTATTTAAACAAACATAAAAAAAAAAAAAAAAAAAATACAAAGTCTACTTACAAACTAAATAACTCAGTCAATCGCACTCCTGTTCAAAACAAAACTACAATAAATTAACCCAGAGACATAGCTAAGGAGGGGCGGAGGGGGAGATCCTCCCTGGGCGACACTTTGAACCTTTTTGAACTTTCGCAGTTAATTCTAAAATACAGTCTCGAGAACTTATTTCCAAATATTGTAATACTACTGCGAATTTTCCTACAGTATTATGAAATAGACTTCGCCAATATCATCGACGATTTTGCTAACAGAAAAGCAAGAAAACTAACATTTTAGAATGTTGAAATTAAAGTTTTACTTCAACATTAAAAGTATAATTCCCTATACGTCGTTTTGACTTTTTGTAGTATTTTTGGTGTGTACTGAGAGGGGCGATAAACTCAGGGACCGCCCCGGGCCGCAAGAGCTCTAGCTACACCACTAAGTTAACCTAGTATTATCATCTAAAACAGGGGTCGCCAACCGGTTGCCCAAACGTGCATTTTTGGCGGCCCATAAAAGGTTGACCATACTTACATACATGGCATATGTCCCGTATGTTGAATTATTTAAATAATACATTTTATAATATGAATAATAAATTAAAAATAATTTTATACCTATACTTCTTGATATCGCCGTGCAACTTGTTGCGAGTCAACCTTGTGAGTCATCATGAGGGGGGATAACAAAGGCAACTTCATCCGACGACAACCGAGATTTTGGCACACATTAAAGAACGCGTTTTCGTTAGAAAATATCCAAAAATTTTATCGATGCTTGCCAAAAAAGCAGGGACACACACACACACACACACATTGTGATGCATAATCTATATTACTTTGTTTTTACGTTATAATAATTTTTCATTGAGTTTCATTTTCATGCTTATTTCATATCTCGTACTTTAGATATCTCTGTGCTTTTTAAGACTGATATAATAAAAATTGATAACTCAGTTTTTTTTTCACTTACTATTTTCGCTTAATTAAACGTTTGCGGTCGAATTATTAAAAATAAAAGTCGAATGTGGCCCGCAAATCTGAAAAGGTTGCCGACCCCTGATCTAAAATATAAAACATTACTTATCTTTCGGTAAAACCTAACGCAAAACGTTACCTAACGGCGATTTCCTTCAATTTTTTTTTTTTTTTTTGGGTCACCAATGGTTTGTAATATATATTTGGATTTCTTATGAAAACCAAACATTAGATACCAAACCCGAACTTCAAATTTGCCAAAATATTAGAGTCTGCTCTGCCATCATTGTAAGACACTGCAATACTAATGAATGAACGATGAATAATTTGTAGTTTCTTACAGAAACAGATAAAAAAAATACAAGGTCTTCTTATAAACTAAATAACTCAATCTAAATAATTTGGTGTGTGTGTGTGTGTGTGTGTGTGTGATAGACAATTGTCATCATCAGATGAAAGTATTTACAAAATTGTCAATACTAACACTATGATATTTTTGTATATTGTTTAGTACAACAATAGGAACTACTTGTGTTCATGTCTACGATTTTAAACAAACAAACAAAAAAAAAAAAAACGATCAGGGCCGCGACAACATTGAGAGGGCGGTATTTTATGTAGCTAATATCTAATTTGGATTATACAATGCAGTATTAGGGCCGATAAAATTTTGCACTCGGGCGACAAATACCCTTGGCGTGTCCCTGTCTACGATAATAGAATTCATTAGTTCTAAGAAGAAAACTTTGTGCTCTCAAAAAATTCAAAATTCTAGCTTTTTATTTTGAGACAAAGGCATTTTTAGAAAAACAAATAAAGTTTAAGAAAATTTTGGCACTTATTTGCGGACTCTTCAAAATCAGGCTTAAAAGCAAATATGGAAATAGACAACAGAATCAACAAAGCTAGTATGGTATGGTAGAAGTAAATTGAATAAATTTATATGGCATAAGAGAAAAATTAGTCAAAGCACTAAATTTGTTGTACACAGACAGTGTTCAAACCAACTGTTGCATGAAACTTCGTTACGGAAAACCGAAATCAGATTGACCAAGAGAGAGAGAGAGAGAGAGAGAGAGAGAGATCACATAGGTATCTATATGAAGGACAAGGAAAACATCTTTAGAAGAAAAACTGTTGATAGAAACAAATGAATCATATCTTGTTCAACTGTTTTATTATCCTGCAGGACAGTTAAAGATTTCAAGATATGATGATATTCTTCTTCACACTGGATGACTGAGAGTACAGATACAATCAACAATTGTGGCTGTGTGCTTTAATGTTGCAGATTTTTCTTTCATTTACTGTTGTTAGTATAGATGCAGAGGACAATTACATCTAAACATGCTAATAAAAAAAAAATCGTAGAGCAATTGAAGTAGTGTTTTGTTTAGATAGAATGAGGAAAACAGAGTGCATACATATGTAAAGTTGGGCTCAGATTCACTTTATATTGACACATATTTTAATAATATATCATATTTGGTAATAATATTAACTCTTTGTGTGTGTGTGTGTGTGTGTGTGTGTGTGTGTGTGTGTGTGTGTGTGTGTGTGTTGCATGAAACTTTGTTACCGAAAACCGAAATTTAGATGGGCCAAGAGAGAGAGAGAGAGAGAGAGAGGGATCTCTCTCTTGGTCCATCTGTGTGTGTGTGTGTGTGTGTGTGTGTGTCATCCCATATTCTAGATATCTAGTTGATTAGTTGTCTTTTGTTTTGGATCTGCATAAGTAAGCACTGCATCCCTGACCTGTTTCTTAGTTCTAAAAAAAAAAAAAAGTGCCTCTGCTATTTATGATAAAAATGCAGCTTATGTTCAATAGCTTGAATTCAAAACTCCAGCTTCTCATTCAGCTTACACAACAGCCAAAAACGAGTAAAAAAGCTACTAATAATTCCAAAGACGTCATCATAAGAATGAAATGTAAAAAACTTGCCTCCTGCTCAACTGGCACTGAAGTCTTCTGGTCCCTTGCTAACGCTGTTTGTTTAAACTTCTGCTCTTCCATGTTGTCACCTCTCTTGCATCCTAATGGCGCTATGGTAACCTCACCCAAGGAAAAGGTTGCCCGCTTGGCCACTGCATACCTCTTCTGAACTTTTGTCAAAAGGACATTAGACAAACCTTCATTAATCTTGATACTGATAAGGTTATGGGTCTAGATAATATTTCTCCAGTTGTATTCCAAAACTGATGCTCATCCTGTATCATCTCTAAAACTTTCATATTCTAATAGCATTTACCCAACAGCAAGGAAGCAAGCCCATATCCAGCCTTTGCCCTAAAACGAAGAGATAAATTAGCTATCTATCATCCCTTTACCCTCACCTCAATACATTCAAAAGTAATGGAGAAGGAGCCTCCGTAGCTCAGTCGGTATAGACGAAGCCCTTTCGTCGGAAAGACCTGGGTTCGATGACGCGAGGAACCTTTATCTGGTCTCCGACTAAAGGTGAGTTAACCGTCCTCATACGGAGGTGGAGGGATTTTCTCTCATAACTCGGTTTTTCATCCCTTAAAACAGGCAAACCGATCCTTAGAACACACACACAGCTAGTCATAAATACTTATGACAAGGAAGGCAATAGGAAACCACATTGTTTCATATCCTCCCTAGTAATCAGCTGCAACCTTCTCAAAAAGAGAGGAGGCTACAGGGTTAGGATTGATGGAGATTATTAACAACCAGTTTCTTCATTACTTGGAAGCTCATCAGTTAATCAGTGATCTCCAATATGGATTCTACCATTCTCAAGCTGACCTCCTAGCAAATCTCACCCACCACTCAAGCCATGGAAAGATTCAGAAAAACTCATGTTATCTCTCTCTCGATATTTCTAAGGCATTTGATCATGTCTGGCACCTAGGCCTCCTGAATAAGTTGCCATCCTGTGACCTTCCTTCTATGCTCTGTGATTGGATTGCCAACTTCCTTACTGGTCATTCGCTGTCATGGTGGATGGCTTCTTCTCATCAGATTTCCCAATGAATACTGGATTATCTGAAGGTTCCGTGCTCTTACCTACACTCTTCTTCCTTCACATTAATGACCTTTCTCTGATTTCAAATACTATTCACAGTTTTGCTGGTGAAATTACTTTTCAAATTCCTCTTCATCATTCAATAAACCCTGCAGTACCCTAATGTTAGATGCCTCAAGATCTTCCATAACCAAAGACTTGAACAGTGACTTCCTCAACATCCTGAAATAGGGTGAAAACAACTTAGTAAATTTCTATACTATAAAGCTCAATCTGCTTGTTACCCTGAAGAAAAATCCTACCTCATCTCCTCTCATTTTTGATAATGTTCCAGTTTCTCTTCTAGGTGAACTTTGTGTTTGGATCGGCTATAACATCCCGTTTATCCTGGCACAACACATATTACTTACATAGCCTCTAAAAAATGTTTGGTGTTCATTATTGTTCTAAACGTTGCTTCTTTTCCTGTCAATTCCTAACACTCCGTAGCTCAGGAAACATGTCTCAGATACATCCAATGTATCTGAGACATGTTTCAGATACATCCAACTTTGGACTACTGTTCGCACATTTGGGATGGAGCACTCAAGGCCTAAGAATTCTTGATAATATTCAAAAGAGGGCAATCCACTTAATAGACTAACCTTCCTTCACTGACTCCCTTCAGTCACTCTGTTTCAGTAGTACTGTACCTGTTCTATAGGTACTTAGTGGGCATTGCTCCTCAGAATGGGCTACTACCATAAAAGAACTAGAGAAGCCACTGGCCAACACCCATAAACTGTCCAACTTCAAACACCGAACTAACTTTTCATCTTCCTTCATTCCACCCAGGTCTATTCTTTGGAACGATCTCCACAATATTATTTTTCCCACTGATTATAACCTCTCTCTCTCTTTAAGAAACATATCAAAAGGCTACAGTTTCCTTCTCAATCACTTGCTCATACATAGTACGAGTATTGTAGTGTTATAGGTTTTGTGACCTTTCATGTGTGGGATCAACATAAATCATGGTTGAACAAAACTGAGATCCTAGATTTCTCATATGGATTTTTCTGTTTATCCGTAATAATTATAATCACACCAAAACTTTAGACAGTGATGTTTTATTTTTGCTGTAAGAAGTGAGGAGTTTAGTTTGGTTATAAATGTGAACGTTATTTGGATTTGTTTCTTGAGTATTTTTGCTAATGATTGTAATTGAACTGATGTATAGGACAAATAGGTAATGGACAAAAAATTGAGTGACATGTTTTGATTCATATGGCGTTGATCTGCCCGCAACATCTAGTACAGCCTGCATTCTTCAAGGGAGAGACTCTGTCAGTGCTTGGAACTCAACAGGAGGAATTTTACTTCATTAATCTGACATAAATTGGATTGCTTCGCCTTTGAGGTGGGAAACGTTGCCTGAGAGCTCACTCCAAAATGTCCTATAGCAGCGTTTTTCAAACCTTTCCTATGACAGAACACTTCACAAATCCTGAAATTTTATTGCATTACAAAAATGTGACAGTGCACACTACAGGTGTGTGGGCCACTGCGCATCACATTGACCATGCTTATGACCGCATGTTTCCTAGAATAGATACCTCTGTTTGCTCATGCTTGGAGGTGTTGACAACCATGAGCAGCTGAGTCAAGGCCAGTGTGTGCTAGCCTTAATAGCAAAATTCACACAAAGTGAGGAGCGCCTGATTTTTCAAACATGTTTGAACTTGTTGCAGCATTTAAAACCATTCCAGGCTCATAAAAATTTTGATGATTTTTTCATGGAACACTTATTCACTTGCTGCAGAACACCAGTGTTCTGCAGAACATGGTTTGGGAAACACTGTTCTATATGATTTAAGTCTGGTGATTAGGATGACCATGGCAGACAGGATACCTCAATCTCATGTTCTGCAACCGCATGGTAACCATATTTGCTAAAATGAATGGGAACATTATCCTATTGAAGCATGACTAGCTGTGTAGGAGACAAGTGTGTCAACATGGGATGAAGATGATCACTTATGAATGAAAGATAATGTGTAGCATCCATTTTGCCTTCCAATACAAGTCGACTCAGACCATGTCATGAGTGTGTACCCAAGACATTACAGAACCACCAAAACTTTTCAAAGTTGAAAACAAGCACTCTAGCTGGTAAGCTTCCTTCAGCTGAAAAAAACACATGTATTCATCCATTTGCAGCAAAAAGTAAGAGTGTGGATTCAATGGACCAATATCACATCCCACCACGGGTGTGTAGATCATTGCCTGTGATCTTTGCACATTGGACACGATGTGCATTGCTGGGAGTGATCCAAGGCTTGTAAGGCAACCCGACAGTGATACCCAACTCTGTGTAGTTCCCACAGCAGTTTTTGTTGAAATGGCTTTCTCACGACCGGTGCCGAATTTTTCACACAACTGCTCAGCAGTAGCCCACTTTTTTTTCATGGTACAGCACACTAATGCTTAAACATCCCTCTCTTGCATTAAGCCCTTTCATCCACTATTGCATTTTGCTGATGCTGTTTGTCCTGTCGACTGCCATGCTGAAATAACATTAAAACTTCCTCGACTAACATGTGCAATTTCAGCTGTTCTGGTCATAGATGCACCTACCAGCCTGACTCCAACAATCATGCCACTTTCAAAGTCACTGAAGATCTCTCTCTAGATTCCATTCTAACATGCAGTCGCAGGCCTCTGTTTGCCTTTACACACACATCCCTAGGAATGTCAGAGAGTACATTTGTGCATCAACTCCATAGACGCTGCATTACAACTACTGAGAATGCGACCTGACAGCTTAGTGTTTCCAATTTTTTGTCCATTACCTGTACATCTATTATCAATATCATGTCACGTTTGTGGATGGAACAAAAGTCTGGTAACTTTTTTTTAAATCACAGCCATTATTCTGAAAAGTAGCCAAAAGAGAAATTTCAGTTGTATGGTTATTTTTTCATCATCATTAACAAGAGTTTAGGCTTGAGTTCCTATTGTTTATATGGTCACCATTTTTTTTTTTGGGGGGGGGGGGGCTTAATGATAAGACTGAGCATTTAAATGTTAGTGTGGATTGGTTTTATTTTACTATGCATTCAATAATATATAGCTAAAACAGCATCTTTTATACCCCAAAGAGGAGAATAAATGGTAGGGCTGTTTTAGCCCTATCTACCTTTTTGGAGACTGAGAACCAGTCTATCTCCACCCTTAGCCAATCCGAGACAGCTCAATCTAGATTATCGCTAATTTTATTTAATTAACTTATTTAGTAAACTTAGTGCTGCCATCTTGTGGTCTCTAACCAATGTTATTCTATGAAATAGTGCAAGTTTTAAGATATATTTTCTTGAGTTGCAGTATTAAAAACCCAATTTTTCAGGAGGGAATACCCTACTTGCCTATGCCAGAGATCGGCTAACTCAGGAACTGGTCAAAGAAAGGCTTAGAAAAAGTTCTAGTCAGTGACTAAAATCAAACTTAGAATACTTTCTTTGGGCAACCTACCACTATGGATGTAAATGCCATTTTCACAGAACATTTTTTAACCAACATCTTCAGAGCTGAATTACTTATCACAATACACAAGTAACAATGAGTGTAGTGAACAATTCAAATACTGTACACCCCATGAGTGATGGTAGGAATTTGATGATGATGAACAATTCGAATTGCAACTGACAAAAACACCTCAAGTTCTAACTTGGCACCCTCTACTACAGTATAAAGAGAAGTTTCTACAATAATGAGTTGGAGTTCATCATAAAATGACTGTCTTGCAGCTTTTAGGGCAAATTAATGCAACCCTATTTGCTGAAGCTCAGACAGAGACCACCATTGCAGTAGCTGCTAAAAATAGTCCCTCAAACTTGCAATCACTTCTATATATACTTTCTTCCATCTAATCCTGTGAGGAGTCTCCAAAAGCATGGTCTGCCAGTCCTGATCTGCTATAAATGGAAGTAAATATATTCCTTGTATTCTCCAAGAGATTAACAGATCTTCCTGTCTGTTCATAGCAGCCTAGCTACAGTCAAAGGGTTTCATATACTCCAGGATGTAATAAATAGATGGAGTTTGTGCTTGGTGAGCAGATTATTTCTCCCAAATTTTAAGCTGAATTTGGGTGACAATTTTCAGATCGATTCCAACCAACAACAGTAAAAACTTCAATTTATCTCTATTCATCCAATGCAAGAGAAGGCCAAATTATAACATAACAAACAAAAGACCTCAAGGACTTGAGGATCTTTTGTCTGTTACAATAGTCAGTCTTCTGTATATCATGATACATGGCACTCAGAAGTTGGTTTAAAAAAAATATCCAAGAAATGTCATTATTTTGGTGTGGTAATACTATTAAATCAAGACCAATAACTTTAAACACTCAAGTCTACCATAAGGTGTTAGAATCAATGAGAAATTCACATCATCCAAGGCTCATTCACTGGGTGAAGCAAATGATCTCCCTGTATGTATTTATGTGAACACACAAACAGACCCTTTGTCCACTACATTCTTTAATATTCTTTTAGAAAACTTGAGGAGGCTATTCAAACAATATCACAGTAGATGGAATGAAAGACGAATGGAAACAAGGGCTTGACGAGTCCACAATTTAACTGTAAAAGAATGCTGGGCACATATTTCTGAAAGTGTAGCAGAAATGGGAGAGGTATGTGGATGTCAGTTGAGCTGAACAGCACCTGTGGAAATATCTACAGAAGTGGAACAATGCTAAACTGACCTTTTGTGAGAGAGTGGCTGAAGTGTGTGTACCAGAGAGAGAGAGAGCTTGCCAATTAGCAGAACTGCTCGTTTCAATAGTATCAAGAATTTTTAGAGGTTTTACATTCACCATCTCAAATGTAAGAGCAGTATTCAAAGGTTGGATGGATTATGAATTTGTACAAAGTAGCTACCCATGAAAAGTAATGTCTTCATGAAAGAAGGATGCCACAGAAAAATGTTTCTGTGGCATCCTTCAAGATGGATGCCACAGAAACAGTTAAGATGGGTATTATAAAAAGGTAAGAGGACAAGAGCTAAATTGTTTTTTTTTAGGAAAAAACATCGAAGATAACTAGGTTGCTATCACCCCATTGAAGGATGATGTGGAGAAAAGGATGAACAAAGAGTGCTATCATCAGTAAAACTGAGGATAAGGTTTTGAAATCAAAGAGATGAGATGGTTGTTTATGTGTATGAGGATAAAGGGGAAATGAAATGACAAAGCCATGAGGAACACCTGCATTAGTAAAAAAATGTGAAAAGTGAACATCCTCTATCATTACACACAATAACCACATGATCATCTTACCAAGGTCTTCTTACCTTGTGGTATTTTATGGTCTCTCCTGTCCTCTGGATTGGATTGCCAGTTTATTCTGATTGTTCTTTGCATGTCATGGTTAATGACTTACTCTTCATCAGATTTCTTTATCAATACTGGAATACCACAGGTTTCCATAGACAGAGAGCCAACCTACACTCAAAGGGTTTCATATACTCCAGGATGTAATAAATAGGTGGAGTTTGTGCTTGGTGAGCAGATTGTCTCTCTCAAATTTTAAGTTGAATTTAGGTGAAAATAATTTTCAGATCGACTCCGACCAACAACAGTAAAAACTTCTATTTATCTCTATTTATCCAATGTAAGAGAAGGCCAAATTATAACATAACAAACAAAAGACCTGATTTATATATATATGTAGAAAGTTTTTAACTTGGGTATACTATGTTAAAGATACCAAGCAATTTTATAAGCTACGTTTTAATCCTTTTTCCCAAGTGAAGCAAACAAGCAAATAAGTCAAGTTTGCACCTGAACATAGTTCAAGTCTGAGGCAACTCGTGATAAAGGTGGAGTAAGCTCCGATCACTTTCCTTAGTATTTCCCCCTAATGCAAAGCACATCCCCTTATGGAGATATATGATGTTATTCATTAAAGGCAAAGGCCACTACCCAGACCGGTTTCGACCTTTATTAAATATAAGATAAGAGAAGGCCAAATTATAACATAACAAACAAAAGACCTGATTTATATATATATGTAGAAAGTTTTTAACTTGGGTATACTATGTTAAAGATACCAAGCAATTTTATAAGCTACGTTTTAATCCTTTTTGTCAGTGGGAGCCAGACCTGAAAATGCCAAGGTTGAAGTGATGCAGAGATTATATTAACCTAAACAAGTTGCTACAAGGTGCTTTGACCTTATTAAATAAAAATCTCAGGATGAGAGTAAGATGTAGAAAGTTTTTTAACTTGGGTATACTATAAAATTGCTTGGTATCTTTAACATAGTATACCCAAGTTAAAAAACTTTCTACACCTTACTCTCATCCTGAGATTTTTATTTAATAAGGTCAAAGCACCTTGTGCAACTTGTTTAGATAAAATCTATAAGCTCTGCATCACTTCAACCTTGGCATTTTCAGGTCTGGCTCCCACTGACGAGACCTCGAAACTGGTCTGAGTAGTGGCCCTTGCCTTTAATGCATAGCATCATATATCTCCATAAGGGGATGTGCTTTGCATTAGGGGGAAAGACTAAGGAAAGTGATCGGAGCTTACTCCACCTTTATCACGAGTTGCCTCAGACTTGAACTATGTTCAGGTGCAAACTTGACTTATTTGCTTGTTTGCTTCACTTGGAAAAAAAGGATTAAACCTAGCATATAAAATTTCTTGGTATCTTTAGCATATATATATGTTAAAGATACCAAGCTATTTTAAACCTGGTTTTTACTCCATTTCTCAAGTAAGTAAACAGACAAATATACGTCACGTTTGCGCCTGCACATAATGCAAGTCTGGAGTAAAAACCAGGTTTAAAATAGCTTGGTATCTTTAACATATAATATACCCAAGGTAAAAAAACTTTCTACATACATATATATATAAAATCTCAAATACTATCCATAGCTTGTTGATGATAGCACTCTCCACTCCTCTTCTTCATTCAATAAACCTTTTAGTATCAAATAATAAAAGCTTCAAGATATTTCATAACCAATGTCTTAAACCCTGATCTCTTCACACTTTTCAAGTGAAGTGAAGATAATCTAGTGAATTTCAATACTATCATAATACAGTTCTATTATGTAGGAAAAAGTCCTACATCACGCTCTCTTATTTTTGATAACATCTGGTTGTCCAATGAAAATCATTTATCTTCTTGAGCTAACTTTCACATCTAGCTTATGCTGGCATAAACATACCATATCCACAACTTCCTCTAAGTTGCACAAGTGTGCAGCCATGTGGTAACTGAAATGCTTCCATGCACACTGAATTGTTGTAGCTGCACAGCTGCAGGCACACTTAGTAATTTGTTTGTTAAGTATATTACAAAAACTATTAAAGTGCTGTGCAGTCATCAGGTCACATAAAGGTTTTCTAAACAGAGTAAGAGTTGAGGGAGAGTTGCTCTTCAGCCTAGAACACTTAGTATTATTTTTCATCCAAAACACTATTTTTCCAGCCAGTAGATCAACTTTATCTTTCAGTGATTTGCAATACTGCCATCTAGGTGAGGGTAAGAGTGAGAGGTGGCAGCACAAATGGACAGTATGTTTGGTATGCCTTTGAAGGATATTACTCACAATGCATGTTAGATTTTTTCCCCCTTTTTTTTCTCATGGGAGAGGGGGAACAGAAACCAGAACACTGCATATTCTGAGGTTCCAACATTGTAATTGCTACTTAATGCCCCCAATGAGCAAGGTGGTAGAGTTTCACCAGACAATGAAGGTTATTTACCACCCTAGTATGTCTAGGCAGTATTTCTTCACTAGACAGCTCCTGTGATAGCAAGAATGCTTCCTGGTAACACCAGAGCACCTTTAGTGGAAATAGACCACACCTTGGGAAGCCAGACTTGGATTGACCAGCATAAGGTTGTATACAGGGCCGCGCCAACCTGAGGGTGCAAGGGGTGCACCGCACCCGGACGGCATTTTATAGCTAATATCTAATTTGGATTATACAATGCAGTATTAGGGGCGGCCGATAAAAGTTTGTACCCAGGTGGCAAATACCCTTGGCATGCCCCTGGCTGTATATAATAACATATCCATTACTACTCTTGTTATACATGTGATTATTTTCTTCTAATGAAAGAAATTCCTTTGCCTAACTAAAACAGAGTGCAAAACTTTATTCTTTAAGATTGTTATTATTATTATTTATTTTGTACATTACAGTTATCATCAGAGGCATTTTTTCACCATTGTGGCATCAATATATGTTCATCTACTTCATCTATCTATATAATTTAACATATATAATTTAATATATAGATTAACAAAGAGGAAAATCTCGTGATTTTCCTCTTTGTTAATCTGGAGAAGATCATGGTAGTAACAGGCTATAATATTTAGTCTTTTGGCATTTTAGGCATGTAACCTTCAGTTTGTTGAGGAAGTGGTGGAGAGGATCCAGAATAAAGTGAATGAAACCATCATGGGTTTGTGGTGTAATTTCTATGAGGATAGATTAATGCTTTGTAGTTTACAAAGTTCAGTGAATATGCAGAGAAGAGGAAGATATGACTGAAACACAGGCATCTTCACAGATTCTATGGAGATGAACTTCTCATGCAAATCCCACCTACAAATGGCTATAATAATAATAAATAAATAAACACAGGATGCCAATAATCTATAAATTTACGTGTTTTCCAACATATTCTGGCTTGTAAAAATTCAGAACTTTTTACAATGATAAGATTTTCTATATACATATAAAGTACATAAAAGTGTAGAAAAGAAAAGAAATATAATTACAGACTTCATCAGTTGCATTAGCTAATAGCTTTATCCTTGCTCTGCTTAATTAAACTGATTAAACAATTATTCCCCTCTTAAAATCAATCATCTCAGTTGCTTTAATTTTTTTTTGTTCTAATGCTTTATTTCACATGTGCAATACTTTCGTACATTTTTGTAATATGAATCAGTTCTGCTTTACAAATATTATTATTGAATTTCTTTAACTGCCGATTTCTTCAGAAGAATAACTGAGTAAATGTGATACTTCACAGCATAAAGGTTACTTTGGATTCTTATGAGGTCTAATATCCAGGACCTTGGGATTGTAATCCTGTTTTTACTATATCAAGTGAAGTGGAAATAGGTGCATGCAACTTTTAATCAAAATGTAAAACCTAATTCGTGTTACTTATCTGTAACCAAAAGGACTAGGTGAACATGAAAATTTACAGGATCTAAAAGGAAGCAATTCTTGAAACTGATACTTTACATGAATTTATTATGGAAGTTAGCAGCCTAGCTTCATACAACTAACTAGAAAATGTATAAAGATATACATATATACAAAACACTATTATTAAGGAATCTCAGCATTAACTGAGAATCAACCTAAATAAATATAAAATATCATACAAGTGGGCTTGCATGGTTCCAGTTAGTGTAGCAATCCATCCATAAAAACATTGAATGGCAGAATCACCCAAAAATAGTGCAAGTATTTTTATAGGCAGTATAATTATAAGAATTCAATAAATATTTTAAAATTTCTAGGTCACACTGGTTCTTCTTCTATAAACTTCCATAGAAATTAGATACAAATACAAATCTGTTTTCCAAATTTGGTTAAAATTAGATTGAATTTTAGACTGGAATAAATAAATTAATTATATTAATATTTTTTATGAAAAAAGTGGTATAAAATTCATAGCATTCCAAAGAATTGATAGAATGCAAGTTATGCAATTCAGTTTTTCGCATTTGGAAAAAAAATATTTCACTTCTAAACTTGAGCATCAGAATTTAAATTATATTTCTGATACAGATCAATTATCACACACAAATTGTTATCTAGTCCTTTCAGAAACTCTTCAATACTATTCATTATTGCTGCTTCATCCCTTTCTTCTTGATTACTGGCTAAAAGAATCATAATTTCTTTTCGTGAAGGAGCTGCACGTATACAAAGCTGTAAAAATAAGTAAAAAGTAAGGTATTATTTCTGGAAAAATTCCCATGTTACTCCTCAAAGTAAATGTTATTTTTATGGCTATTTAGCCTAGCTTTGTTTAGGAGTACTCTTTTTTTTATATAATGTCATTGGCTTTTTACTCAAATTTTAGGGCATTACTGATGTTTCATATGGACAGATATATGCAGAATATATAAGAAGAAAAAAACCAGACATACCTTTGTGGGATGTTGCTGGCTGTCTTCTTTTTGCAGCGGCATCCTGGCATATGGCAATATACATTCATTGTTGCAGGAAGGAAGTACGACTGAACGGAATAGGGGTCGGAAAAGTGGGGTTTGAGAGATATGGGAGAATTATTGGTGAGGCAAGAGGTGTGTGAACGTTTTTTGAAAAACCAGTTTTTTTATATATTTTTTAAATTATTGGGAAGGAGAAAACTATTATCCCCTGATCTTATCCAATAATATCCTTCTCCTTCCCCAAAAATTTCTGTTCACCCCATCCCAAAGTATTCTCTGCCTACCATATTCTAGTCTTCTTCAAAGTACTCTCCATGTAAGTCAACAATGCAACTGTCTCACTGTTTTTTCCACTGCTGGAAACAGTTCTGGAACTGTTCAAGTGGAATATTGTTTATGGCCTCCAGCGACTTTTCTTTCATTTCTTCACACATCAATGAAGCACTGCCCTTTCATGGTTTTCTTTGTCCATCAGAAGGAGGTGTTTTCTTTTGAAGTGTCTCAAACATAGGGGATGATGATGGCATTACTAAAATCTTTCTGAAGAGATGGTCGAGGATTGGAGGAAGAATTTATTATTTTTCTGATACTGTGTGAGCTGACTGTAGCTATTAGCAAAAGATAAATTAGCAAAACAGTCAGCAAGCTCTCTTAATACCACTTCCTATATAAAAAAACTCTATCCATTTTATAATTTCTATTCAGAATTTAATGTTAAATAATAGAGATACTTTGGTCAGCTTTTATATCACCACGCTGTTCACCAGTATTCATTACACCTTATCACTTATAGAAAGTTTTTCCACCTGATATTACTGATCTGTTTTCCGTTGCTATCCATTATGGATATTTCTCTTGGAAGTGCAAAATTGCCAGATAGAGGGGTATCTCTATGGGTTTCCAGATAAACAGATAGAGGGTATCTCTATGGGTTTCCAGATAAACAGATAGAGGGTATCTCTATGGGCTCTCCCCTCTCACCACTGCCTTGCTAATGCTAATTTTTTACAGAAAATTAAAATTTTTGACTCAATCCCACTCAAACCTTCTATATGGTTAAGATATAGATATGTATATCTAATAGTTTAGCCTTTCTAGACACCTTGGTAACAAGCTTACCCAATGATAACTTTACTTTTCCAGTATACATGAAGCCCAACCACACAAGTAGATACATTGATAAACTTTTCCATCACCCAACTTCCCTAAATAATATGATATCATTAAAACACTAACCAATAGAACCTATAACCTTTGTTCCAATGAGTCCTCTCTTACAGCAGAACTTAATCATATAAACCACACCTTCTTATCTAATGCCTATAGTTCTCAAAGTATCAAAAAAAAAATCAATTCTTCCCTCAATCATCGGAATCTTCTATTCAGAAAGATTTTATTACTGCTATCATCATCCCCTATGTCTGAGGCACTTCAGTAAAAAACAGCCAGAGTTTAAAAGAAATATAATCTCTGCACAGCTTTCAAGCTCGACTAAAAGTTTGCTAAATCTTATACATTCCAATAAACATCAGTCTCTTCCTCTCTATGTGCCTGGAATTTACAAAGTGCCTTCTTCCTGCAAGTTGGCCTACTATAGAAAGAAAGGAAGACCAATCAACACCAGTATGGAAGAACAAAAAAAAAATACATCTGCAGTCATGACTATGGTCAATTGGATTTTGCAGACCATGCTTTAGATACGGCTTATAGAATCAGTTGGAAAAAGACTACCATGCTCCATCACAGTAAATTTAGAAGAGAAAAACCATTTTTGGAATCTGCAGTGGCTCTCAGAAATCAGCCTAATTTAAATAAATATGGTTGCATAAAGTTTTCCGAAATACTTCAAGATCCCAACAGGTCCCTTGAGTCCTAACTAGGCAGGGAACTAATCTTTCATCCACATGAGTCACTTAGTTGCCTTTGTGTGTGTTACAAGTCTCATATTGTACTCCCCCAAACAATATCTCAGTGACCGAGATGAAATATTAGAAGAATTAAATAATATTTTAATGCTTTCTCGGTGCTATTTCACTCTGTTAAGCTTCTAACACGGGATGAAGATGATCATCTGGTAAAAATGCTTGAAACTTTAGAAATGGTACGGGTAAAGCAAATTTTCATACAGGAACCTTCATACAACTTCTTTGAAGATACCCTCTTCCACTGCAATCCTCTATGTGCTAGTGGCAGGAATTTCATGCTACTAGCAAAAAGAATTCTATTCACTAAGTTTTCTGAGTTTCCAGTAACCTCATGGTTGCTCATTCCCTCCATTTCACAGTGCAGAAACTGCCATGTTCATAAACGCAATGATGACGATAAGTAAAAATTTAATAGCATGGAATTCAATGACCTCTTGATAAAGACAATGTGCTTTGTGTGCATTTTCATTGGTATGTCCATAATAAAGGATTGGATCAGCCAATTCAGTATAAACTCACCCCTCATTGGAAAACACACCAACATATGACTTAGAATTACTGACCTATCAGTATCTTTTAGAACTCCTGAGAGACATATAGAACTGCCACTTGTTCATGATGAACCTATTCAGACTAAATGCAACTCCAGGCATGTTTTGCATGTAATCCTTTATAATCACTTATAAAGAGAGATACAACTCACTGAGTCACAGCTCTCTGCTTTGCATATCATCACTATTTGTGCTGCAACTATAGTGAGCAAGAGGTGTATGGGGAGTTGAGTAAACTAGATGTTAATAAGGCTGTGGGACTTGATAATATATCACCACATATTCTGAAGGAATATGCGAGGGGAGTTGACACCAGCCTTGACATATTTTTTAACATGCATCTTGCACTCGGTCGAGTTCCTAAGGAGTGGAAGGAGGGCAAGATTGTGCCATTTCATAAAGGAGGTGATCGAACTCAATTATCAAATTATAGGCCTATTTGTGTGTTAGGTGTTGTGGTTAAGTTGCTGGAGAAGCTTGTGAGAACTAGGATCCAGAGTTGGGTTGACAACAATGGTATTTTCTTTGATGGACAACATGGATTTGCTAAAGGGAGGTCATGTTTTAGTAATCTACTTACTTATTACAAGAAAGTGACTACTTCCTTGGACAGAGGAGAAGGATACACAGTAATATACTTAGATTTTGCAAAGGCTTTTCATGGAGTACCTCATGATAAATTAATAGTCAAACTAGAGCAGATGGGGGTTGGATATTAGATTAGTACATTGGATTGGAGACTGGCTATCTGATAGGCATCAAAAGGTTGTGTATAGGGGGGGGGGAGTGATATCCAGGAAAAGGAAAGTCACTAGTGGAGTGCCTCAGGGGTCTGTTTTAGGGCCATTACTGTTTAACTTGTATATTAATGATATAGGTGAAGATTTGGATGGAGATATTCAGTTGTTTGCAGATGATGCAAAGTCGGGATGAACCATGAAGAATAGTGAAGATATTGTGGCTTTGCAAGAAGACTTGAATAAATTGAGTGATTGGGCACGGAAATGGGGATGTGAGTTCAATGTTGCAAAATGTAAGTTTTAAAATTTGGAAAACAAAGATAGGATACAGAATTTATGCTTGGTGAGGATATATTGTTCGAGGTGGAAGAAATAAGAGATCTGGGGGTGATAGTGGATAAGGATCTGAAATTTAGGGAACACATAGCTAGAACTGCGAAGACAATGCAAAGGCTTCTAGGAATGATGCAGAGGACACTGACATGTAGAAGTAGAGAGATTCTTTTTACTTTGTATAAGGCTTTGATTAGGCCACACAGGGATTATTGTGCCCAGATTTGGTCACCTGGTTTTCAGAAGGATAAAGAGATGTTGGAAAGGGTTCAAAGGCGAATGACTTAGGTAGTTTCTGACCTCTGGAAAAGTATGAGGAAAGAATGAGAAGATATAATTTACAGAGCTGGTGGACAGGAGGAAGAGGGGGAGATATGATAGAGACCTACAAGTTGGTAAGGGGTTGTTATAGGATTAATGCTGGAGAAGTTCTACAGAAAATAGTGGGAGATCAGGGAAGAACCAGAGGTCATCCCTGAAAACTGTATAAAGGTGTGAGTAGGGGAGTGAGAGGCAGGTTCTTTTCGTGCAGAGTTGTAAATGATTGGAATGCCTTGCTTGAGAGTGTGGTGTCTGCAACGAGTTTGAATGTGTTCAAGGCATGGTATGATGAACTGTGTGTGATAAAAGGACCTCCCAGATGAGTCATTGACTCCATGAGGTCTTGGGGTAATAATAATAATAACTATAAAGGATTGCATTATCTTTAAAATGCAAGGTTTCTGACCTCATGTTTATTGGGACCTCTTTGTTATGTTTTTAAAGCACAGAATATGACATTATCCGTACGGCTACAATGGATGAAATATATTAACCAGGCTAAACATTATATCCATGTTATTTCGATAGTTTCACAACAGTACTTCAATTTCAAAGATTTGCCTCACATCCATGTTTTGCATGATGGCTAAACAATATCATGGTCAGTAGGGTGGTTAAGTTTATGAAAGGGATGTGGAATGATTCCTGTATATATTTCGCTATGCATACAATACATAGCCACAAATTTAAGCTAGTTTTTTCAATTAAATTTCATACTTCAGAATAAACCACTTTACTATGGGTGCCAAAGCTTGCTATTCCTGGCTTCAGTATTTGAGACATTTCTTAGTGAGACAAAAACTCTAATATTAGATTACTGTAATATACTTATAATATTACAGTTCTTGTCTCACTTCCATTTCATTGTATTTCAAGAATAACACTATGCTTGAAAATCGAAACAGGAATGGAACAATAATATTATTGCTATCTTTTCAAACTTCATTAATATTATAAATTAAAGATGCCAAGAAATTATATTCTTGGTTTAATCCTTTATCCAAGTATAAGCAAACAAAGTTTGCACCTGAAGTAATTTCAGGACTGGGAAACTCCTATATAGAAGCTAATGACTTCACATCACTTGCCTTGGTATTTATTAGAATTTATTACTTAGTATTTATTATTATTATTTTCATAGAGTCAAAAGATTCATTGCAGGAGACCAACTCTATTCATTACCACAATACCTATAATACATCTCCATAAACCTTTTCACTGTTGGGGTGCTCGCAACCAACCACCTCCAGCAATCCATTCCACTCATTCAACACTCGTCAAGAAAAGAACCTAGTCTACACACCCTTACCTTACTAACCACATTCTTAGGCAGCTTCGAAGCATTACCCTATGTTTACCCCCTACTCCCCAGTGTATTGAAAAACTTCTTCTGTGTCAATCTTATAGTATCCCCTTTAGCATTTAAAAGTTTCTATCATATCCCTTCTCCTCTGCCTGTCAGCTAAACTCTGCAACCCCCCCCCCACCCACACAAATCCTCAATCTATCCTCATAGGGAATACTGCACACACCTGTCACCAACTTGGTCACCTGGTCTCTGAATCTTCTCCACAACCTCCTGATTGCAAGAAATGCAGGTGACCAAATCTGTGCACAGTAGTCAGCATGTGGCTGAATCATAGCCTTATACCTTCCTATCATTACCTGTCATTGTGCTCTTCAGCATCCAAGTAATCCTCTGAGCTATTCTGCCAACTCTTGCAATATGTCCTCCGAATTTCAAATCTCTATCCACCATCATTCCCAGATCTCTAGCCTCATCAATTTCCTGTAAACTAGTACCATCAATGTGTAATCTTTTCATCCAGAACTGCATTACATTACATTTTACAACACCAAATTGACAAGCATTGTCCTTTTACTGCACTGCCAATTTATTTAAATCATCTTGTAAGATATCTACATCACCTTTATCAACTACTGCTCTCCCTAGTTTTGCATCATTGGCAAACGACTGAATGTCCTCCTTCAAATCTTCTGCTATATCATTAATATACAAATTAAAGAGTAGTGGTCATGATACAGAGCCCAGGGGCACTCCACTAGTCACCTTCATTTGCCTTGATTCCTATCCACCATACACCACCAATGATGTATAACTGTCACCAATATTCATACCACCAACCTCATATCCATTCCCATTTGCTCCAACTTACTTAATAGTTTTCTATGCAGTATTCTGTCAAATGCCTTTGCAAATTCCAGCAGTATCATGGTGTAGCCATTTCCTTTATCGAATTCTGCTGTAACCTTATTATAAGATGTGATAAATTACTGAGACAGGACCTACCATTTACAAAGCTGTGCTGTCCCCCACTATAAAATATCATATCATATCATATTATGTAATGGAATTATCTTATCCTCTTTCCACTCTCTTGGAACCTTGCCAGAGCTGAGACTTAGATTAAACAACTTCCATTAGAGGCACTGCCAAATGACTTGCACATTCTTGTAGCACACAAGCAGACATGCCATCCAGGCCCACTGCTGTATTCACACTGATATTTTTCAATATAATGAGTGCCTCCAGTTATCTACCTAAATGCTCACATCAATCTCTGTCACTTCACCACCTGGTTAAAAAGTGATCACTTAATAACTGAACTATTTCTTCTGCTTGTGTCACTTTCTACCATTAGCACTGGGTAAAGTTATCTTACCATAATCATTCTTTCTCTTACTTGCTACGCAACAAAAAAACTCTTTTGGATTTATTTAGGACTGCTTAGCTAATTTTCTCTCGAAATCTGATTTAGCCTGCCTTACCATACTAGTCACCCTTCTTGCTTCTGCTTTAATGCTGCTCGTGGGCATGCTGATCATGTTGGTGTTTATATTCCTTCCACAATGCTTTCTTTTTTTGCAGCTCCTCATCCACTTTATATTGCTACTCATCCACTCAATCCCTATTTGGTTTCTCCTCCTGACTCTGGGTATGCGCTCTGATACTGCCTCGCTCAAACAATCCTTGATCACTTCCATGCACTAATGACATTCATTATATGTAGTTTCTTATGCCATGGCACTGCTCCAAGCCTCTTAAGTTTATCATAATCGCTTTCTAGTCTCACATAAACCCTTTCATAACTGTAATTTCCACATGTTGAGCAACCTCCCAGGATAAGACTGCATGGTCACCTTCTCCAATCAGAGGTAGAGGTACTACTGCAGTTATAGATAGATCTTCTGATGCTATTACCAGATCCACTCTCTAAGCCCTAGTCCCTTCCATCACATACTGTTTCAGGTAATTACCCTTACATGTGTTGAGGCTAAGTGCTGCGAAGAATACATGTTAGATGTTTAATGGAATATTAACAGCACTGAGAAAGGATTAAAACTAATTTTAATACTTCCAATATTTCATTTCCGTCACAGAAACATCTTCGGGGATTACAAAAACTTTTTTGCAACAACACACACACACACACACACACACACACACACACACACACACACACACACACACACACACACACACACACACACACACACACACACACAAATACAATACAAAGTGAAACTAAAGTCCTATCTAGGTGGTGTGCCCTCTATGGGCATTTGCAGGTGGCCTGGGATGTAAAGAGGGATCCCTGATAATTAAAGTTTCCCAAATTTTGGGAAGTTTAATGCAACCGTATTTGTTTAAATTAGGTTGATTCCTGAGTGCAGATGCGGATTCAAAGAATAGTCTTTCTTTTTTGAATTTACTATGGTGGAGCATGGTAGTTTTTTTCCAGGAGATTCTGTGGGATGTATCCAATACATGGTCTGCAAGGCCAGACTGACCATAATTGCGTTTGCAGATGTAAGAACTGTGTTCTTCTAACCGGATGGATGCTGACCTGCCTGTTTGTCCGAAGTAGGCAGATTTACAGGAACAAGGTATTCTATATACACCAGGCACTGAAAGAGGAGGGAACTGGTCTTTAGTGGAGCGGATAAGGGTAGCACGGTAATTTAAAACAGTAGGGGGCCTCTGGGTTTTGTATAGCTTAGGGCCTCAACAAGTCCAAATCTGGCCCTGTTGACTAGACACATGCTTGATTGCTTCCTCCCTTAATATCCCTAGTTTCTCTGGTTTTGCACTTCCGAACTCTCACTGAAAAACACTTTCAGCAAGTGCCTAATGTCAAAACTACTTAATTGAGTGAATTTGATAAACGTAAGAACCTGTACATCAGGCATTTACGGGTTCTTGCTTTTATCAAATTCACTCCACACATAACTATAAACTGCACATCATTCCGCCTATACAATCTTCTCATTGATTCATTGGCAAAAGTTGGCAGGAAGGTTCTTGCCATTGTATTTTGGGATGTGGATGGTGTAATTTACCAAGTACCTCAAAAAAGGTGAAACTGTTATAGCAGCAGATTATTAATGTCTATTAATGTCTATTTCTATATTTAGTTTACCATCTTCAGTAAGAATTGTGCCTAAGTAGCTGAAATGTTTTACTTGTTCCACAGGTTCTCCATTCACAACACAGTTGACATTTTCAATGATTCTGCCTATTTTCATTGTCTTTGTCTTTTTATTGCTGACCTTCATACCATATCTATTACAACAGCTATTCAATTTAGTCAGAGAATCTTGCAGACTTGTAACGGATTTATTTAGAAGTATAACATCGTCTGCATAAAGCAAAGAGCTGACATTAACATTTCCAATTCTGATATCAGGTTTAATACCACATTCCTTCATAATGTGATCCATATAGATAATGAATAACAGAGGGGATAATGTACATCCTTGTCTCACACCAGATTTAACATTAAACCATCTTCCTTTACTTCCTTCAATTCTAACTGCTGACTCACAACTCAAATAAAGACTAAGTATTGCTTGATATAATGCCCCATTGACACCATATAACTGCAGCGTATTGAATAGCTTCTCTCTTGGCACCTTGTCATATGCCTTTTCCAAATCGACAAAACTTAAATACAGATCTTTGTTATATTCCCATGCTTTCTCGACTATTTGTCGTAAAGTGAAGATCTGATCCTGACAGCCTCTATTTGGCCTGAATCCAGCTTGTTCTTCACCAAGCTTTTCTTCCACAATTCTTCTCAACCGTTTCTCAAGTATACTTGCATAGATCTTGCCAGGAACACTCAGTAGGGAAATACCTCTGTAATTCTCACATTCAGTTTTATTTCCCTTTTTATATATGGGTACTATGAGAGCTCTACTCCAATCATCGGGAATTCGTCCCTCTGTCCAGGCTTTCTGAACTATGCAGTGCAGCCACTGTAAGACTCTTATACCACCATACTTCAGCATTTCTGGTCGAATATCATCTACTCCTGCTGCCTTTCCACATTTCAAGCCTTTGATGGCTTTTTCTACTTCAAGTATGGATATGTATTCCTGACTGCATGCCTGGTCAGTGTTTTTTATCACTGTGCTGTCATCACTGCTTGTTTCATTTAGCAGTTTTTCAAAGTAATTACTCCATACTTCAAGGATATCTTTTTCTCCTGTTTTCATTTCACCTTTATCATCTCTAATTCCTTTTACAGCACTCTTTCCTCCATTCCTAAGTTTCTTCAACAACCTCCAGAATATTTTGCCACCTTCTTGATATTTATTTTCTATATTCTTGCCAAAGTCCTCCCATGACTTTTGTTTAGCTAGTTTTACACACTGTTTAGCTTTCTTACATTTGTCTCTGTATTCTGTAAGAGTAAAAGCTGACTTATTTGCCAGGAACTTTTGATATGCTTTTTTCTTTTCCTTCACTGCCTCTTTAACTTCCTGTGTCCACCAGGGAGTTCTGATTTTTTTATCTTTGCACACAACCTCACCACATGCCTCTCTGGCAGAATCAATCAATGTTTCCTTCAGAGTTTGCCACTGAATCTCCAAGGTTTGATTCCTGTTCTCAAACTCTTTCATTTTCTTTTCAATAATATTTCTGTATTTTAGTCTACAGTTTACATCTGAGAGCTGCTCAACTTTTATTCGCTTTAAAACTTTCTTACATGTTATTCTTTTCAATATGAAATTCAATTTTATCCTGCTCAAGACTAAATAGTGATCACTTCCAATTTCAAATCCTCTGTACACTCTGGTGTCCTGCACCAGGGAGAAAACATCACTATCAACAATAACATAGTCAATGAGACTTTTCTTATTCCTAGCCTCTTCTCTCCATGTGAATTTGTGCACATTTTTATGTTGGAACATGGTGTTAGTAATAACCAGTCCATGTCCTGAGCAGAAATCCAACAGATATTTGCCATTATTATTAGCTTTGCTCTTTTCTCCAAATTTTCCCAAAATATTTTTGTATGTCTCACAATCATTTCCTACTCTACTATTTAGATCCCCAACAAGGACCAACTTTTCCTTTTTCATTGTGTCAGTTGCTTTTTCTAAAGCCTCAAAAAATTCCTCCACTTCTACCTTAGTAGAACCTTCTGTGGGACCATAGGCACAAATAAGTCTCATTGTCCAGTTCCCCATTCTCATATTTGCCCACATTACTCTACTTGAGACTGACTGCCATTCAAGAAGATTAGCCTCGTATTTTGTGTTGAATACTATGGCTACTCCTTCTTTTCCTTGATTGTTATTGCCTGAATATAACATTTTGTATTTATTGCTCAGAAAGATCTCACCAGTTTTGGTCTTTTTTGTTTCAGTCACCCCTATTATGTCGATCTGGTACTTATCTAATTCCTCAGCTAGCTCCATTTCTTTGCCATTCAGGCTTCTTACGTTGATAGTACCGATCTTTAACTCTGGTGATGTTGAGTTGGGGTTTGTTTTCAGATTTGTTCCAGTAGCTGACTTTTCGCTGTTCGCCCTGGTTCCCTGGCGAAAACAACGGGGGCCTTGTTTAACCGGGCGACGCCCCAGCCGGCATGAAATTTTGTCATGTTGTACCA
The DNA here is from genome assembly GCF_054136105.1 of Typopeltis vanoorti. Lineage (NCBI taxonomy): Eukaryota > Metazoa > Arthropoda > Arachnida > Uropygi > Thelyphonidae > Typopeltis > Typopeltis vanoorti. The sequence goes on along the minus strand of NC_143549.1, from coordinate 63,611,356 downwards.
TCATTTTTTATTTTGGTTTAACCAATAAGAATACAATTTGGTCGGCTAAATCCCAAATTGCCAGCCCATCCTCGTTCGTTCAGTATCAAAGTAGATACCCAACAGGGTGCACCACGAGAAGGTGAGGATTGGACATTAGGTCAGAAGCCCTGGTCGGTTCTCCGCATTCCTTTAAAGGCTATGTGGAGGTCTCCTCTCAGTTATACAGCTAAAGTACAAAATTTCTTATATTAAAAATACTGCTATTAAATAAAATATGAACTTATAGTTCAAAATGTCACACACATCAGAAAGATTATTTTCTTATATGTTTGATGCTAATTATCATCCATGAAAATGCACATTGTTTTGATTAGAATATCCAAATTCTGCATAAAATATGTTTCGGGATTCAGAATGAAAAAAGCTACTCACGGAAAAAATCTTTTGCACCATCCATCCATGATAAGGTTTCAACTTTTCTTCATATGCTTTTGTAAAGAATGGCACTAAGTTTTCAGTACGATTTTCTTGTTTAAAATCTTCAACCATGCAAGTAAGGAAAACAAAGACATACTCCAATGCTCTAAAATTAAATTGAAATATTAAAAAAAATAATTAAAATCAATGAGAAAAAATCCAGAAACTATCAATTCATTTATTAAAATAACTTAAGATATATCCAGTGTAAAAATAAATATAATTTTGTATTCTCTAAATTTTTGATTGTATTCTTTATTCTAAATTCAATGTTTTTCCTTAACTTGTCTTATTTACTTTATTTATTTTATCTTATCTTAACAGTCGTAACTCGGAGTTTTGCTATTGTTGCTTGAATTAGTCTTATCACCTTTAATCCTTTCCGTCTACAATTTACCCACCCCCCTTTTCTCGAGGTCGTAACTATGCTACTTCCACGTATGTGTGTATTTAGATACAGAAATTGCCTCTGGCTGGAGCCAATTCCTTTGTCTAGCTAGCTAGCTTTCTCTCACACTGATCTTTGAAAATTTATTTTATTAACGACTGAGCCATCAGAGATCGTGTAAAAGAATTGTATATCTTTCTTATACATGCAAGAGAAACGCTCAGCACAGCACGGAAATATCTCTAAAATTTAGCTCTAAGTCAAGCAATGTTTTGAAACTTACTATTAGTCAGTCGACTACTTTTACTTTTTAGGTCACACAGGTTCTATTTTTTTATGAGAAGTGCATTGGTAAGGCAGAATCAGGCAAGTTATTTAACAAACAGAACAATTTATTCATTCTAAATCAAGGTACATACAAAGATTAATACTACGCATATCAAAATATCTGGCTCTAATTCACTCAACTAAATAACATGGAAACAATGTAAATCACGTGTCTGGTTCTCCACTCGATTTAACAAGCATTTCTCGCTTAAGTTTAATGACAAGGAAAATAAATACACTCACATATAAATCAGACACGTGGATAGATTTATTCACACTTTAAATTAATTTAACTCAGGCTATAAACTTTAGGCATAACTAAAACTTTTTCTTACAATTCCTCTTTCGTTACATAACATTAGCTGATTCCTCAGAACTCTGCAAACTAGTTCACAATTACTACCGCTCTTTATGCTAGCAAACTAGGATTAGCAATCTTTGCTTTAAATTTCACATCTAGGAAAGTTCTACATAAAATCTTACTTATCAGCTACCTTGTCAGCCAGTTCATTATACAAGATCCTAGAGATCGTGAACACGTTCTTCTTTCTGATAAAATCCATAAACGGGCACTATTTCTACTATATTTCACGACATCAATGATACATCACATGTGAAGATTGTCAAGGAACTTAGTGGTGGGATTTCTAGTAGACCATCACTGCTATTACGAACCTCCTATCATCGTCGGACTTCTGCTGGCGGGACACGAATCCCCTTCATTGGAATGGCAGGACACACAGGAAACTCCTTGTAGTGAGAGCAGGAACAGAGAGCCAGAACAGAGTGCCCCTTTGGCCCCTCGAGTCTTCCCTTTTATTCTACTCTCCCAACCTTGGAACTCCTACAGATTGAGTCGCTTGGATTTTCTTGGAGGAGGGGGGGTCTTCTCCGCAATCCCACAGTCGCTTAGTTTTGGCAGGAAAACCTATACTTCGTTGACCTTCACGATTTGCGCTAGCCTCAGGTCAACATTTTTAATTCGGTCTGAGTCATTTCTTTGTTTGGACAATTTTTATAACAATTTATTCTAACATTTTTCCAGATTTAACACAGCATAAATGAGTTAAGTGTTAATCAAATTACAAGTATTTTATATTGATTTTATTTCCCAAGTAAAATCGGTATAGAAAAATTTTTATTCTAAATTTTTTCTATACAAGATTTTACACCAGATTTATCTGCTAGATAATATCATCTCTTTGGATCAAATAACTATACAAAAACTCAGAAAGTATCATGCCAGATCAAGGATGCTTCCTTAGGACAACTTAATTGTTGATTCATAGGGAGTCTAACATACAAAATCTCAAGTTCCTTCCCAATCTCCTCATTCCTCTTATACAACATTCCTATTCGTTCATTAAATACCACTGAATTTACATAAAAAATTAAAGACTAAAAACTCAGTTGCATTTGATAAGATGATCAGTTTTAACATCGATTCACTTTTTCATTCCTTTGAATAACACCCTTGAATATCTATCATCTGAATTTCAATCTGATATTATTATTATTGTTATTCCAGACTATGGAGTCACAATACTCTGCAGGAGGCTCATCAACAAAACAAAATCTATCATACCACTCTTTAAACTTGTTCACTATCTGCACATTCACCACTATCAGGCAATGAATTCCACGGTTCAACCACCCTCCACAAAAAAAAAAAAAGCCACTTCTTACTCTCCTACTCACCACCTCCTTTTGCAATTTTCAAGGATGGCCTTTTGTCCTTGTTTCTCCCTTCTTTCCCTTATTCTACTATATGAAAAATCCTCCTCCTACTCATGTCAATCCTCTAAATACCTCTCAACAGTTGAAATGTCTCAATCACGTCACTCCTTCATCTCCTATCCACCAAACCTGTAGTTTGCATGCCCTAAGCCTTTCCTCATAGCTGACATTGCATAGTCCTGACCTGTGGCGCACTCAGGATTTAATCTTGGGGGGGCGGGGGGTGAGAAGACGATTTACGAATAATATACATTATACATTGCATACGACCTATGACTGAGCATCTGCAGTGATCGGCAATACATGATAAGTAGTACAGAAGTAGAAGACACAACATAAATTTTAAAAAAGTGAATTTTAATTAGGAAAAGAGTTTTGGAAAAGTTTCTAGTGTTTATTTCCTTTTTCTTTGGAGGGGCCAGGGCCCCTTGGTCCCCTCCCTGGGTGCACCACTGGTCCTGACATCATTTTGGTTATCCGCCTCTGTACCCTCTCCCTCTCCAAGGATAATTTATCCCCTTTCAAATTCCAATGACCAAATCTGAGCACAATAATCCAGGTGGTGTGGTCTGATTAAAGCCTTATACAATGGAATCACCACTCTTCTATCTCTGCTGGTCAGAGTCTTTCTCAGTATTGCAGCAATCCTCTGGGTTACCTTCACCACCATTGCAAACTTCAAATTTTTATCTACTATCCCACAAAAATCCCTTCTCTCATCCACTGCCACAAGTGAAGATTCACCAGTGGTCCCCTCCCTGGGTGCACCACTGGTCCTGACATCATTTTGGTTATCCGCCTCTGTACCCTCTCCAAGGATAATTAATCCCCTTTCAAATTCCAATGACCAAATCTGAGCACAATAATCCAGGTGGTGTGGTCTGATTAAAGCCTTATACAATGGAATCACCACTCTTCTATCTCTGCTGGTCAGAGTCTTTCTCAGTATTGCAGCAATCCTCTGGGTTACCTTCACCACCATTGCAAACTTCAAATTTTTATCTACTATCCCACAAAAATCCCTTCTCTCATCCACTGCCACAAGTGAAGATTCACCAATAGAGTATGCAGCCTACCATCTGTGCATCTCAAATTTCGAAACCTTATATTTAGTTGCATTAAACTGATATCTGCATCCATTTGCCCATCTTTCCAGCTTATTTGAATCCTCTTCAAGAGCCAAAACAGCACTCTTACTAATAACCCTCATGAACTGCACATTATCTGCAAATAACTGCATACATTCTACCACCACCCTTTTGCAATTGCACTATCTTACCCAGAGGATTGCTGCAATTATAAGGTAATCCCAACAGATCAAGTGGCACAGCAACACTGACTGCTGTGCACAGACTAAGATCAAAGATAAGAACCTCTGGAAGCCATGGGATGAAGACAATCAAGTGGTTTCACTTAAAAGAAGAGAGTGTGAGGAATCATTTTAGGGAGAGGATTTCAGATGGGCCAGAAAGTGTACAAGATTGATGGAAACATAAAAACATAATTCAAAAGCAATTCTGAGCTGTGCAATCAAGGTGCTTGGTGAGACATCTGGAAAGATTAGAGAGCAGGAGGAGGGTTGGTGGTGGAATAGTAATGTACAAGAAGCAGTGACAGCTAAGAGGAAGGCAATGCAGAAGTGGGATGAATCAAAAGCAGAGGAGGACAGAGAGGTGTACAGAGAGAGAAAGCAAGAAGCCAAGAGAGTTGTGGCACAGGCAAAGGCCATGGCATATCAAGATCTGTATGATCAAATAGAAACAAAGGAAGGACAGAGAAAAATTTACCAACTAGCAAAATGTAGAAATAAAGCAGCAAAGGACATCTTACATGTGAGGCAGATCAAAGATGCTGAAGAAAGAGTATTATGGAGGGATGTGGATATAAGAAACAGATGGAGAATATACTTTGAAGGACTTTTGAATGAGGAAAATGTGAGGACTCACAGAGAAAATGGGCAGCCTTCTGAGGGAGGATGGTGCAGAACATCAGTAGAGTGGCAGTGAAGGAGGCCATGAAGAGGATGAAGAAGGGAAAATCGGTGGGCCCTGACAAGATTCCAGTGGCAGCATGGAAGGCACTGGGGGAAGAGGAAATTGACCTGCTGTGGGACCTGTTCATGAAAGTTTGTCAACAGGAAAATATATCCAAGGAATGGAGGGAAAGTACTTTTGTCCCCATCTTCAAGGGTAAAGGGGATGCACTAGACTGTAAGAATCACAGAGGAATAACGTTGATGTCCCACACAACGAAAATCCTAGAAAGGGTTCTTGATGGAAGATTGAGGAAGGAGGTGGATTGCAAAGGAACAATTTGGCTTCAGCTGGTCGATCAACGACAGATGCTATCTTTGGGTTATGGCAGATGATGGAAAAGTTTCGAGAGAAACAACAGGAGCTACGTGGTGTTTATTGATCAGGAGAAAGCATACGATGTGGCAAGGCAAGAAGTCTGGAGGTGTCTGAGAGAGAAGAAGGTACCAGAGAAATATGTCAGGTTGGTGCAGGAGATGTACAGAAATGTGAAGACAAGAGTTTGGACCTGTCTGGGACAGAAAGAAAGTTTTCAAGTGAAAAGAAAGTTTTCAAGTGGCTTTCATCAAGGGTCAGCATTAAATCCGTTTCTGTTTAATATTGTGATGGAGGTAGTGATGAAGGAGGTGAGAGAAGATGCAACTTGGACAATGTTGTATACAGATGACATCTTGCTGTGTGCAGATTCAAAAGAAGAAGTGGCAGCTAAACTGGAAAGTTGGAGGAAAGTACTGGAAGAGAGAGGTATGAGACTGAGCAGAAGTAAGAGTTTGTGTGTTGCAAAGTGGACAGCAGCCAGGAGACAGATCTGGAGCTGGAAGGAAATGTCATCAGGAAGGTGAGGGACTTTAGATACTTAGGTTCAACAGTGGAAGAAGATGGAGGGGCTGAGAAGGAAGTGAGACGCAGGATACAAGCAGGTTGGAGGAACTGGAGAGAGATGGCTGGAGTGCTATGCGATAAGAGGATGCCGATCAATCTGAAAAGCAAAATCTATAGGACAGTAGTGAGACCAGCTATGATGTATGCTATGGAAACTGTGGCCCTGAGGAAAAATAACATCAGCAGGATGGAAGTAGCAGAGATGAGAAAATGCTTAGGTGGATGTGCGGTGTGACCAGAAAAGATCGTTTGAGAAATAAGTATGTGAGGGGAACAGTTAAAGTTACGAACTTAGGAGCGAAGATACAAGAGGCGAGGTTGAGATGGTTTGGTCATGTGATGAGGAGGGAGGACGAATATGTGGGAAGAAAGGTCATGCAGATGGATATATACAAGGAAGGAAGAAGCATGGGGCCAAAGAAGAGATTGAAGGAGCTGGTGGAAGAGGACTTGAGGATGAAGAACTTGGATGTGGTTACAGCCCAAGACAGGAGGTTGTGGAGGAGACTCACCACAAACAGCAACCCTACTTAAGTGGGAAAAGCTTAAGTAGGGCTCATTCCCAGAAGCCTAGCTTTCAGTGAACAGTTAAGCTTCTGGGAATGCTCTCAAAACACACAGTGAAATCTCATCTAGTCCCACTGCCTTACTGAGTGTAGAAGTGCTCAAGGAAAATGTGTTTCAAATACTAAGTCCTCGATCCTTCCTATTCCTCTAGGGATAAAACCTGCTTTTCCAGGATGAAATATCCCAGTAAACTAATCATCGAACAGCTCCACAATATCATCTGCACTAGTTGCATTACCTCCTTTTTCATCAAACAGGGTCATTTGTCTACAATTATTTATCCTCTTACTGGCCACATAACAAAAGAATTCCTTGGGAATTTCCTTGGACTGTAAAGCTAATCTCTTCTCAAGTTCCATTTTGGACTTTTTACTATACTAGTTACTTTCTTAGCCTGGGTATTATATTTTTCATGCAACTGCTCTCTCTCTTCATACTTCCTCCCACCCCAACACCCTGTTTTCATCTGCAGTTCCTGTTTGATTTCATTAATTATCCATTTTACACCAAATCATTTTATCTTTTTCACTCAAAAAATGCTATTTGCCATTGCTGCCAGTAAATATTTCGCCACAAGTCCCTATGCACTGCTGACATCTCTTCCTTGCAATTCTTCTCTCTGTGGAACTGCCCTAAGCAAATTTCTAAGATTATTATAGCCATTATAATTCCAAATAAATTCCTTTCTCCTTGAAACTTCTAAATGTCTATTCATAGTCACTCTCACTAATGGGATGAGTGACATCTCAGTTGTAATCAGCAACTCTGGTGCAAGGAACAAATCTGAAACGTTTGATCCTCACATTCCCTGTACTAAATGTTGCCCGAGATATTTGTCACTCAAGAATTTCAAAAATACCATTCTCTTACTAATGTATGCTGATTCCTCTGCCCAATTTATATTACTATAGTTAAAATTTCCCATAATGATCCCCAGGGCACACCAGTAATGTCCAGCACCTGTGTACAAAACTGTAGTTGACGCCCCTATACCCCCCCCCCTCTCCCAATAAAAAATCACTTTATAGAAACGTATCAGTGAGTAAAAATGAAATAAGAAATATATTAATTATAAGTTTATTGAACAAAAAGCAGAAATTACAAAAAAAAAAAAGCATAAAAAACAATAAACATACAAGAAGGGTACAAAAACAACAAAAATAATTCGGAATGAAATATAAAGTAAATAAATAATAGTAACTTACAAGTATATAAAATAGGACAATATTAAACATTATTGGATAAAGAAATAGTTAAATAAATATTTAAACAGAAGGAAAAATCACTTAGTGAATTGAACTTTTCTAGTTTTTATTAATAAAAATTCTCGAATAATATCACGTATATCAAGTTGATCCAAAAAACTGACTCCATTGATATAATAGCAAGATTTGAAAGTCTGTCTTGTACCATTGTGGAATGCAAGAATTTTTTAATAATTTTAATATGTATATTATTTCAGGGAAAACTCCCATGTTACTCCTCTTAATAAACTATTATAATTACGGCTATTTTGCCTGCTTCAGTTTAGGAGTGCCCCTGTTTAAATGTCATTGGCTATTTACTCACGGATTCTTAGGGCATTGTAGATGTAAATGTACCAAAAAGTATATGTAGCATAAGGAAGAGAAATTTACACATACCTTTTTCTGGGTGTTGCAGCTTTTCTTCTTTCTGCGATGTCGAAAAACTACTGAGCGTGTGGAGGGGGGAGGTAGGCAATTTGGGAGAATTAAATTAGAAAAACCCGGGTTTTTCTAATTAACAATTCAAGTTTATAAATTAAATTGATTTTTGTTCATTTTTTGTGCATCAAGATTCTTGTTATTTTAGGTAAAATGTCGAGTAAAAAAGTGCATGTTAGTGAGGATAGCAAGTTATCGTTACTATTGATTGCCTTTACGTTTTAACTATAAATGGAATTATTATGCTTATTACTGAAACTTAAAAATATCAAATCTGGAGTTGAATAAATCTGAATAATTGTGCGATAAAGTTGAAACTGAATTAATCCTATATATATTATATGCTTTTTATGTGAATCCGAGCCCTCCAGTAAGTAAGTAAGGTGGTCTCGCACTAGGTGACAAAATTTACCTTTCACCTAAAGTTGGGTGGTTGGAAAGCAGATATGTTAACCATTCTGTCAACCAGGGAGGCATACTTTACATGTTATTGCAAACTGAAACGTTTTATATTTATATTTAGATCCATGTTGTAGTTCCATAAATATGATTTTTGCTACAATTTTTATTACTGTAAATTCAAAATTTTTACTTAAGAATAAAGAGCTAATAAGCTTCATTTCGGCAATGAAAACATTACTTAAATTAATTAACTCTCTGATTCTGATCTTTGAGTTTCTTGTTCGGTTTTAAAACTATGCAGGATTTAATATCCCCTTAATTTAAGTAATGTCAAAATTTTTATTTTTAGTGAGAATATCTGAACTTTACAGTTGATGAAGTTCCTATTTTTACCTTGATTAGCAAGCCTAATTTGACTGTATTTAAATTCTTCTTTTCTTTTTTTTTTTTTTTTAAAAAAAACTTTTATCCTTATACTAAATTATTATCATACCTTTTAATATTTTTTCGGTATTCAGAATTTTTGTAGCAACTATGCTGCTTGTCAACAAAGTTTGTAAAACAAAATCAACGTTCTCAAAATCAACAATGAACACTGCAATTGAAATCTTTTGCAGAAAGATTTTAATTACATCTTTATTTAAAATAATTATGATTTAATTACACAGAATATTTAAAAGTGTAAATATATATATTTAGAAATACATTAAAAAATTTTAAACTGTTTAGGAAATTTAATATTAAATATAAAGTATCATAGAAGACTCATAATTATTTATAATCCATCGATATAAGTTAGTCATTTATTGGTATAAAATGACTTACAACATTGCTAGTTTAATATTACCAAGATTTTTTTAATATTAATATTTATTGTATACATGTGAAATTCGTTTTTATTTTTGGGAAGAGAAACAATAAATAAATTGTGCACCAAAAAGGGTTAAATATCGTAGAACAGTAAAGGAAATTCCAAAAAACGGTAAACTGATAGTTTAGTTACCGTTATTTGGCTACTATTTGTAAAGCAGTATACTGTATACAAGCATATATACCTAATTACATGGTTAAAGTAGTTGTCGCAGTTGGTAAGAATACATTTTTCAATTAATTATTATTCATATTTTACTGTTACTCGTTTATTTTAACAAAACCAAGATAATAAATCAAAAAAAAAAAAAATCAGCTAACGCCTTTTTTATTCCTGTATATACGGGAGTAGGCGAGGCCATTTAACCCTATCTAACTTTTGGAGACTGAGTGGGCAGTTCAATCTCCACTGGTACCCAATCAGAGACAGATGGCCCAAGGCTATCACTAATTAAGCGGTACGCAGTGAAGAGAGACGGCTCAAATGTGCCGCCATCTCGTGGTCCCTAACCCTAACACAATATATTTTTTTTTAATGTCTGAAATAATGTGGGTTCTACGGTCGATTTTCTTGAGTTTACAGGACAAAAAACCTGAGTTTCCGGGAGGAAAAACCTGCTTGCCCGTGCCAGAGATCGACTAACTCGGGAACCGGTCGAAAAAAGGCTTAGAAAAATTTCCTCTAGTCGCCGACTAGACTCGAAACCAAGCCTTCCTTCGTGCGGCCAAGCGCGGTGGTGTGCAAACGCCACATCCACTGAGCTACACAGGCTCTACCAAGATAATAATGTTTCTATTTTTGTATTTTTTTAGCTTTTAACATAATTATTTATTTTATTTATATGTTTATTTTGGATTTAATAAATATTTATTTCGCTTTTGATAGATTAATACACATAACGATGCCAAGAAAATTTGAATCCGGAGCTAGTAAAAGAAAATGACTTCATTGTGTTTACATTATTTAAATGAATTTGATGATTTTTTTTAAAACATCATTTGAAAATGTATGCCAACTGTGGTTCTGACAGATCAAATTATCTTTCTTACCATACTTGTGATGAATTCACATCATTAATAACTAAAAAAAAAGAGAAATATTAATATCAGGAATTAAGGAAACTGCTTATTTTGCAATAATACTCGATTCAACGCCAGACATTGCCCATAATGATCAACTAGCTATGATATTTAGGTATGTTGCTGCAAATTCTGACATTACAGAAACATTTATCGGGTTCATCAGAATTACACCGCATAATTCCTTATGTTTAGAAGAGGTAGTGTTAAAAAAATTAGAATTATCTTTGGATATAAAAATGTGCAGAGGGCAAAGCTATGATAGCACTGCCAATATGAAAGGTATCTACACAGGTTTACAAGCTAGGCTGAAAAACTGATAACTGATGTGGCTTGATGGATATCAATCCCATGGATTCTGATCCCTTCATCACTATGAATGATTCCTGGTTTAAAGGAAGAAAGTTTTGAGCACTTGGCTCGCCCTAATTAGGGCTATGTTGAAAGATTTCAATCTGTGATTAGGGGCGCTTTTGGGCGTTTATGTTTCCATCTGTCTTTTTCATCGTAATCGGATGACTCACGAATGAGTAGGTTGGGATGGAGTGATGCCTGAGCAAAGTACTTGGTTGCTATCTGGAGGAGAAACGTAGGTATGTCTGGCAGGTTTCCGTCTTGATGGAGGATAGTGTTCCTTACAAACCATGGGGCATCGAAGATCATTGGGAGGCATTTGGTTTGGATTAATTGTAATCTTTTGATGTTGCTAGGAGAGGTGTGGCTCCACGCTGGCAAACCATAAGTCAGTATGGATCTGATGATTGCTTTGTATATTCTTAATGTTATCTGGACAGACTCTGCTTCTATGGTTGAGTAGAGGGTAAAGCTGAGCTATTGCTGAGTTTGCTTTGTTGCAGGCATGAGAGATGTGGGAGTTGAAGCTGAGATGGTTATCAAGTTTGATTCCCAGGTATTTTACTTCTTTTTGCCATGGGATATCAGTATTCAACATCGTGATTGCTCCATGATGGTCTGCTTTCTTCCTTGTAAACAGTATGGCCGTGCTTCTGTCTGCATCGACATTAATTCTCCATAACTGAAACCATTTTTCAAATTTCATTGCTGCATTTTGTAGTCGTTGTGTGGCAAGGGTATGGTCTGAGCGATCTGGTCAGTATTGCAATGTCATCTGCATAAAATGCTATGGTGGTTGATGTCGTGCTTGGGATGTCTGAGATAAAATTAAAGAGCAGCGGTGATAATAGGGAGCCTTGTGGCACACCTGCTGTGATACTTCTTGCGGTTGATCTGAGCCCATGGAGTTTCACTTGAAATTTTCGGTCTTTTAGGTAAGAGTCTATGATTTGGATGAGGTTTAGTGAGTATTTTGCAGTAAGTAGTTGTTTAAGTAAGTAAGTAGTTAGTAGATGAGGCCTTTGTGCCACACTTTATCGAAGGCCTTCGCCACATCCAGGAAGATTGTACCTGTATGCTGTCTCCAATTAAATCCGATAGTTATGTATTCTATAAGTCTGTGGATTTGTTGAGTTGTGCAGTGACCAGTTCAAAAACCAAATTGTTCTTTTGGGATTAGATCTAGATTGTCCGTTTCGTTTTGTAGGCGATTTAGTATTACTTTTTCAGCCATTTTCCCTAGGCCTGACAAGAGGCTGATAGGTCTGTAATTCTGGGGACAGGAACTGAGGCGCCTTCCCTGGTTTGTTTGTGGATAAGGATTACATCTGCCTGCTTCCAGCGAGTGGGAAAGTAGTTGAGTCTTAGCATTGCATTGATGATAGCCACTAGATGCATTATTGTTTTGTGAGGGAGTGCTTTTATAATTTTGTTTGAAATCTGATCAGGACCTGGTGCTTTTCTGTTATTGAGGTTCTTGATTATTTGGTATATTTCATTTGGCGTGGTATAGCTTGTGTTGTCATGGGTGGTGGAACGATGAAGTGCATAGCGTACTTGCCTGTGGATTTTTTCAATGAAGCGCAAGTCCGCATGAGTGTAGTTTGGTTGAAATTATTGCAGCTCCATATCTTTAAAGTATAGTCTACCGAGATGATCACCCCAACATAAAACCAATCCATGGATTGGTTTTATGTTGGGGTGATCACTGCGAAGGGCTTTAGTCATTTTCCATAATGAGTTATCTTCAGTTTTTAAGGAGCTTAGTTTCCTCTCCCATTGCTGATTCTTATGGTCTTTGATTGCATATCGGACTAGGTTTGTTACCCTGTTAAGCTCTTGTTTATCCTGATGTGATAGTGTTGCATGGTACCAACATCTAATCCTGTTTTTGTTGCGGATCAGCATTAGAATCTCTTCTGGGAGCAGGTTAGTTTGAGCTGGAGCGATAACGGCTGTTGCAAAGCCAGTTTGGATTGTGCTTTCCAGTTTATTGATCGCTATGTCTACTTCTCTAGAGATAGTTGGGACAGGGCCTGTGATGTTGCTGAGAGTTGAGTTGAGCTTCTTGAGATTTATGTAGGATTGTCAGGAGATGGTTTCTGCTTCTCTGCCTAGTCTAAGCAGAACTGGATTGTGGTCAGAGCTAAGATCATTAATAACCTGTAACTGGAATTGGTGTGGGGTGTACCTGAAAATGGCTATATCCAGCACGTCGGGTTTGCCCAGTGGTCCATAGTGTGTTGGTTCAACAGGACCTGCTATGGTGATGTTTCTTGTCATAGCGAATTTGTATAGGCTCTTCTCATTGTTATTGGTGTTTCTACTGTTCCACGCAGGGTGTTTTGCATTTAGATCTCCCACCACTATTGTTGCTTCATTTGTGTCAAGGAGCTGGGAGAGGTTTGCGAGGGTTGTACACTGAATATAGTTTTAGACTACCTGTGATGTTTGTATGTATTTCAATTCCAGTTTCTTCCAGGTTTGTACTTGTTGATTTCTTGATCTCATTGTACCTTATGCTTTTTTAAACAAATATAGCAGTTCCGCCCCCACTGGCGTTGAGTCTGTCTGTCCTGAAAAGTGTGTAGTACCTTATTTTGGGGTTGTCGCAAGGCCGAAGATGCGTCTCGTTGACTAAAAGGATGTCTATCTTATATCTTTCAGCAAATTCTTTTAGTTCTAGGAGGTTGTTGTTTAGCCCGTTAGCATTTCAATAAGCAATCTGTAATGAGTTAGTTAAGGTGACCGTGTTATCCATTAATCATGGAGAAGAAGACTTGTGTGTTTTTGAGGAATTTGTTGGTGTCAGCCTGATTGGGATTTGTTTTGCTAAAGGCTGTTAACATCTCAATTGTTAACAGTCTTTAGCTCTTCATCTCATCTTGGTCCACCTTTGCAACTCGTTGCAAAGGTGGACCAAGCTAATATCACTCCTATCTCAGTATCTCCCATAATGCAAAACACATCTCCTTGTGGATATGTATAATGTTATGTATTAAGGGAATGGACACTACCCAGACTAGTTTCGACCTTTATTGAGGTCTCTTCGGTGGGAGCCACGCCCAGACACGGAGACACCAAGCAGAAGCAATAGCGAGGTCATCTTTACCTATAGGAGTTGCCAAAGGTGTGCCACCTTCTGATACTGAGATAGGAGTGATGTTAGCTTGGTCCACCATTGCAACGAGTTGCCCGGTGTTGTACTACCTTACGCCAGTCCTGAAGATACTTTCAGGTACAAACTTTGTTTGCTCACACTTGGATAAAGGATTAAACTAAATTTATTATAGTCTAACCAAGTGGAAAATAAACTTTCAACATCTTTCTCTAAATTAGCACTCCTCTAACATTCTCTTCTGCACACCACAAATCACTGAATCTCTGTACATCACTTCCCTCAGTTTCATCCCTTCCTTGCTCATCTGCCTTCCTCACACTCTCTCCTCTAACATTCTCTCTCCTTGCTCTCCCACTTATCATCTGCCTTCCTCTCATCTCGCTTTCCCCTGCCCCCCCCCTCTCTCTCTCCTGACTTTCCCTCACTTTGCCTAATTTGCCTGCTCTCTCTCCTTCTTGTTTGTCTCACATCAGTCAGCCTTTCAAATCTTCTAATCTTTCCCTTCTCATAAGTCAACTCATGTTTCATACCCTTCACTTCCTCTCTCAATACCTCTATCTCCCTCACCAAGCATCTTATCTTCACTTGAGATTCATTTACACAGTCAGCACCATCCTTTCATCTTGCCTGCCTCTTTCATCAGAAAGACCTCGGTTCAAATCCTAGCTAGATATCCATGATACCAAAAATCTTGTGTTTTTTAAATAAATGTAAGTTAGTTGGTCTCATGTCAAGGTGATAGTTCCCCCCTCAAAAAAAAAAAAATTATAGACATAGAAGACAACGGGGATAAGTTCATTTGTAGCAGTGCTTCATGATATAAATAACACCAAGAGAAAAAAATATAATTCATTTATTGAACGTACTAATATTTTTCTGGTTTTTTACCCCAGCATCTTCAGAGCACTAATTACAACCTAGACATGCACGGCATTCAATAGAAGTCGAAGAAACAATTCAAATTGTAACTAAAAAAGGGATAATGTAAGACATTCTCTAGAAGCCTGGTAACATATCAAGTTAAATTAACTATCAAGTTAATTTGGAGAAGTCAGACTATATTTGGTGTTAGAATAATGAATGTCTCCCAGAACCTTGGCAAATTAATGCAACCCACACTTGCTGAAATTGGGGTCTCTTTCACAGCTGATTCTAAAAATAATCTCTCTCTCTCTCTCAGACCTATTATAATGACTACTGGTAGACAGATATCCTCAATTTAATCCTCTGTGTAGGAATTGGAGCAATGTGTGTCAGTCCTGACTTGCCATACAAATGATTGCAGATGAAATTTTTGTGTTCTTCAAAAAAGATGCAGGCATCAATGAGGCAAGAGAGTGTAATGAGAAGGAATAAAGATAGAGAATCTAGTCTCTCCAAAATTGATGGAATAATCAATACAAAGTGTAAAAATAACAGTGGATCTAAAGAGATACTGCAGTTTAGGTAAACTAAAGAATGTGAAGGATATAGCATTTTCAGGAAGGATCCAGAGAATAGGATGGCACTGCTGATGTTAACCTATAAATTGCAACCAAAAAAGAGTAGGGGATTTCCCACACCCTTGTCTTGCTGATCATTGTCATTTAAGCCAATCTAGTGTGATATAGACACTAATAGGATAAAATACACAGATGGTTGTTGATGCGATGGGCCTCAGGGTGCAGAGATAGATGTAGATGACATGCACTGACAAATTAGCACAATACAGTGCAGGTTGAACAATTATTATAAGGAACTTCAACCAGTAGCACACTCAGGACTTAATCTTGCAGGGAGGGGGGGGGGGGGTCCAAGTTGAGTAGATGATTTGAGAATACATACTATGCATCGCATACGACCTATGACTGAGCATCTGTAATGATCGCTAATTCATAAGTAGTATAGAAACAGTAGAGACACAACACAACATAAATAAAAAATGAATTTTAATTAGGAAAAGATTTTTGGAAAATTTTCTAGTTTTTTTCCTTTTCCTTTGGGGGAAAAGGGCCCTTGTCCCCCCCCCCTACGGGTGAACCACTGACTTCAACTATGGGGGACATAGATTGGAAGGAGGAAAGATCACATGGCAGGAAGGAAATGAAATTTATTCACCTACTAACAGTTAATTACTAGAAACAGTATATGATAAAAGGAACTCAGGGATTTGAGAGTTTTGTATCTGGTCATAGGATTAGCAAGTCTATCCATAACCAAAGTAGCCAACCACACTGCCTCCAAAGGGAGAGATTAATCATGCAGTCTTCAACTGAGAGGTTGCCAAATATGGAATTTTCAGTTAAAGGATATATAATTATTTATGTAGAAGTACAGGCAGATGATTATGACAAGCTTAGGAGGCAGCTTGAAGAAGTGGCATGATATAAGAATCTGCAAGAATTTTTTTATGAGTGTTGATGGTAAAAAAGCTCACAGAAGCAGACAAAATTGCTCAGTTACTGAGTGATCACTTAGCAATGGTGTATCATCCAAGTGAAGATACTGTTGTAACAGGAACTGATGTGAGAATAGAAGCTGATAAACTGGAAGTAAAGTACGTAGGACACTATACAATTGCAATGCAAATATAACCACATGATTAGATGGGACATTAACTCATACATTATGAGAATGTGCAAAGAAATTGGTACTGCCTCTGTGTTGTTTTACTTAAAGTCTCAGTTCTGGTCAATTCCCAAGGGAGTGGAAGGAGGGCTTCAGAAATTGAAGGTAATCCATCAGGTTTGCACCTGATGTATGCATCTAAAATAGATAATCCTTCTGATAATTCTTTCTGTCAAGTAAAACTGATTCAAGGATGTAAATTATTAATCTTGTTTAGAAAAGAAAGGACCTCTGATTCTGTGCCACTCCAAATTATGAAAACATCATCTATATAGCTAATAAATAACATAAAATATATTTAACTTACATATATATTTTTATTATTATAAAATTTTTTCCCTAGTAGCAAGAGTATCTTCAGTATGACGTTCAAATTAAACAAGAACAGAAACTGATATATTCAACAATGATGCACATGAACTGCCTGTACATGATGTAGGGCATCATCGTTTAATTATATTGAGGTTCTATTAAAAATAACTTTAACAAAATTTAATAATAAATAAAAAATAATAATTAAATTTAAGTTAATTCTGGAATTTGTGAAGAACTATTTCTATAAGAGGGATATTGGGTAGTCTTCTTTCTTCCACATTAGCTAACTACTTCCTGGAAAGATCTGAACAATGGATACTGAACAGCATCCTTCCTGAGCCGTATTTATGATTTGATGATGTATTCATGGTCCTATACAGACCTACAAGAGTTTGTAAATAAGATCGACGCATTTTCATCATCGTATCCAATTCACTCTCGAGTTAGAAGGGAACAATCAAATTGTATTTTTAGATCTATCACTTTGTCAACCAGATAGTAGCATTCACTTCTCAGGATTCAGAAAAAAACATACTTGACTTTACATTCATCCTCTTTTGTCAAAAATGTGGCACCATTAATCACCTAACAAGCCATTATGGATAAAATACACATCCTCATACAATTCGTATCCATCATATATTTCAATGTAATATCAATGATATTACAATTTTAATATGCACTTCGCATCCATGATAACCTTGACGTCTATAGACATCTTGGCCAGTAGCGTGGTTAAGGCTATAATAGATTGAGCACTCTCTTTGCTCCACTAAATTTCTGCCCTCTCAAAAAATAAATCACATTAAGTCCACATTCTTTACTAATGTCTTTACTGAATTATATGTCAACAAGATAATTAATAACTATAGAGTTTCCTTGTCACCAGTCTTTCATCCATCTCCTGCACTTGATTGAACAGTAATTTTGTTTATATTGTTTATAGTTGGTTACAGTTTTGTTAAAAATATGCAGTACTCATGAAATGCAATTATTAGGAGAAACCTTACAGGATCAGTCAAATTGCCATGACACCAAAGATACATGTGTTAAGAATATGAAAAATCTTCCATATGCATGTTCATCTTGATTTGTTTATAGAATCATATACTAATTAAGCTATTTTTTTTTTTTTAAAAATCATCTTTTCATTTATACAAGAAAAGAAAATACACTAGGGTCTCTTTTTATGTGGTTCTGAAGTTATGCGGTGCATATTTCATGCAAATTTGGGGTTTCCCCGTTGTACATAATGAACAGCTGTTGCAGCACATTCAGTCGTAACGTGAGTAACGTGTAAGCAGTGAGTGTCCGTGAAGTTTAATTTTGCATGTGAGTAAGTGTTTGTCTTTTGATTATCCTAAGTCTAAATTTTGCTAATTTTTATTTTAAAGATTTAATTTGGCCCAACAGAGAGAAAAAAAAAAGCATCGAAGAAAAGTAATTTTGGAAATGAAAATTGCAATTTTAGATCGCTTAGCAAAAGGAGAGGGATCTACAGCGACCGGTAAACATTTTAATTTAGGTGAATCTACTATAAGAGGAATTAAAAAGATTGAAGTCGCAATAAGAAAAATCTGTCATTTATGGCACAAAAAATAAGTGCCAAACTATCATCGTACTCAAGAGAAGCTTTATTAGAAAAAATGGAACGAGCGCTCGTAATTTGGATTGAAGAATTAACTCGAAGAAGAATTCCTATAAGTGGTTATTTAATTAAACAAAAAGTTGTTCGGTTTTATGAACAGATGAAACAACTGGAGCCATCCACTTCCCAGGCTGATAAAGAATTTTCGGCTAGCAAAGGATAGCTAACCGGATTTTTAAAAAGGAATGCACTTCATAACATGAAGATTATAGGTGAGGTTGCAGCAGCAGCCAAAAATTTTTAAGAGAAGTTAGCCAAAATTATTGAAGATGATGGATATTGTCCCAATCAATTGTTTAGCGCTGACAAAACAAGATTGTTTTAGAAGAAAATGCCTAGTCGAATTTACATTGCAAAGTCTGAGAAAAAAGCAAGTGGGTTTAAAGCAAGCAAAGATCGGTAACGTTGTTACTTTGTAGCAATGCATCAGGGGGGATCAAATGTTGAAACCACTCCTACTAAATCGATCTCTAAGACCACGTGCTCTAAAAGGCAAGATCTAAAACAGGAGCCGGTACATTGGATGGCTAATACAAAGGCCTGAGTAACAACTACTGTATTTACTGAATGGTTCAATAATTGCTTTGTACCAGAAGTGGAAACATATATGAAGGAAAAAAGTTCTCAATTTTAAAGTTTTATTAATGTCTTATCAAGGCTCGATACAGAGGAACAATAACCTGCTTGTCAACGTATTCTTCAGCAACCAAGTGATTTGATGAGCTGATTTAGCCAGTTTTGCAATGTGCCCACTAAACTTCAATTCCCTATCCACAACACTCCCAAATCCCTAGCCTCGTCAATCTCTCGGAGTATGGTTCCACCAATGCAATATACTGCTGCTAATCTTTTCACCCCAAAATGCATAACCTTATATTTTGCCACATTAAATTCACATCCATTCTCCTTAGCCCAGATCTCCAATCTATCCAAATCATCTTGCAAAATTTTGACATCATCTGCATTCACTATTGCCCTACCCAACTTTGCATCATCTGCAAACAAATGAACTGTTCCTCTCAGATCCTTTCCTATATCATTAATGAACAAATTAAACAGCAGTGGTCCAAGAACAGAGCCCTGCAGCACACCACTAGTCACAAGCCGTCTTTTAGACTCAACTCCTGAATAAACCACTCTCTGGTATCTCTCCATCAACCACCCTCCTATCCATCTCCCCAACCCTATATCCATCCCCATATGCTGCAATTTACTGATTAGAATTCCATGTGGTATCCTGTCAAAGGCCTTAGTAAGGTCCAGTAGAATCACTGTAAACCCATTACCCTTATCCAGTTCAGCCGTCACTGTGTTATAATACGTGAACAAGTTACTGAGGCATGACCTACCTTTCACAAAACCATTCTGTTCCTGATACAGTATCCCATTTTCATCTATCCAATCTTGTATTTTCCTCTTGACTATTTTCTCCAAGACCTTGATAATGATTCCTGTTATGCTGATTGGCCGGTAATTTACAACAGCAGCCTTGGAACCACCTTTATGCAATGGAACTATTTTCCCCTCTTTCCACCCCCTTGGGACTGACCCAGACCCGAGGCTCAAATTAAACAAAATGGTCAAGGGCACTGACAATTCTTTAGCCGCTTCAAGTACGACACAAGCTGGTATACCATCCAATCCCACAGATGTATTGACATTGAGGTTCTCTAATAGACTAGTTACCTCTACTTCATTCATCACAATTCCAGTATAAGCTGTTGGTTCTTCCATTCCTGCAATGTCACCACCTGGATGATATACTCTTGCAAAGTGCTTGCTCAGTAATTCCACTATATCGACTGATTCGGTTACCTCCCTACCCTCAGCATTTTTTAAAATCATTCTGCCATGAGCATTTTTCCTTTTACTTGCAACATATTGAAAAACCTATTTGGGATTCTCTTTAGCCTGCATGGCCAATTTTCTTTTGTAATCTGCTTTTGCTTTTCTTACCACCCTTGTTACCATCCTGGCCTGAGCTTTATACTGTTCCTGTGCCTGCTGGTCACCTTTCTCCTTAAATTCCCTCCATAATTGTTTCTTTCTTTGCAGCTCAAGCTTAATAGTGTTATTCATCCATTTAACCCCTACTTGATTTATTATTCAAACTCTTGGTATACAGTCAACCATTACCTCCTGCAAACACTTCTTAACCACTTCCCATGCACTATCAACATCCAGCCCTTGCAGTTTCACATGCCATGGCACTGAGCCAAGCACATTCCAAAGCTTGTCATACTTACCAGCCATGTAATTCCACATGTACCCTGTCTTAATTGTAAATTCCACTCCTTTAGCCACCTCCTAAGTCATTACCTTATGATCACTCTCACCAATTGGTGGCAACATGGTCATGTTCGTTACAGCCACATTCTCAGTTGCAATTACTAGGTCAAGCACTCTCTGCCCCCTGGTATTTTCCACTACATGCTGTTGCAGATACTTGTCCCTTAATAACCACATAAAATCCAATTCCTTCCTCCCATGTGCCCTCTCCTCTTTCCAGTCAATGTTACCATAATTGAAATCACCCATAATAATTACCCTCCTTCCACTCATTTCTTCTATTTGCCTATGCATAACTATCCCCACCATCTATTCCATCACCTGGTCTATAGCAGCACCAATTGTATATTTTGTTCTGCTAGATTCTATCTCACACCAAACAGCCTCAAATGTGCTCTTTTCTCTATCCTGCAGTTCAACTTCTATACTCCTTGGCTGCAACTCATCAGCTATCATCAATAACACTCCTCCCCCTTTTTATTCTCCCTGTCACTCCTGAACACGCTATATCCGTCGCATTCAATCCCACTAGCTTTATCATCTTCTGTCAGCCATGTTTCACTAATACCAACAATCTGTGGCCTGGAATATGTGGTTTTCTGTGGAACGTATCTCACATAAAAAGAGACCCGATTGTATATTATCTAAAAACATGGCTAACTTTGCCATAAGAAACTTGTACAAAATTGATATCAAAATTTTCTCTTGAGTTAGAAATGGTGGCCATTTCTTAGAAAATGGCCACTATTTTCTAAGGTGGCCAAAGAACTTGTTACAACATTTGCTCGTGTACGCGATATTCTAATATCGCGTACACGAGCAACGTGCTTTGCACTTACCATTGACTCAGCAGTAAACACTTTCTCAGGTTTTATGTTCATTTTGTTTGTTCAAATTGTTGATTCGTTTAAATTCAAAGTCCTTGCAACAGCTCTTGGTTTTTCTCCATTTTTCAACTGATCCAAGATTTTAATTTTTTCTTCAAGAAATAAATTTTCTTTTCAATGTTGGTTTTTCGCTTTTGTTGCAGTTTGTGGCCATTATTATAAAAATATTTTTTTTACATAACGAAAGCATTACATACTAATTATGTATGTAGCTAACCAGAAAAGAAAGTGCTCAGCTTGAGATTAACACACTTATGATTTTAATCTGCTTTCCTGGCAGAAAACGAAGACAATTTTCAACAATAAACACTTTATTATTATTATTATTTAGGCCTCCATGGAGTCAAAAGACTCATCATGGGAGGTCATTCCTAAGAAACACAAAGTCTATCAAGACTCATTGAGGGAGGTCCCTCCTAGGAAACACAAAGTCTGTCATACCACTCCTTAAACTCATTGACCGTTCTCGCTCTCACCACTCTATCAGGCAATTCATTCCGTGGTTCAACTACCCTCCATGCAAAGAAACCACTCCTCACCCTCTTGCTCACAGTTTCCTTTCGTAACTTTCAGAGATGGCCCCCTTGTCATCACTCCTTCCTGCTATTCGACCAAGTGAAAGCACTCCCCCAGTGTCAACCCTGTAACCACATCTCAACAGTTTAAAAGTCTGAATCGTATCACCTCTCCTTCTTCTATACACCAAAACTCTGCAGTTCCACACTCCCTCATAACTAGCATTCTACAGTCCTGAAACCATCTTTGTTATCAGCCTTTGTACCCTTTCCATGGTTAATTTCTCTCCTTCAAATCCTGGGACCAGATCTGAGAACAATAGTCCAAGCATGGTCTGATCAGAGTCTTATATAATGGAATGATAACCCTTTTATCTCTGCAGGTAGTGCCCTTCTCATTATTGCAGTAATCATCTGTGTTACCTTCACCACCTTTGCAATACGTCCCCCTAAATTTCAGGTTTCTATCAACCATCAACCCCAGATCTCTTGTCTCCCCTACTTCTTTCAGTACAGCTCCTCCAATAGAGTATGCAGGGTCCCATCGATGTGTCCCAAACCTCACGACCTTACATTTTGCTGCATTAAACTGATGCTCCCATTCATTTGCTCATCTGTCTCTAGTTTATTCAAATCTTCTTGCAGGGCTGCCACATGTGCACTATTACTGATAACCCTTCCCAGCTTAACATCATTCGCAAACAACTGAATGTTCCCTTGCAATCCATTGACAATATCATTGATATAAAGGTTAAATAATATAGGTCCCAGTACTGAGCCCTGTGGAACCCCACTTGTAACCTTCTGCCTCCTTGATATTTCCCCACCATACACAACTCTCTGATACCTATCAGACAGTCAATCCCGAATCCAGTTGACCAATCTGACATCCAGACACATGTGCTGCAACTTGAATATCAGCTTATCATGCAGCACCCTGTCAAATGCCTTTGCTAAGTTTAGGAAAATGGCAGTATATGCCTTTCCCTCATCTAATGCTCTCGTAACTTTATTATAAAAGGCTAGCATATTGCTAAAACAAGAGCACCCCTTCACAAATCCATGTTGACTTTCACAGATAATATTACCCTCATCTGCCCAATGCTGTATACGGTCCCTCACTACTTTCTCCAAGATCTTACCAATTACTGATGACACCCAAACTGGCCTATAATTAGACACTTCCAGTCTGCTACCACCTTTATGCAATGGCACTATCTTACCTTCCTTCCATTCCATGGGCACCTGTCCCACAGCCAGACTTTCATTTGAAAAGCCAGGTCAAAGGCACTATCAGTTCCCTAGCACATTCTCTCAAAACTCGTGGTGAAATTCCATCCAATCCCACAGCTTTACTGACATCCAGAGTACTCAGTATTTGGAACAAATCTCCTCCTGTAAACCTCGAACCTGCCGTATCCCTCTAGTATTAAAACTGACTCCTCCAGGATGAAATACTCCAATAACGTGTTCATTGAACAATTCCACTATGTCCTCTGCATCAGTCACTCTATTCCCATTTTTATCCCACAATGTCATTCTTTCACAGTCATTTCTCTTCCTACCGGGCGCATAGCTGAAAAATTCCCTAGGATTTTCTTCGGATCTTAGGGCCAATCTTTTCTCATATTTCTCATTTTCCAGTTTAGCCTTCCTTACCATACAAGTCACTCACCTGGCCTGTGTCTTATATTCTTCATGCATCTTCTTTTCACCTGTCTCCTTATATCTCTTCCATAGCCTCTTTTTTGTATGCAGTTCCTGTTTAATATTGTTTGTCATCCACTTTACTCCAAATTGTGTCCTCTTCTTCACTTGTAGAATATAGCTTACCATTGCTGCTAACAAATATTCCTTCACAATTTTCCAAGTACTAATGATATTCCGGCCTTCCAATTCCTCCCTCCACGAAACTTCCCCAAGTTGATGTTTACGACTATTATAATCACCAGCTTTATAATTCCACATATGTTCCCATCTCTTTGGTACTCCTGCATGTCTATTCATTTTCCAAGTCAAAACCATATGGTCACTCTCTCCAACTGGCGGGAGAGATGTCATTTCAGTTATTATCAACTCTTCTGATGCTATAATCAAATCCAAAACTCTTGAACCTCTTGTTCCCTCTGTTTAATGTTGCCTAAGACGTTTGTCCCTCAAGAATTCTAGAAATTCCATTCCCTTATTGCTACATGCATCTTCCTCTCCCTAATTTATACTGCTGTAGTTAAAATCTCCCATAACAATCATTCTTCTTGCACTTGGCAAACTTAACTGTCTCAACATCTCCTGCTCCTTGATCTGTAGCAACACCCCACTATATATCCTGTCTTGCCCACCTTCACCTCACACCATATGCTTTCAAAATCATTAGTGTAAATGCCTTCCAAAGCCTCCACTCTTAGAGGACATAGGTCGTCACTTATCATAAGCAGTACTCCACCACCAAGCTTTCCCTTCCTATCCTGCTGAAAAATGCTGTACCCAGCGACTTCTATTCGTTATTATATCCTCTTCTGTCAACCACGTCTCAGTGATCCCAATGATCTTTGGCCAGGCTGATGCTATCAGTGCCACCAATTCCTCTCCCTTATTCCAGATACTCCTGTATAAAGCATAAAAATGTCATTGTTTCTATACCCAGCATTATCCCCCCTCTAGACTCCACTGGACTCAGCATTACCTGATGTTCCCCCTTCTCCCAAGTACCCATTCCCTTAAGAGGCCACCCCTGCTACCATCCACCCTGGGACACACTGACTCGTTCAGAACAGCAATCTCTCCAGATGCCTACGTCCTTCCTCATTCAAGTGCAAGCAGTCTCTCGCATACAATTCCTCTCTGTTCTCAAACGCACTCCAAGCATCCACATATTTCAATCCTCTCTTCTGACACATTCTCGCTATTATGTTATTCAATATTACTGCTCTTCTGCTCAGCTCTTCACTATCATACCTAGGCCACATGCATACTATCTTTCCTCTCTGTCTTCTTTCATACAACCTCAAGCAAAAATCTCATATCTCTTGCCGCCCAATTTACATTACCACTCAAGTCATTTGTTCCTACCATCACAATCATCTCATCCACCCTTTCACCTCTCCTAATTGCCATAGCCACACTCTTTCTATCGTTCCTCCTGGCAATCACTCCTCGCACATCCTAATCTTGAACACTATGGATCATTGAATCCCCATACATTACACCTCTTACCATCCTATTCCTCAATTGCTCACATACATCCCTCACTCTCTCTCTCTCTCTCTCTCTCTCCTGTAACAGTTTCTCTCTGTGTTCCCTTACTTACCTGCCTTCCTGACATCACTCTATCCCTAGTCCCAGTGCTCCCTTGCATTCCCTCTCTCCTGCTGTTTCCATTCTTTCCTCTTCTATCATATGGTAAACTTATATCTTCTATTATACAGTTAACAATTGACGTACATGCGTACTAAAGGGTATTTCCCCTAATATAAATTCACTACTTATAACTACAATCGTGATAAGGGCTGACGCAAATTTAACAAAGATAAAATTTGATTTTCAAGTCGCACAGTGAAAAACATATGAAAAGATAAAGGGTTATTACAATTTGTAGACCGTGTTTTTATTTCAACCACGTTGTATAAGTACCGTGTTGAACAAGGGTTACTACAATTTGTAGACCGTGTTATATACAACACAGTTTCGATAAGTACTGCATTATACGAGAGTTACCTGCATAACATTGTAACAGATCATTTTACATGTATGGCATACATGCGTATGTGTGGGAAACATGCAACCAGCAGCCTCAAAAACCACTGGTTAATGTAGTTTGTGTTCACTGGAAAATGGACGAACGTTATCTGAACATAGTAACTGCTGTGTAACTGAAAAGTAAAGAAATATATTTTAAGGGATGGGGGAATATATATTTAATTAAATATTACAAAATGTGTTAGAAAATGTGAAATTTGACTCAGCTTAATATAAGAATATATGCAAATAAGTATTATGGAATTAATTAAATCTGCAAAAGAAACATACATTATTTTAATTTTTGTCAAATAACTTATGTAATATAATTAAATATTTTGGTCTGTATAATAATTTTCAATTTATTCAAATGCCTACCTCTTCAGCCACAAAAGAGCATCAATACCAATACGATTTATGGGATCTGGTATATCAAGTTCAGATTCCACGATATTATTCAAATACTTGAATTTTTCTTTATCTGTGACATATATCTTCTCTAGTTTCTAAAACCAAATGTATTTATTCATGTATATAAACTTTTAAATATAGTTGGATGGAAATAATTATAAAAAAAAACATACATTAGTATTATTATTACCCTAAGGTCCCATGGAGTCAAAGACACATCTAAGTCTTTTTATCACACACACACAGCTCATCATACAGTGCCTTAAACACACTCAAATTCACTGCAGACACCATACTCTCAGGCAAGGCATTCCAATCATTCAAAACTCTGCATGCAAAAAACCTGCTTCTCACACCCTCTTTATACAGTTTCCAGGGATGACCTCTGGTTCTTCCCTGATCTCCCACTGTATTTTGTAGAACCTCTCCAACACTGATCCTATAACACCCCCCCCCCCCTTACTAACTTGTAGGTCTTTATCACATCTCCCTTCTTCCTCCAATCTGTAGACTCTGTAAATTGGATCTTCTCAATCTTTCCTCATATTCGACATTCCAGAGGTCAGTCACCTCTAGACCCTTTCTAACATCTCTTTGTCCTTTAGAAAACCAGGCGAACAAATCTGGCACAGTAGTCTATGTGTGGCCTAATCAAAGCTTTATACAATGGAACAAGAATCTCGCTACTTATATAAGTCGGTGTCCTCTGCATCATTCCCAGAAGTCTTTGTGTTGTCTTCACAATTTTGGCAATGTGTCCCCTAAATTTCAGATCCTTATCCACTATCACCCCAAAATCTCTTATTTCCTCCATCTCCGACAATATATCCCCACCAAGCATAAATTCTACATCCCATCTTTGTTTCCTTATATTTTGCAACACTGAACTCACATCCCGTGCTCAATCACTCAATTTATTCAAGTCTTCTTGTAAGGCCACAACATCTTCTCTACTCTTCATAGTTCGTCCGAACTATGAATCATCTGCAAACAACTGAATATCTCCATCCAAATATTTGCCAATATCATTAACATACAAGTTAAGCAGTAATGGCCCTATAACAGACCCCTGAGGCACACCACTAGTGACTTACCTTTTCCTGGATGTTGCTCCCCCATACACAACTTGCTGATACCTATCAGATAACCAGTCTCCAATATCCAACCTCCATCCACCCTAATTTGACTATCAACTTATCATGCAGTAATCAATCAAAAGCCTTTTCAAAATCTATGTAAATAGATTACTAAAACATGACCTCCCTTTAGCAAATCCAAGCTGTCCATCAAAGATAATACCATTGTTGTCAACCCAACTCTGGATCCTAGTTCTCACAAGCTTCTCCAACAACTTAACTACAACACCTGACACACAGATAGGCCTATAGTTTGATGCTTCAGTTCGATCACCTCCTCTATGAAGTGGCACAATCTTACCCTCGTTCCACTCCTTAGGAAATTGACTGAGTGCAAGACTCGTATCAAAAAAATATGTCAAGGCAGATGTCAACTCCCTGCCACATTCCTTCAGAATACGTGGTGATATATTATCAAGTCCAACAACCTTATTAACATCAAGTTTGCTCAACTCCCCATTCACTTCTTGCTCACTTACAGTCAGTTTCTCCTCCCCATCATCAACTGCTCTCAATCTCTCCATGAAGTCACATTCACAACAATGAAAGACATTTATGAACTGCTCATTAAGTATCTACACTACATAATTACTGAGAATAGAGCCAACAGGCTTCACTTCAGCAAAGTAAAATTATTTAAATTAAGTGGATATTGAAACCCACATTATTTTTTAGCCGAATAAGAAACTCAAAGATAGGAAATCTAATCTAAGAGTTTCATGCAAATATGGAAAAATATAAAAGTTCGGCAAATCCAAGCATAAGCCAACACCTGGTGTAATGCTAGGGCAACTCGTAGTAGAGGTGGAGTAAGCTCCGATCACTGTACTTAGTATTTTCCCATAATTAATGTAAAACATAACTCCTAGTGTCCTCTCATAATCTCATAATGTAGAACAGCATACATCTCCTAGGAGTTGTGTTTAACATTATGGGAAAATACTAAGTACAGTGATCGGAGCTTACTCCACCTCTACTACGAGTTGCCCTAGCATTGTACCAGGTGTTGGCTTACGTTTGGACTCGCTGGACTTTTATAAGTTTTCTATATTCGGCTTGAAACTCTTAGATTAGATTTCCTATCTTTGAGTTTCTTATTCGGCTAAGAAATAATGTGGGTTTCAATATCCATTTAATTTAAATAATCTCCACTATATCTTCTGCAACAGCTGTCCTTATACCATTTTTTCCAATCAATGCCATCCTTCCATAATCATTCTTTCTTTTTTTTTTTTTTTGCTGGCTACATATCGAAAGAACTCCCTACTAGGATTCTTTTTGGCTTCATTAGCTAACTGCTGTTCACACCTCACTTTTGGTACCCTCACCAACCAAGTCACCTGCCTTTACTGGTCTTTGTAATCCTCATGGAATTGGTTATTTCCACTTCTCTTGTGCTGCCTCCATAATGCCCTTCTTCTGTGTCACATGCTTAATCTCTTCATTCATCCATTTCACACCTACCTTATTTAACTTTCTGACCCTTGGAATACATTTAGACATTGCCTCTACTAGATAGTTCTTGAATATCCCCCGAAGTTGCAATGATCCCCCCTCTAGCTAACTCCTCATTCCATGCTACACACCTGCAAGTCTCCTCAGCTTTTCATAATCACCACCCTTGTAGTTCCACATATACCAATTTCTCACAGAGGTCCTCACACTGCTGGCAACCAACCATGTAATCACTTCATGGTCACTCTCACCAATTGGAGGGTGATTGGTCACTGCATTTATAATTACATCCTCTGATGATATGATCAAATCCAAGACCCTCAATCCTCGTGTGCCCTCTGTTACACAACTGTCTGAGGTAGTTGTCCCTCAAAAACTCACTCTCTTTACTTCCAGTTACTATCTCATCGTCCCAGTCTATATTGCCATAATTAAAGTTACCCATAATGATCATCCTTTTCTTATTTGCTTGACTAATTTGATCATACATTTCATAGTCACTACATCCGCATTACAGGTCTATAACAACATCCAACCAAGTATTTCAATTCTATTCACCTCTATCTCACACCATACTGTGTCAAAACCACTGGCATTATTACCCTCTTGCATCTCTACTTTGTATGGATATAACTCTTTCTCTATAGCACTCCTCTGCCCTTTTTATCCTTTCTATCCTCACGAAACACATCATACCTTCCATCTCCATTCCTTTCAGGATGTTGTCCTCATCCAGACACGTCTCACTTATTCCAACAATTTTTGGGTGAACAGACTCAATTAATGCAACCATTTCATCTGCTTTGTTTCTTACACTTCTAGCATTAGTATACAAACACAGCAGCTCATTCCTGGATCTATAGCTAGTTCCACTGATACCACTCAGTTGACCTGATTTCTCCATGCTCAACTCAAACCATTTCCCTTTCTCCTTATTCATTTTAGAACCTTCAAATCCAACTGTTTCTTCTTGAAACCAGGTCATTCCCTTTCTTTCTGGAATACACATGCATTCACATCCTCTTGGAGCATCCACCTTTCTCATGCTGTGTTCCAAAAGTTTCTGGACTTTTGGAACACAGCATTAAAGTTACCCATAATGATCATGGGTAAGAATCATCCCCCGAATATCCCCCGAAGCTGCAATGATCCCCCAAGCTAACTCCTCATTCCATGCTACACCTGCAAGTCTCCTCAGCTCTTCATAATCACCACCTACAATATTACAATCACCACCTCTATAACTTGTCATAACTTCCATTCCATGATGCTAGATCAGCAAGAGGAAGACATTAGTTCAATTTTACCTGCCTTCTAGAATAACTTTGTTATACTTCTGTTTAATCCCCCCCCCCCCTCCCTTGATGGAATCTCTACCTTGTCATGGTGGTGGTGTGTGGTTAGGGGAGAGAGAGAGGAGGGTTGACAACCTGACCATGTAAAAAAATATACTAGTTGTGAAACAAGAAATCTTCACTGGACAGACTTAAATGGATATCGACACAAGCCATGAAATAATGGATTCTAAATAGGATCATGGAACATGAAAAGCATAGAGACAAAGCATTTCAGGAACTTATCTATGAATTAAATAGATATAAAATGGCTACAGTGGCAATACAAAAGTTGAGATGGATAGGGGAAGGTAATTTGAAGAAAGACAACTTTTGAAAACAACTCAGACAAATATGAGCTTAGAACAGGTTTCATTATCAGAAAAAAATATTATGGTCATAAGATTCAATTTGAAGCTTTAAATGAAAGAATATGTAATATAGTTGCAGAAGAGGAAATAAAAGATAAATTTTATGAGAAACTGGAACTTATCTTGAAAAGAAATTTCAATGCAAATCATAAAAAGGAAGCAATTATATATATATATATATATATATATATATATATACAATAATAATAATAATAATTACTATAAACCAAAGCCTTCATGAAAAAAAAAAGTTTAATGGAGTAAGATTGATTAATATGGCATATGTAGAAATTTAATAATAAACAGCACTATATTTATGAGAAAGAATATATACAGACAAAGATGAAAATCTCCTGATGCATTTAACCAAACAGACCATATCTTAATCAAGACATAGGAATTGCATCCAAAACATTCAGAGTTATTCAGTATAACTGTATAACATTCACAGTTATACAGTGTGATAGTGACCATTTTCTAATTGGCTGTTCTTAGGGTCAAAATAGATGTTAATAGTGTAGATTTTTTCAGCACATGTAATTCTTCAATATTAACAAATAGATAAAACAGAGGAGAAAAGAAAACATCAGACTGAATTAAAACAAAAATTGAAAAATGAGCAGCTGAAAGAGAACAAAAACATCGAAAATGTCTAGAGCCATATTAAGAATAGCATAAAAGTAGCAGTAGAAACCTCAATTGGAATTCAAAGTAAAATACAGTGAAAAAAACTTATGATTTGATGAAGATTGTGAACTGGTAATAAAGAAAAAAAGTAACTGGCTTAATAATCCATCTGATATTCATGCTGCTCAAAGATACAAAGAGAGCAGTAAGGAAACAAACACTTGCTAATAGAGATGAAACAGCAAACAGGTGGAGAGAGAGTACTTGAGCAACTCCTAAAGTGCCATGAACCTACAGAGACTTGTGAACATAAAACTTATATTTTTCACCAATAAATATTTAAACCTTCACTAGCCAGAGTAGAGAAAGTATAAAGCACTGAAATTCTGAAAACAATAGTAGTTAAATTCATCGAATACTGTGATAGTGAATTAGCTACAGAAATACATAAACTGGTAAATTTAATATGGGAAAACAAAGAAATGCTATCAGAATGAAATGAATCACTAATCATACCAATATATAAAAAAGAAAACAAAATGAAGGTGAAAATTAAAGAGGAATATCATTCCTGTCAGCAGGCTACAAAATTTTATCTAATATTATATTATACTAAAAAGAATTTACCATGTGTGGGAAAGAAAAAAAAAAAAAAAAAAAATATATATATATATATATATATACAGGGTGTTCGGGATAAATTTGACAGTTTCGTAAGGAAAAAGAAAATCTTCTTTGTATCTATTAAATTTAATGAATTGACAAAAAAAACATTACAGGCAGAGTTAATTACAATACTATCAACAAGATTTACTCAAAATAACCACCATTAGCATCGATCACAGCTTCAATTCTGCTTCGGAACCTCAAACAAGCTGATGCTACAGTCTCCCTGGGAAGGGCCGCAAAAACTGTTTTAATTTTATCCATTAACTGGGCTTTTGTATTACTGGAAGTGCGATTGGTGTCTTTTTCAACTGCGCCCCATACAAAATAATCCATGGGGTTAAGGTCTGGGGAGTTTGGAGGCCAAACATTTGGACTGGTGAAGTCGTAGAAATTTTCAGACAACCATTTTTGACTTTTCCCAGAGGTGTGGCAAGGGGCCGAATCCTGCTGCCATACATACGGCCTACCATTGGCTACCCTTGTTATCCAGGGCTTGACTACAGTTAGCAACTCCACGAACAAAGCCCGAATTCCAATGCCAGGGTTCTTCAACACCTGTTCCTGCAGATTTGCGAGGAATTCTGCTGTACGAACGCAATCAGATCGTCTGCTAGGGATCTTTCTTCTTGCTACATCCTCGTAGTCACCATTGCAAGTCTCTAGTTCATGCCTGATTGTTTTTACTGTATTCAGGGAGCATTGGGCAGCAGTCGTAATATCCTTATTTTGATGGCGGGCACGAATCATCATGATACAAGTTATTCTCTTCCATGATTCAGGTGGGTTCCAGCTATCCATCCTTTCTGACATCTTGTATATGAATGAAGAAGGGTCCAAACTTTTAAATGAAGAGAAGTGTGTGTTAATACATGTAACTTACGGAAAAATATAATTATAAATATGTCAAATTTATCCCGAACACCCTGTATATATATATATAGATGAATATCACACAGAATTACAAAGAAACAGATCCACTCTTGGTTTCCAGATTTTTACACTAACACGAATATTACAGTCAAAATATGGGAATATAATCAGCACGTCCATATTTTATTTAGATTATAGAATGGCTCTGTACAAAGTGATGGGTTGCCTTTAGGTGTGAATCTCCTGGAGAGACTGTTGCTTGGTGTAATATTAGAAGAAAGAGGTGAAGTGAAAGATCAGGTGAGAGAAAATGGTGAGACTCAAGTGGTTGGAAAAGAAAATAGTAGTAGTGTGAGAGATTGTAATGAGGGAACAAAATACAAAATGGACAGAGAAAAAAAAAGGGGGAATCAGTTGATAGTGAGACATTGTACAAGGAGAGTGGATGTTGAAGAGGAGTCTGAAGAGATGCACATGGGAAGGTGTGGAGAAATCACAATCAACATGTGGCATAGTCTTATCCATGCCACATACTGACATGTGGCATGGGTAGGACTAGTTATAGACCTAAAAGTGAAATGCTGTATTTATTTACAAATGTCAGAAATAAGAGAGATGAAATGATTTTGCTGAGTGTATTTGCTCAAAAGGTTTGCAATAAGTGAAACATGGCTTGATAAGGATGACATGATAGGAATAGAAATGGAAAGGTGCAATATTTTTCATGAGATAAAAAGGACAAGAAAGAGGTTGGGAGGGAATGCTGCTGATGATAGCAAAGGAATTATGTGAGCACAAAGTGAAAATGCAAGAGAGGAACACAGCAGCAATGGTTTTTAAGCAGTGTGGTGTGAGGTGGAGATTGAACAGAAGAGATTTAGTCAGATGTTGCTATAGGATAGCAATAAATGTGGATAGTGGTAATGAAGAAATGTATAAGCAACTTGGGTTAATGATCAAGGGAAAAGTGATCATTGTGAGCGATTTTAATTATGGTAATATACACAGCGGCCATTTTATTAGGAACAGCATTTAATAATGAGCAGGACCTCCCTTTCACTTTAAGAACAACCTGTATTCTCTGTGGTATTGATTTAACTAAGTGTATAAAATGTTCCTCTGGGATTGCATTACTCGATTGTTGCAGATCAGATGCTGGCTTGTTGCTTCAGTGAACTGCTAGTTACATCTCATCCCAGACATGCTCTATTAGATTGATGC
Organism: Typopeltis vanoorti; assembly: GCF_054136105.1. Classification (NCBI taxonomy): domain Eukaryota; kingdom Metazoa; phylum Arthropoda; class Arachnida; order Uropygi; family Thelyphonidae; genus Typopeltis; species Typopeltis vanoorti. Next base: position 63,577,361 of record NC_143549.1, on the reverse strand, counting down.
CTGGAGACTGAACTGGCCACTGAAGTAAAGGAAACTGGCTGTCATGTTCTTCAAACCACTTCAACATGCAATGCACTTAGTGGAATGGTGCATTTTCTTGCTGGAAATACCGATTTGACAAGTGGTAAACTGCAGTCATGAATGGGTAAACGTGATCTGCTGAATGACAGCCCCTGTCATTCAGGCAGTGTTCAGCTAATATCAGAGTACCTAATGTGTGCCAAGAAAACATTCCTCATACCATTAAATCCTACCACCAGTCTGAAGGAGCACCTATAGCTCAGTTGGCTTTGATAGTGCCCTTTGGTTGGAAAGACCTTGGTTTGAATCCCATCTATGATGCAAAAAAACATTTATCAGGGCATTTCAACTGAAGGCAAGTTAGCCAGTCTTTGACAGAGTTTCTCTTCCTGAAAGCTCAGGTTTTTCATCTTGCAAAAGCATGCAAATTGATATCATTAGGTCACACACACAATTAAAACAGACATAATACACCAACTTCACAGCTCGAGCTGTTGCTACTTGGGTAATTTTAATTATGGTAACATACTCTGAGCCATTTTATTAGGAACAGCATTTAATAATGAGCAGGACCTCCTTTTTGCTTTAAGAACACTGTGGTATTGATTTAACTAAGTGTATAAAATGTTCCTCTGGGATACAGTACAAACCAAGACTGATCAGACCAGGAGACATTTTTCCAGCCATCAGCTGTCCAGTGTTTGTGATCATGTGCCAATTGAAGCCACATCTCTCTCTCTGTTCTTAGTTGACGGCATTGAGTCATCTGCTCCTGTACCCCACCTGTGATGGCATGTGACAATCCGTGAACTCTGAGATGATGTTCTGGCCACCAATATTGTATTGAGCTGTGGCCCTCCTGTCATGTTTCATAATCCCTGAGATTTTTATCTGACCTTGTATATCAATGAGCTGTTTTAGTCCACAGTCCCACCATTGGTTTGAAGCTATCTGGTTATTACATCACTCCTGACACCTTAAACACTGCTGTGCATAAAAAGAGCTCAAAAGAGGAGACATTTAAGAGATGCTGACATGAGAACATTTGGGATCAACAATCATACCACACTCAGTCATTTAAATCATGCCTTTTTACAATTCTGATACATTAAACACAAAAAACAACCCTTGGATGCCTGTCTGCAAGATGCAGCCATATGACTCAACACCTTCAGGAATGTTCTATTTTCCTAAATAGGGAAATGCCCCTAATAAAGTGGCCACTCTGTGTAGATCAGAATGAAGAAAGCTTCATTCGAATAAAGAAAATTAATTTCTTGAGACAACTATTTTAGGCAGTATGTAAAAGAGGGAGCTCAAGGATTAAGAGTATTATATCTAATCATGTCATCAAGAAGATGCAATTCTGAGTGGGATGTCATATTCTGCCCCCCCCACCACCACCACTCAGGCAAGGGGTGACCATAAGGTCACCCCTTGCCTGAGTGGTGGTCAACCACATATGAAAACTTCTGTGAGGAAAGGAACCATAAGGCTTGTGATTATGAGAAGCTTAGGAAATACATGCTGCTTAGGAACTGACCAAGAGATATTTAATAACATTAATGTGCAAATGTATTACAACAATCAAAAGTCTAAATAGGATATGTGTCAAATTGGTTGAATAAAGTGGTTAAGCACAAAATCTCGATGAAGAATATACAGTGAAGGCAGCACAAGACAAATAATTATAACATTCAGCAGCAAGTAAGGAAGGTGAGTCAGTTGGTAAGAACAACAAAACTGCAGAATGAGCAGAAATTAGCAACTCTGGCCAAGAAAAATCCTAGGAAGTTTTACAATATGTGGCAAGAAGAAAGATTATGGTAAAATAATGTTAATGGATGAAGATGATAGGTAGCCTGGTAACTGCTGCAGAGGACATAGTTGAAGTATTCAGCGTAACAATGTTTAAGTGTAATAAGTGTAACAGTATCTTCAAGGATTACAAATGACTTTTGTAACAACACACCCAAATACAACACAATACTAAGTGAAACGTGGGTGACTCTTAAATACTAAGTGAAACATGTGGGTGACTCTTAAAGTCCTATCTAGGTGGTGCATCCTCTATGGGCATTTGTAGGTGGCCTAGGATGTAAAGTAGAATCTCTGATAATTAATATTTCCAAAATTTTGAGAAGTTTCATGCAACCATATTTATTTATATTCAGTTGAATGCTGCCACAGATTCTAAACGCAGTCTTTCTTTTTTGAATTTACTATGGTGGAGCATGGAGGCTTTTCTCCATGAGATCCTGTAGGTTTTGTTGAGGGGGGGGGGACGGTGAAAAAATGAAAACAAATTTAAAATGTTTTAAGACTAAGTAGTTTTTTTTAATCTTAAAAGAAACGTATTTAATTTTTATTATTTCTTTTTTGTTCATTTTTATAATTTAATGGAAAAAATCACATTGGTGTTGATTTACAAATATTGCTTCCTGTGTATTTTGGTGCTTAATGAATATTAGTAAATATATGCTTATTCATATAAGTTTCATTTCAAAGGTATTGATAAGAAGCACAAAAAAGATTACAAATGCAAAATCTTATATATAAATTGTATTGAAGATAAATACAATAAATATTCTAATAATATATGTCTGTATTACGATTTTTTGTTGTTTTTTTTTTGATGGGGGGGGGGGGGGCGTGAAATATGTTAATTTTTCCAAAGGGGACCTTGGCATCCATAAGTTTGGGAAGCACTGTACTACAGCACTGAGAGAGGCGGGAGCTGAGCTGATATTTGGTCAAATGGATAAGGGTAGTGAGTTTGCAGTGGGGCTTAAACACTTTGAGAAGGTTGTGTTTTTTTAAGGATCTGGCTATTTTTTCTGATGTTCCACAAATGTAGGGTATGGTGACAGCATTTCTGAAGTCCTTCTGAAGAAATGGCTGGAGATAAGGGGAACTGATTTTTTTAATTCTGTAATAGTTGTAGTCATTGGAAAGGAAGGTGTTGTGTATCTGGTTGAGTATGGTTGAAAGGAAGGTTCCAATGGAAAAAAAGATTGTGGGTTCTATTGGTTAGAGTTTTGATAATGCCATATTATTATTATTATTATTCCAGGCAACTCCAAGGAGTCGACAGACTCATCAAGGGAGGCCATAACATCATGTCAAGAACAACTAATCGACATTCACACAGTACCCATCATACCTTGCCTTGAACTCATTCACGGTAGTAGCACCCACAACAGACTCTGGCAGCTTATTCCACTCATTCACCACTCTCCAAGTAAAAAACCTAGCTCTAACACCCTTGTTAACCACATTCTTACCCAGCTTCCATGCATGGCCACTAGTCCTCCCACCACCAGTCCTATTTTCAAAAATATCTTCTGGATTAATCTTATAGAAACCCTTCAGAAATTTGAATGCCTCAATCGTATCACCCCTTTTCCGCCTATTGACCAATTTTTGCAACCCACAAATCTTCAACCTATTCTCATAAGGTTCATTCCACAGACCTGCTATCATCTTGGTCACTCGTCTCTGGATCCTCTCCACTTCCTCCCCATTACGAAGAAACACTGGCACCTATAACTGGGCACAGTAGTCCAGGTGGGATCTTATCAAGGCTCGACACAGAGGAACAACAACTTGTTTGTCTCTGCATGTTAAAGTATTTTTCAGAAGCCAAGTGATTTGATGAGCTGATTTAGCCAGTTTTGCAATGTGTCCACTAAACTTCAATTCCCTATCCACAACACTCCCAAATCCCTAGCCTCGTCAATCTCTCGGAGTATGGTTCCACCAATGCAATATACTGCTGCTATTCTTTTCACCCCAAAATGCATAACCTTACACTTTGCCACATTAAATTGACATCCATTTTTCCTAGCCCAGTCCTCCAAACTATCCAAATCATCCTGTAAAATTTTGACTCCTGTGCACTCACAATTGCTCTACCCAACTTTGCATCATCAGCAAACAAGTGAACACTTCGTCTCAGATCCTTTCCTATATCATTGATGAAAAAATTGAAAAGTAGTGGTCCAAGAACAGAGCCCTGCAGCACACCACTAGTCACAAGCCGTCTTTTAGACTCAACTCCTGACTAAACCACTCTCTGGTATCTCTCCATCAACCACCCTCCTATCCATCTCACCAACCCTATATCCATCCCCATCTGCTCCAGTTTACTGATTAGGGTTCCATGTGGTATCCTGTCAAAGGCTTTGGCAAGGTCCAGTAGAATCACTGTAAACCCATTACCCTTATCATGTTCAGCTGTCACTGTGTTATAAAACATCAGCAAGTTACTGAGGAATGATCTACCCTTCACAAAACCATGTTATCTCCCATACAATATCCCATTTTCATCTATCCAATCCTGTATTCTTTTCTTGACTAATTTCTCTAAGACATTGACAATGATTCCTGATATGCTAATCGGTCGGTAATTTACAATAGCAGTCTTGGAACCACCTTTATGCAGTGTAACTATTTTCCCCTCTTTCCACCCCCTCGGGACTAACCCAGACCCAAGACTCAAATTAAACAAAATGGTCAAGGGTACTGACAATTCTTTAGCCGCTTCTCATATGACACGAGCTGGTATACCATCCAATCCCACAGATGTATTGACATTGAGGTTATGCAATAGACTACTCACCTCCACTTCATTTACCACAATCTACTGGTTAATTCATTTCTGCAATGTCACCATCTGGATGATATATTCTTGCAAAGTGCTCACTCAGTAACTCAACTATATCAACTGATTCGGATACCTCCCTACCATCGGCATTCTTTAAAATCATTCTGCCATATACATTTTCCCTTTTACTTGTAACATATCGAATAAACAGTCTAGGATTCTCTTTAGCCTGCATGGCCAATGTTTTTTCGTAATCCTTTTTTGCTTTTCTTACTACACTCGTTACCCTTCTGGCCTGCACTTTATACCGTTCATGTGCCTGCCGGTCAACTTTCTCCTTAAATTCCTTCCATAGTTGTTTCTTTTTTTGCAGCTCAAGCTTAATGGCGTTATTCATCCATTTAACCCCTAGTTGATTTATTATTCGGACTCTAGGTATACAGTCAGCCATTGCTTCATGCAAACACTTCTTAACTGCCTCCCATGCACTATCAACTTGTCCTTGCAGTTTTGCATGCCATGGCACTGAACCAATCAAACTCCTAAGCTTGTCATACTTGCCAGCCCGACAATTCCACATGTACCCTGTATTAATTGTAAATTCCGCACCTTTAGCCACCTCAAGTCAAGACCCTATGATCACTCTCACCAATTGGTGGCAATGTGGTCATATTTGTTACAGCCAAATCCTCAGATGTAATTACTAGGTCAAGCACTCTCTGACCCCTAGTATTTTCCATTACATGCAATCACAGATAGTTATCCCTTATTAATCGCATAAAATCCAATTCCTTCCTCCCATGTGTCCTCTCCTCACTCCAATCAATGTGACCATAGTTGAAATCTCCCATAATAATTACCCTCGTTCTACTCATTTCTTCTATTTGCTTGTGCATACTGTCTCCACCATCTTTTCCATCACCTGGTCTATAGCAGCACCCAATTGTATATTTTATTCTGCTAGCCACAATATCACACCAAATGGCTTCAAATGTGCTCTTTTCTCTATCCTGCAATTCAACTTCTATTCTCCTTGGCTGCAGCTCATCAGCTATCATCAACTGTACTCCTCCCACCATTTTATTCTCCCTGTCATTCCTGAACACACTATATACCCCCATCAAATTCAATCCCACTAGCTATATCATCTACAGTCAACCATGATTCACTAATGCCAATAACCTGTGGTCTGGAAGTGCCAACCATGGCCAAAAACTCTTCCTTCTTGTTCCTAATACTCCTAGCATTAGTGTACATGAATTTAAGATTCCCCATTAATCCCATCCCTACCTTGATGCCTTATATTAACTATCCCATTCTGATTTGTTTTCCTTATTCACTCGGGCATATTATACTCATTCATACATTCAACCGCCTCCCTAAAGTCTGTATATCTACTCCCCCCCCTAATAAATCTAGTTTCCCTGATTATGCATATCCACTACATTCAGCAACACTTTTTCAAATCTCCTTACACCGTATCCATTCAAATGCAAGCCATCCATATTATATAGATCCTTTTGCTCATCGAACTCACTCCACATGTCCACAAATTCCACACCATTCGTCATACATAACCCACGCATAAAGTTATTTGCCATTTTTGCCCTCCTCTTAAATACTTCACTGTCATACCGTGGTATAAGATCATCCTAACTCTTTCACTCTTTTCTTTTGCTACCTCAAATAATTCATTCAGGTCCTCTCTATCATTTCCATTTTATCTCCTTTCAAATCATTCGTACCTGCCACAACAATCATTTCTTTCACCCTTTCCTTTTGCTCTCTAATAGACTCAGTTACACCCTTTATGGTCGCACCAGGTTGGTACGATTTTGTCAAATCCTCTACTAACACACCTCGTACTAACGAGTCTCCATACCACACTCTCTCCTTCATTTTGTTTACATTCACACTCATATGCTTATTTTTCCTATCATACTTTTTATTATTGGCTGGTACACTCAGTAGACTTTTGTTCATAAGTTCTAGTTGCCGCTTTGCCCTTTGTATCACTACGCTCAATAACGCGATCTCACTAATTGCATCTATCTCATCTTTTTTATTCTCTGTAAAACCATTAATTTGCTCTGAATTAATACCATCATTCACACTTTCTACATTCATGCATTCACAGTTCTCTGGTACAATCTTGCCATTTCTTGTCATATCGCTATTTTCTTCATTCTGAAATTTGACCAAAATATCACACTCACAACCTGAAATACACTTTAATTCCTCATTCTCCTTACATTTTCTACACACACATTCACTCCTTTATTATCATCTAACCATACTCCGACCGCACTCCGCAAAGCGTACATTTCGCAGATAGTACACCGAATCATCTCCTTTATTTATATTACCGTTATTGAATAAAGATGGCGAACCATCATTACTGGCCACCATTTTCCTTCATACGGAAGCCATACTTACTTCTAACGTATTTTATCAAATTTTAAAATGAAACACCAAAAACACACAAACAGACACACTAAGATATGCCAGGCAAACAAAACTAATTAATATTCAAGTAAATTTATCAACGATAACTTAAAATAACTTATCAGGAGCTCTCACAAACACAAACGAATACGAATCTCTCTAGCGGCAACTCTCATACTGTTGAGGGGTGGGGGAAGAGTTTGTGAATGTATCTGCCTGTGAGTAGATTTTCTATACACAGAGTAGTATAATTGAAATATAGAGATTATTTCCTGAGATCGTGCTACCTATATCCCACTAGAACACAATCCCACAAAAACATAAGTTAAAAAACTTACTTAAAAAAGTTTCCTCCTGCCCTTCCGGACATTACAAAAAAACTCAAACCTTTCAGTTCTTGTATTCCCCCAGATATACGGTTTACCAATAATCCCAAAACCTAATTCCCCTTCCCCCAAGACCAATAGTGGATGCCAATCATGCACCTTGCTACAAATTGTCAAAGCAGCTCGCTAACTCTCCACTCAATAGTCTTACATCCAATATAAAAAAAACTCTACCCATTTTAAAACCTTAACTGAAATTCTAACTTTAAATAATACAAATATAATGGTAAGCTTTGACATCACCTCACTATTAACCAACATTCCCTTAAAGGACACCCTAATCTCTTAAAAAACGCTTTTCCTTCTGATATCTTAGATCTCTTTTCCTTTGCCATCAATTCTGGTTATTTTTCTTGGAAGAACAAAATTTACAAACAGATAGAGGGAACCACAATGGGTTTCCACTACCCCCTGCCAATTTTTACATGGAAAATTTTGAAAAACAAGCCAAAGACTCATTCCCCCCCCCCCTCAAACCTTCTATCTGGCTAAGATATGTAGATGATGTGTTCTCTATTTGCCTCGGCCAAGACACATTAAACTCCTTCCTCAGTCACACATCCAAGAATTCAGTTTAGAATTCTTGGATGTGTGACATTCACAAACTCTCCCACCACCACCCTTCTCAACAATATGGCATTTGACTTCTTTCCAAGTAATATGCACTGGTAAACTTAGATTTTGCAGATTTTTAACAGATTGTCACACAAGCTGGTAACTAAACTGAAACAGACTAGCAAGTTGGATAGGTGACTGACTGTGAGATACGTATCAGCAAGTTGTACATGGAAGTGCAGGATGCCTCAATGCTCTATATTTTGGAATCACTGTTGTTTAACTTGTATATATTAATGATACTGGAACAGTTTTAACAGGTGATATATTACTGTTTGCAGATGATGCAAAATTGGAGAGAACAAAGATCACATAGTTATACAGTAGAGAGTGATGTCCCAGACCAATATCAATTTACTGAGATTCCAACATTGAAAGCTAGCCATAGGATAAAAAGAGCAACTTTAGTGAGGTCAACTGCTTTCTATATACAAACAGTTTATTTATGAAGGTACTTTATGTGCAAACTTTTGTTTGCTTATGGTAGGGTAAATATGAATAAACAAGTATACACAGTGTGTCCATTAAGTAATGAAACAATTATTATATCAAAACAAAGAACTATATTTGGAATTGTCAATTACACAGATTCAAAACAATCTTCCTCTAACTCTAACGGGAACCTCTTTCAGTGTCTGGGTGACACCACATTGGATGCTCTCAATGTTGATGAAATGCTTCCCTTTCAAAGCACACTTCACCTTTGGAAAGTGGAAAAAGTCTGCAGGAGCCAAATATGGCTAATATGGGGGGGGGGGGGGGGTTCAATCTCACAGATCGATTTAGAGGCCAGAAACTGTTTCACAGGCAGCACAGTGTGCGGGAATGTTGTCATGTAATAGAAACCTATTGTTATTGTAAAACAGTTCTTTCCTGACACATCACATACGGGCATACAGACACTTCATTACTCCTAAATAATACTATTATTCACTGTGGTGACCTCAAGGAACAAATTCACAGTGGATAATGCCAGCAGTGTTGAAAAAACAATGGCCATCATTTTGACATGTGATTTTTGCGACTGACTTTCTTCTGCTGGTTCCCCAGCAGAAATGTATGGCTCAGACCAGTGGCGCACCAAAGGGGCCATGGCCCCCTCCAAAAAAAAAAGGAAAAAACATTGGAAAATTTTCCCAAAATCTTTTCCTAATTATTTATTTTTTTTTATTTATGTTGTATCGTGTCTTCTATGTCTATACTATGAATTTATGAATAGTACTAATGAATTAGCGATCATTGCAGATGCTCAGGCATAGGTCGCATGCAATACATAGTGTATTTTCAAATCGTCTACTCACCTCTGGCACCCAAGATTAAATCCTGAGTACGCTACTGGCTCAGACAGTCATTAGAGTCAACTTTTTTAGGTCTTACTTCTGTAGCAGTTTTTCCTAATTTAAATTAAAATTTTATTGCAGCTCTTTGCTCCATGATGCAACTTCTGACACACTCCACTCGCACACTTTTACTTCAACAGTTACCACATGAAAACTACTGCATCACCCAACTCGAAGTTGCACCTGCGATTACAACACATTCCTAGCAGTCAAAACTATGAAAACATTTGTTACTTAAAGGGCAGGCCTGCCTGTAAAAAATCCTCATTACTTAACAGGCACACTATGTTTCTTATCACATACACCATACTTTGGAACTCATGAAAACAAACTGCTACAACCATCTAAAATCCAAAGAATTTTGCAACTTACATATGCAAGAATATGACTTGAGATCAAGATTACTTTCGGCATCTTCAATTCTGAGAAGGAAATAACATTTCTGCACTCTAACCTATAGGATGATGCCGGAAATTCCAATGCGGCATGGATGTTTAGGAATGTTGGTTGGGTGGTAGATTTTCAATGAGATTACCACTCTTAACTGCTGACTTGAAGAGACTTGAAAAAATACCACAGTCTCTGGTAGTAGAGACTATGGTATCATCCAGGGACTGTCCTCCTAGATGCATGGTACCAGTTGAGGTGGCTTAGACATATGGAAAGAATGGGTGAGGAGAGAATCACTAAACAAGCATTCGAGATGAGGCCTGATGGAAAGTGACCTAGAGGAAGCATGCAGAAGTGATAGGAGATTAACATCCAAAAGGCCTTAGCTAAGATGGAATCCTGGACTGGAGTGAAAGATCTTAAGACATAAAGGAAGAAGTTATTACTTACATCTAAGAACCTTAAAGTTTCAGCAAGGTAAGTAAGAAGTATAGTATAACCTGGATATCCAAAACTACAAAATTTTCTATAATCAATATCTTAAAAAACCTCTTCTTGTATATTTCAGTGACGTGAAAACAACATTGTCAATTTCAATATCATCAAAACATAATCCTCTTATTACTTTGCAAGAAAGAAAGATCACATTTCACCCTCCTTCTGTCCACTTTTGATAATACCCAAATCTCCATGCAAGACAGATCTCTCTTCTTCAAAATTACACGTCTAGCCTCTCCTGACATAAGCATGCCATAGCTTCCTCTGCCTTCAAAAAAATAAAATAAGTATTCTTTTCTGCTGAAGGCAATTACTTTTCACCTGTACAACTCCTAAAACTGTAAAAATTTGAAATCTAATTTACCTTAAAATACTGTTCTCACTCATGGTTGGCAATTCAAAAATCTCTATAAATGCTTAATGCTGTCCAAAAGAGTGATCTGATAAAATGCTTCCACTCTTTCTCATAGACTAATTCTGGTCGTTATGCCTCTTATACAGATATTTCTATGGAGACTGTGCTGCTCAAATGGCTGACACTATTCCTCCACTTTCCCTCAAGCCTAAAGACAGGTGAAAAAAAATGCTAGTCAGCATTCATTCACTGCATCCATTAAATCCAAAAATAACAAACCAATTTTTTTGTTCTCAATTCCATTTACTTCTATGCTTTCGAACACTCTTCCCGCATGGTTTTCCCTAAGGACTGCCCCTTGTTCAAAAAAACTTAAGTTCCTTCTTTCTTAACCACTTACCCACACTGGCGTAATTAAGGTTTTGAAACCTCGTATGCAGGGCTGATATCTTAAAAAAAATCATAACCATATTAATATAATATGATAGCAATAAGATAGATCAAATTAAAATGTTTTAAGTATATAAAAATTAAACAGACTATGATAAAATTACATGCAATTAATGAAATACCCAAGAGTTATTCATGTCTCAAAATAGTCAGCATTTGCAGAAATACACAGAGTGCTGTCCAAATACAAATCTGTCATTTTCACTTGTTTTCATTTAATACCTATTTAATAAACTACTTATTTAATAAAGGAATATTTCTTTTGTTCACCCTTCAGAATATCAGGCATGTTCAATATCAAAGAGAAAACTTTTTTAAAGCACATCCTCGTGTGAACATTAACTTGTTGAAATAATCATTAAAATATTTCAAACTTGCAAGGAAATCCAATATAACTGACAAGAGTGCAAAAATGATATTTTCTATATTTATTCAGAAATACCTTCATAAGTAGTGCATACAGTGGAAAGGGTGCAGAGGAGTGTGTTAAGAATATTGGGATGGAACATAGATTGAGAAGAGACTGAGAATTTGTGGTACTAGCAAATAGGAGAAAAAGAGATGTTATGATCAAGAACTTCAAACTTTTTTCTCATAGAGCAGTTGCAGTGTATGACTGTAATGGTTTTGCAATGGAAGTAGTGAGTGAAGATAGTGTGAATGAAGAGCATGGGCAACTGGCCCCTCTGGTAATAATAATAAATTCAGAAATGTGCATGCAACATAGCAACAAACATGTTGAATGTCTTGCTAACGTTGTTGCAAAAATGAACAGCATTTACATTCTCCAGACAATCGATGAATTTCATCACTGTGCAAGATTACTATCTTGCTTAATCATGGCTTAACATGGCTTGAAAAGTATGATATTTGGTTTGGGGATTATCTAACCACTCCCACAGAACTAAAAAGGTGCTATAAGTTTACAACCCTTAATGACAGGATTCACAACATTTTATCAAAAATGGATACTCAATAGCTCATTTTCCAAACTCCAAGTACTATGTTACTCAGTGTATTCAAAGAAAAAGGTTCAATTCCATCTTAGTTAACCACAATCAGAAATTCTCAAACATATATTTCTCTATTTATATTGAATAAACAATGATGATTGAAGTATATTGATAAAGGATATAGAGTTAGTATTTAACCATAAAATGACATTTATAATGAAGTTACTAACTGTATACACACACATTAGAATTATCATTATTGCTTTTTTCTTAAAAATTATAAACTACTATTTTAAGTTTATTAAGATTTCATTACAGACAAAGTAGTAAAAACACAAAGAAACATGAAGTAAACATGAGGGTCCACATTCTACTGTCCACTCAGCACAATAATTTGTCAACAGGGAAATACTGACTAGAAACACATACTAGTTACATGTATATCTTGAAACAACTCAAGTTGCTTCTCAGCTATTTGTTGAATATGCTAAACTTCTCATTGGAAGACTAAGTGGAAACTAGGTATAACTCACAACAGTTCAAAACAAACAATGTGTGTGTGTGTTAGCTATTACACAAACAGAAAGACTGAAAAGGATCAATATTAAGAAGAGTTTGACAATGCAAGTGTTTATTCTACATGTATATTTCTAATAAAACTGAAAAGGCAGTATAAAAAATCAACTTAATTTATTAGTACAAAAGTATCAGACAAGATTTGCTTACTAATACAAGAATAAAGATTTTGCAATGTTGACTGCAAATACTGGCAAACGTTATGTGCCAGTAATAAAATGAAACATGGAATATACAGTGATCTATAACTTGATCTTGGCTAGGTAACCAAACTACAGAAAAAAAAAAAAAAATCTATTCATGTGATACCGATTAGATTAATTTACGGTACTTATGTTACCTGCATTTTTCTAACATGTTACATTATATCTAATGATCAAAACAATAGTGCACAAGTCATACAAAGTCTCCCAAAAATACATTAACAATATTTCACTTTAGAAAAAATTTAGTCCTAATAACTACTTCATTGTGACCCACTTAAATACAATTTTCTATTAAACTAGTGAATTTTCTAATCTATCATTTATATGAAATAGCATTAGTACCACTATAGCATATGAACATACCAAGAGATGGGAGGAAAAGAAAAAAATAAATAGAGAAAATTCACTTAAATAAAATCAAATTCGACAATATTCAAGATATCACAGAACTCAATTCTGACCATTTAAACTTTACAATATCAGTGTTATAAAAATTCATGATCAAGATTACTTTTTTGAACATTTTTCTAAATTCTAGTCAGTCAACAATAATCAAATTAGCATTCAGCTAAGATATGTTATTTTTGGCCATATTTGAGAATTTATCATAAAACATAGTAATAACATATATAATCACAAAAAAAAAAGAACAAAAAGTAGTTGTACATTCCAGCACTTGTTTCATCTTGCTGGCTTAGAGAATTTTCAAGAACACAAAGTTAATCTGATGTGATATCATTCAGCACTGTTTTACCCCATATATATCCGCTTATCTTCACAAGTAAATATGCTATATATCAAAACCAGCTCCATCAGCATATTATAGGCAAACTGAAAAATTAGCACTGAGGACTCTTTAACAATTAGCCCTTCAGCTCATATCACTGTTCATCTAAATTAAGTGAAATAAACATTTGGTATTTAACCCTTAGCTAGTTATTACTCAGAATGTGATTATTACTGACAGGAATAATGTCCAAAAACGAGTCAAATTTACCCTGAAAATATTACTATAATTTAATTGAAAAAACAGATTCAGAGTAGTTCAAAGTAGGCTCACATCAAGCCAACTGCCTGTAATCTACCCCCCCCCCTCAATTTCAACTAAAGTGTACCAGCTACCAGCAGAAGACTACAATACAGTATGAACTTCAATGACGTAGCCTTCTACCTCATTCCTATCTTTTATTCAAACAAAAAACCATGGGAAAAAAACATGCTCAGACAAACTATATTGTCTGTTGCTTCACTTATTAACATGCAGCACAGTCAGTTCATCAAGAAAGGTTATCATAAATGAATTTTTGTCTGTTAACTATTAAACAAATTCCTCCAGATGTTTGGTTTGCCTGTGTTAGCTCAGCTTCAATTGAAAATTGTATTTTAAAGAACTTTTTAAAATGAATTTAGTTACAGAGATCTCGGTTTGAGTTTGTTTTTTTTCTGAACTAAAGAGTGAACATAATTTCATTAAAGTAAAAAAAAAAAAAAAAAAAAAATTATTATCTAACCCTAATACTAGATTGATATAAGCACATGTAATTAGTAATAAATAAGAATATTTCTCAGCTTACCTATACAGTAATGTCTTAGTGGAAATCGTAATATATATAAATATTTACTTGTAAACATGGCTACTATTATTATTATTATTCTATAAATATCATATTATTGTATAACATTCATGTTATACAAATAACCAAATATTTGTATACATGAAATGTAAATAACTTGTCGAGAACTACCAAAGCACAATCTAAACCCAAGACACTGGGAAAAAAAAAAACTAAATTAGATAAAATAATTAAAAATATCACCTAAAAATAATACCCAATGTTGGCATTATAAACTGAGTATATTTTAATTACAGTACAATATATACATTTCATGCATTCTATTAAAGATGAAGCTTTCTGTGAATTTGGCAACCTCACCAGCCAGACTGACTGACTGACAAGTCACACATCACCGGCCTTTGATCATCTGAAAAATCTATTATCCAATCTTGGCTTGGTGCCATGGAGAAACACTTTAGCTATAAATAGCTATAATATATAAACACTATAGCTAAAGATCCTAGACAGTATGCTTCCTATTTTAAGTTCCATTATAGGATAACTGTTCACAAACAAAAACCTGATTAACATCTATTAAAAATATCTTCCAATATGTGTATGGAAAAGGAAGTTGACCAACTATGGCTCATATTTTATCAAAAAATAAGTATCATTTATATTTTATGTTATCATGAAGGATATTTTTTTTGTGTTTACTTTTCGAAAAAAGGATAACTTAAAAGAGAATATCATACAATCATCTTGTAATCGTGTAACAGCATATGTCAAGATCAGCATTTACAAGTATTACCTTCAGGTAACTGCTTCTTCTAGCAACACATTCCTAGAAAAGCTAATTAAAATTATGTCAAATCCTTGCAGAGACATTCAATGAGATTTTATACAACTCTCAAACTATTTCAAAACAATAGCATTCTTCATTACACAAACCCACTCTGATTTGCAACTACTTAGCTTAAAAACATATTTCAACAGCTCATGAAAAGTCTTATAATCTATGTACACAGCTGATAAAACACACAGCTATGTACACAGCTGATATTATTTAATTATTCAGCATTATTACATATTTAATCAGGGTCCTGAGAACACAATGTACAATACATTTTAACTTTATAACTGTCATTCATTTTTGGTCTTGAAATTATCTCTAATCATACAAAATTGCAGTCACCATTTTTTTTTTTTTAATTATTCTAAGTATGCTAAGAAACATGGAGGGGGAAGAGAATGAGGAACTTTTAATTAGGTATACATTTCAGTGATACTGTAATATGTATGTACGTAGATATATATATATACAGGGTGTTCGGGATAAATTTGACAGTTTCGTAAGGAAAAAGAAAATCTTCTTTGTATCTATTAAATTTAATGAATTGACAAAAAAACATTACAGGCAGAGTTAATTACAATACTATCAACAAGATTTACTCAAAATAACCACCATTAGCATCGATCACAGCTTCAATTCTGCTTCGGAACCTCGAACAAGCTGATGCTACAGTCTCCCTGGGAAGGGCCGCAAAAACTGTTTTAATTTTATCCATTAACTGGGCTTTTGTATTACTGGAAGTGCGATTGGTGTCTTTTTCAACTGCGCCCCATACAAAATAATCCATGGGGTTAAGGTCTGGGGAGTTTGGAGGCCAAACATTTGGACTGGTGAAGTCGTAGAAATTTTCAGACAACCATTTTTGACTTTTCCCAGAGGTGTGGCAAGGGGCCGAATCCTGCTGCCATACATACGGCCTACCATTGGCTACCCTTGTTATCCAGGGCTTGACTACAGTTAGCAACTCCACGAACAAAGCCCGAATTCCAATGCCAGGGTTCTTCAACACACCTGTTCCTGCAGATTTGCGAGGAATTCTGCTGTACGAACGCAATCAGATCGTCTGCTAGGGATCTTTCTTCTTGCTACATCCTCGTAGTCACCATTGCAAGTCTCTAGTTCATGCCTGATTGTTTTTACTGTATTCAGGGAGCATTGGGCAGCAGTCGTAATATCCTTATTTTGATGGCGGGCACGAATCATCATGATACAAGTTATTCTCTTCCATGATTCAGGTGGGTTCCAGCTATCCATCCTTTCTGACATCTTGTATATGAATGAAGAAGGGTCCAAACTTTTAAATGAAGAGAAGTGTGTGTTAATACATGTAACTTACGGAAAAATATAATTAATTATAAATATGTCAAATTTATCCCGAACACCCTGTATATATGCAGAAAGAAATTCTTCTGGTAAGCAGAAGAAATAAAAATGGAAAAAAATGCCAGCAAAAAAACTTTTATTTATTTTGCCAACATTTTATTATTTTAACTTATATTCATTATTATTTAAGTCAGATATTAGAAAATATAATATAAGTGTTAAAAAATTTACAAACTCAATTCATGATTCAAGGCATCTTTATCAGTAAACCAAAGCTGTCATTGTAAAGCAAACAATCCTTCAGAAATATACTCAATTTTTCTCACATATATAATTTAAGTACTCATATACAAACTATTGTACAAGGCATAAAAATAAAATAAAATAAAAACTGCTTCATAAAAGTTCTGTTACTAAATTACACCATCAAAGAAACGCTACGTGCACGGTTCATTTTCGTTTTTAGCACTGTCTGCCTCAGTTAACATGTCAAACGAGTCTTTTTCGACATCATTTTCTTCAGAGAGTGAAAGCTGCTTCATCACTTCCGATACGGCTTCAGCCGGAATAAATTCTTCCAATTCACTGTCAGTATCAGAACGCGCAAAACCCTGTTCTTGCCTCTTCGAATTCTGGGATTCTTGATTAATAAAAAAGCCTTCAATGTGTGCATAAAATGACGGTGGTATGACATATAACACAATCCCGGGTCCCAGGAAAATGGTCATTACCAATGTGTATATAATTATTATACCTGGAATCAGCTGTCCAGTTATAGCAAATATACTCAATATCGTACCCACCACAATGGTAAATGTACTATGATGGGTCTGTCTCAATCTCCATAATCTTCTCCACAAATACTGAATCTTTTCCCAAAAGTGATTTATGTGGCGGCAAAGCTCTGGTACACTCATAATCTGTGGATGAACAGGAACCCAATCTTCGGTGATTTCTTTTTCAGGAACTGGCACTTTGATTTCTGGCCAAATATCTTTTATCCATGATTTACATAAAAATACAATAATGCAAAGGACGCTGAGAAATGAAAAAAATCGTCTACTACAACTCGCAATCAACCAAAAGAGGCAATTCAAGGCTACAAGAGCAACTGCGCTGAGATAGGGCTGATCCCATATCAAAATACTTTGTACAGATGCAATATATGTTTCCAAAGGGCTTAATATTGATATCAAAGCTTTACTGCCATCAGATTCTACAAGATCTTCATTCTTCTTCTTCTCTGATTCCTTATCCTTAGTAGATGACGAACCGAAAACACGATCGTAAATACTCCACATTGCTGCCATTATTGGCTTTGGTTAAAGGAGAAACGGAGCGACAGCGCCCCCACAAAAATAGGATGAATACACACAACGTTTTATTTATGTAAATACAATATTCCTTTAAACAGAAGTGTGTGTCATTATTATTTTCAATCTTTATCGTGGAAAAAGTCTTAAATTTTTCAAGTTACATGTAACTGATTATTATAAACGATAAAAGGATGCCGCTAAGTGTTATCAACACAGAGATGTACAAGGTCACAAAATGCGCAGTACAGGACTACAAACAGATTAATGGTGTTGCCAAGCATTTCGCGCAAAAAAAAAATATATATATAATAATAATAATAATAATAATAAATAAATAAAGATAAATTATTTTGTGTGATTTATTACAAATATGTTTTTCAGAAGATGTGGGGGAGTAATTACACTGATTTAACTTTTCCTGCAAATTAGTATGTTTCTTTATGTTAATCCCATTACTAATAATGGTTAATGTTTTGTGAAATGCTAGTGGACCTCCAAATGTATTGGTCTCCATTGAGCCTATATAATATTCATTTATCAAATGACTGATAAATTACTGAGTGCTAGTATGAGCTTGACAAATCTTGAGGGGAGGGGTAGATTTAGTAAAACAGTCAACTGTCCATGTGTATCATCATGCAATTTAAAAAGACTTGATTGACTACTTTAAAATGGTAAAACTGTGTATATCTGCTGGGGGGGGGGAAGAATTCAGACATACAATTAAAAAAGCAAATAGTACAAAATATACATTTTTATACAGCGCTTAAATAACTGCATATTATTTTTTTTTCTTTCATTCAGTTCTACAAGTGTTGAATATTTTTTCACTTGTTCTTTAATCATTTTACTCATATTCTCATGATGCACAGCATTACACATGTCTGAAAGGAAGTGTGCTTTGCATTATGGGATACTAAGTCATGAAGATACTAAGATACTTCATGCACAAACATTGTTTGCTTATATTTGCATACAGAATTAAACCAAGAATATAATTTCTTGGCATCTTTAATTTGTAGCTGTACAAGGGTGTCTAGTATTTTGCCATTCATCTTTGCAAATACTGAATATTTTTCCAAAAGTGATTTGTGTGGCAGGAAAGCTCTAGTACACTTATAATCTGTGGATGAACAGGAACCCAATCTTCAGCAATTTCTTTTTCAGGAACCAGCACTTCAATTTCTGGCCAGATATCTTTTATCCATGATTTACATAAAAATATAATAATAAGAAGAATATAATATAATAAAAATATAATGCTTATTTTTATTATATTCTCATAATGCAGCATTACACATATCTGATAGGAGGTGTGCTAAGATAATTGATGTGAAGTCATTAGCCTCTATATACAAGTAGCTCAGTCATGAAGATACTTCTCACACGAACATTGTTTGCTTACATTTGAATAAAGGATTAAACCAAGAATATAATTTCTTGGCATCTTTAAATTATACTTGTAAAGTGTGTGTCTATTATTTCATCATTCACCTTCAGCAGAAGGTTGAAAAGTAGCATAGCGAGAGAGAGAGAGAGAGAGAGAGAGAGGAAGAAACAAGTGTGAATCAAGTCATGTGGATTTGAAGATATTGTTAGAAACAATACTATTGATGAGTTGTGATAGCAGAGAAATTAGGACACCAGGGAAATGATTATGAATGGTATGATAGCATGCACAGGAAAAGGGTCCCAAAGTATTTGGATACATGGGATATATTTGAAGGTAGAAGGGAGCTGCTTGGTAGAGATAGTCCACATCTGAGTGAGAGTGGAATCATAAATCTATTCCTGTCACATGCCAGCCTGGTTGGCCGAGTGGTTAGCATATCTGCATTCCAGCCAAAAGGTGCGGGTTCGAATCCCGCCTTGGGCATGGATGTTTGTGACTGTCTGTGAAAATATTAGTAGTAATGGTCAGCAGTAGATGGCATTGGTGTAGATGATGAAAGTAGTTGGGGGAATGAGTAGCGGAGACGGACAGTTGTGGAGTAGGTGCCCTCCCTCGATGAGTCTTTATACTCCCTGGAGATGTCATGTAATAATAATAATAAATGGTGACATGAGAGATTTAAAACCTGCAATCATGTCAGTGGCAGAAGCAAAGACAAATCTTGTCAAAAGGCAAATCCTTATGAAAAAATAGAATGAAGAACTGCGCAAAGGATGGCCAGAAACAAGCTATTAAAAACTAATACAAGAAGTAACAGAAAGAAAGATACAGAGTTTGTGTCATGATAAAATTAGTCTCCAAATTATTGCTGTCAGTCACATGAGATTGTCAGAAAGCAATATGCTAACAGGAATATATATGATGGATATAACAATTTTCAAGCAGACAGAAAGAATAAAAGAGAGGGATGTTGGTTACTGATGACCTAAGAAGAGTCATGTCCCTGTCCAAATGGAGGAAGATGTAGTGAAAGTGACCTTCCCTTAGTAAACCCATATTGTTCATTGAGAAGTAGACATTCATTGTCAACCCATTTCTGAATGTGAACCCTAACCAATTTTTCCAAAATCTTCACTGCCACCACTCCTGAAATACTAATTGGTCAATAGTTGGATACATCAGTCTTTGCACCACCCTTGTGCAATGGAATTACCATATATATTCTTTCCATTCTTGCGGAATCATTCCTGTTCTAAGACTCATATTAAACAGCCTGGTCAAAGGAATAACCAGTTCAGCTGAACACTCTTTTAGCAAGCATGCCGATATCCCATCAATCCCTACTGCTGAATTTTTATTCAGTTTGTGCAACAGCTCTAATACTTCATCCTCATACACCAACATTTCTTCATCCAGTGAAGAGGTAACAGTGAGCTCAATGTTGCATACACCACGTTGACAGATTTTAACCAAACGAGCATTCATTAGTTGAACAACCTCTTCTGCATCTGTTACCCTCATGCCATCTGCAATTAGAAGTTATTCTTTCATATTCATTCTTTCTTTTATTTGCAGTATATCAATAGAATTCTTGTGGGTTGTCATTAGCACACAGAGTCAGTTTCTTTTCATACCCTGACTTTGCTTTCCATACAACAGTTGATTATTCTAGCGTGCTGCTTATAATTTTCATAATGCACATCATCCTTATGCACATGGTATTCCCTCCACATCATCATTTTCTTATGAATCTCTCGCTTAATAAGATTACACATCCATTTGATTTCAACCCTATTTATTCACCAAACTCTGGGGCCACATTCTGATATCGCATCATTTAAGTGTTCTTTAAATGCTTCCCATGCACTGTTGATATTCTTCCCATCCAGCCACCAATCCCATTCCACTGAACTCAGTATACTACTTAGCTGGTCATAATTTCCTGCTTTGCAGTTCAGAGCAGACTAAGTTTATGAAAGGAACATTCACAAACTTAGTCATTTCCCAAATGACTACCGCATGATCATTGTCACCAACCGAAGGCGGAATAGTTACATTTTTAACTGAAATACCCTCTGACACTATAATGAAATCTAACACTCTTTGACCTCGAGATATTTTTGTCACATGCTGCTTGAGGAAGTTGTCTTACAACATCTCAATAAATTCATTTTCATTCCTCTCATGAGATTTATCCAATCAATATTCGGAAAAGAGTAATCCCATTATGATTACTCTTTTCATGCCCATCTTTTCTATTTGGTGATGCAGTCTTCACTGTTAGTAATAGTACTACAATCATAGGTCTCAACTCTAACTGGATTCAAGTCATCTGATATCATTAACAGCACATCCCCTCCTCTCCTATCCTCTCTAACCTTTCTAAAAATACTGTACCATTTATACTCAACACCAGTTAGTATGATTGATTCTGATAGCTAGGTTTCACTAATGTCAACAATCTGAGGTCCCATCATATTGACTAAAGCAACAAACTCTATAACTTGTGTATAGAGGCTAATAACTTCACATCAATTACCTTAGTATTCCATAATGCAAAACCACACACACACACACACACACACACACACACACACACACACACACACACACACACACACACACACACACATCCTTTCAGATGCATATAATACTGTGCATTATGAGAAGGGCCAATACCCAGACCACTGTCAACCGTTACTGAGGCCTCATCAGTGAGTGCCACCCCAAAGAGTCCAAGGAAGTAGTTACCTTATTGTAATAAGTAAGTAGATTACTAAAACATGACCTCCCGTTAGCAAATCCATGCTGTCCATCAAAGATAATACCGTTGTTGTCAACCCAATTCTGGATCCTAGTTCTCACAAGCTTCTCAACAACTTAACCACAACACCTGACAATTTGCTGATTGAGTTCTATCACCTCCCTTATGAAGTGGCACAATCTTGCCCTCTTTTCACTCCTTAGGAACTTGACCCAATGCAAGACTCATTAAAAAAATATGTCAAGGCAGGTGTCAACTTCCTGGCACATTCCTTCAGAATACGTGGTGATATATTATTAAGTTCCACAGTCTTATTATCATCTAGTTTGCACAACTCCCAATACACCTCTTGGTCATAACAGTCAGTCTCTCCTCCCAATCATCAAATACTCTCATTCACAAGATTGAAAGACCTTTATGTAACTGCTCATTAAGTATCTCCACTACAACTTCTGCAACAGCTGTCTTTATACCATTTTCTCCAATCAATGTCATCCTTCCATAATCATCCTTTTTTTTTTTTTTGCTGGCTACATATCAAAAGAACTCCTTAAGATTCTTTTTTGGCTTCATTAGCTAACTGCTGTTCATAAATCACTTTTGCTACCCTTATCAACCAGGTCACATGCCTTGCCTGGTCTTTGTAATTCTCATGAAATTGGTTATCACTACTTCTCTTATGCTGACTCATTAATGCCCTTTTTCTCTATATCGCATGATTAATCTCTCTATTCATCCATTTCACACCTACCTTATTTAACCTTCTGATTCTTGGAATACATTTAGACATTGCTTCTACTAGATAGTTCTTGAAAATCCCCAAAGCTGCATTGATCTCTTTTCCAGCTAACTCCTCATTCAATGCTACACCTGCAAGTTATCTCCTGAGCTCTTCATAATTATCCCCACCCCTTTTAGTTCCACTTATTATCCTTTCCCATAGAGATCCTCACACTGCTGGCAACCATCCAGTTTTCCCCTGCATTTTTGTACAGTTCCATGTCTATATTGTCTTCTCGTGGTGTTTTCCTATTCAGGGCAGGCAGAAACAAAATTTTTATCATGAAAACAAACAATTCTTAGAATGATCAATATTAAAATAAATAAGGCTGGATACACCGAATAAAAATTTAAAAAAATTGTATATTGCCGCCTCTTTGATCAGCCGGCTGTTTACAATTTTGCAGCGAGAGTAGGCTAAATGCTTGCCTACAGAATGCTGTGTCTACTGCAGTCTATCTAAAGTGAAATGGTGAACGGTTTTTATGTGCAGAAATGAAGTTTCGTACAAAACATTTGTTGCTAACCAGTCATATGGTACGCATGTGACTGGTTAACCAGTCATATGGTACGCATCTCAGTAGGCTACTGAGAGTAGCACAGTGCAGACCATTATTTCTTCTCTGGGTCGTGTTGTGTAATAATTTCTCGTGGGTATAAAATAGAAATGGAATCAAAAATTAAAAAAAAAAGTCATGCTGCGAAAGAAGCAGATGTTAAGAAACAAACTGGGGCTCTTAATAAATTTGTTAAAATATTAAAATATTCTGATACATATTGTAACCAACTCGATACATCAGAAATCAGAGTTGAAGAACCGTGCACATCATCCAGTTTCCATGAAAGTACTATTTCAACTATTGAACAAGATAACAAGAAGCATGATTTAAGTGAAAAACAGTTAGGAGAAGATTTAGTTGTAGTTGACCATGAAACTAACACATTGTTAGTCTCTGTAAATTTAGAAGATCCAGGTGAATGGGGAAATATTGATGAAAAATTACGAGTTGTTTTAATTGAAATGGAGTCGGTTCAACAGAAAAATATATTATATCTAAGAGATACATATGGTCATAAATTTGGTGACACGTATTATAATAGAAAAATGGAAAATGGTGAGCTCGTGCCAAGAACATGGCGCATTTATTCCGAAACTTTAAATTCTGTTTTTTGCTTTTGTTGCAAACCTTTCGCACCTACCGAATCAAGTAGTCTTGTAGAAGGTTATAACAATTGGAGAAATGTAAGTACAACTTTCCATTGACATGAGACTAGTTTAACTCACATGAAAAATTTCTTAAAATGGAAGGAAGTTGATAAATATTTAAAACACAAAACTACTATTGATTGCTAGACTCAATGGAAAAGAAACATTGGACGAGTGTTTAGAATGCTTGATTGAAATTATAAAATTCCTTGGTAGCCAAAATTTAACTTTTTGCAGATAATCTGATATATTATATGAAAGGAATAACAGCAATTTTTTTAAATTAGTCGAACTGTTTGCAAAGTTTGATCCCATTATGGAAAATCATGTTGAAAGGGCCCTACAAAGAAATAATAGAGTACACTATTTGAGTAAAGACAGTCAACATTAAATATTGGAAACTTTAAGTAACGCAATCAGGGATACAATTTTATTATCAATTCCAAAATCTAAATATTATTCCATAATTTTAGACTGCACACCTGATGCATGTAAAACAGAACAAATGATCATTATTATTCGCTTTGTTTCCTGTGACAATGGAATTGTCAAGATCAGGGAAAACTTTGTAGGTTTTGCAGATATATCAGATTCCACAGGACGTGGTTTATGTGCAACAATAATGGAACAACTGGAAAAATGGAACATTCCCATTGAAGATATGCGAGGTCAAGGATATGACAATGGGGCAAATATGAAAGGGAAAAAATATGGGCTCCAAAATATGCTTTTAAACAAAAATCCTCGAGCATTTCATGTGGATGTGCTGCTCATACACTAAATGTAATCATTAACGATACAGCCAAAGTGAATGCAGATACAATTAGTTTCTTTGCAATTATTCAAGAAATATACAATTTCTTTTCATTCTCTTACAAGCGTTGGGCAATCCTTTTAAAGTTCGTTAAAAAATTAACATTAAAACAGCCTTCAGAAACACGATGGGAAAGTAAAATTAATGCAATCCACCCTGTATGATATCAGTTACGAGAAATTTACGATGCACTTTTGAAATTTTAAATAATGAAAATTTTAATAAAGAAACTCGGCATGAAGCACAAAGATTATGTGCTAAAATAAAAGACTACAAATTTATTTGCTCTCTTATAACTGGGCATGATTTACTTAACAGAATAAACCCTGTGAGTGAAATCCTTCAAGACAAAAATATGCACATTACATTTGCTTTAGAATCTATCGAAATCTTAAAAATATTCTTACAAGAGTATCGATCAGATACAAATTTTAAAGAAGTTCTAAAATGACAAAAGAACTGAGTGAAGGTGGACGGAGAAAAATTTAAAAGTTGTACGGAAGCCCGACGACAAAAGAAGACACGGCAATTTGACTACGAGCATCATGACGAAACGCAACAATCGCCAGATGATAAATTTAGAGTTAATATGTTTTATACACTTCTAGACGTTGCAATGTTTTCGTTAATAGAATGTTTTCAACAACTAAAAACATATTATGATAATTTCAATTTCTTGTATAGATTACTACAAATTAATAACGAAGATTTACGAAAAAATTTGACATTCCCTTGAAGGACGGCGACAATAAAGACGTAAATGCAATAGAATTATATGATGAGTTATGTGCTTTCAGGGATATTTTTCGGAAGGATAATTTAAATATTCAAAACCCTTTCGATATTCTTAATTTTATTGTGTCCAATAATTTATCTTTCCCTAACTTTTCGATTTCTTTAAGAATACTATTAAAGTTACCTGTTAGTGTAGCAAGTGGTGAACGTTCCTTTTCCAAGTTGAAATTGATTAAAAACTACTTAAGAACAAGTATATCACAAAAAAGCTTGTTAGTTTGGCGTTAATAGCTATTGAAAATGATATATGCGCGGAATTAGACGTTAAGACCATTATTTCTAATTTTATGAATATGAAATCAAAAACCCTTAAATTTTAATTTAAAAAAATTTCAAGTATATTTATGTAATTTAATTTATTTTCTGTTATTCTGTAAAGATGTTATTTTTTGAATACTTATATTAAATGTTCTAATTATTTCTGAATTCTTTTCTTATTTTTTCATCTATTTTGAATTTCTTTTATTTTCCTAAAAGATAGTTCCACTTATAAAAATTATTAAAATTTTTTTACAAGTT
Source organism: Typopeltis vanoorti (assembly GCF_054136105.1). Classification (NCBI taxonomy): domain Eukaryota; kingdom Metazoa; phylum Arthropoda; class Arachnida; order Uropygi; family Thelyphonidae; genus Typopeltis; species Typopeltis vanoorti. The sequence continues at coordinate 63,551,200 of NC_143549.1, read as the reverse complement.
ACTAAGAATTTAGTAACTTGTAAAATGCAAGAATTTTTTAAACTTTAGTTCAAATAAATTTTAACTTAAATTAAAATTCATTTTAATTTTGTTAGCGATTCGGGTTGGTGAGAAGGCTATAATCCCTGTATCATTATATTCAACGATTAAAGTGAAGTGGCTTTATCAAATTTTGCTTTAACTTTTGAGAATTTTTGGAATATTCGGGTTTTTAACGATTATCCTGCCTAGTCAACACCCCAAGTTCATTACATTTAGCGAACCCACGTGTGGCGGTTCTGTCAAAATTTATTTAAGAAATTTCAAATAATTTATAAATTTTTATTATTGTAAAAGAACCACACACGCCCGGATTGTTATAGAGGCTCTTAGATAGACACTGTATGCGGGCAACAAAGACCCTAGCACTGGCTTTGTTCCTATTTTTTAATAAAGTTTTTAGATCTAACATTGTAACATTTTCTGTTATATCAAGGTTTCCCAAACTTTTTTTTCGATGGTCCGGTCATTTTATTACTTCATCTTCATGACCCACTAAAATTTTTATGGCCAATAGATAAAATAAAACAGATTTGAATGTTCATAGAGTTTTCATTTATTATTATTATAATAAAGAAGCATTTATTCTTACAAAATTATAAAGAAATTAAACCAAGTAATTTATTAATGAGAAGTGTGATGCTGTTGTTTGTTAACTAGAAACTTCAGGTTTGGAGGAAAAGATGATAACTTTATTCTTAAATCCGGTTGAACCTCCAATCGGTGTCTATATTTATTTTTTTACAAAAACCAGTGTTGAAAAGCCTGTTTCACTCTTATAGGTAGTGACAAAAGGCATTAGAAATTTTATCGCTTTTTCTGCTAAAACTGGGTATACTCCTGACGGCAAAGACAGCCAAAAATCCATGAGTGGTATTGTGTTGAAGATGACTTTGAGTGCCATATCCACGACAGTTCAATTATAGATTCAATATCTGAATCCGGCAATTCTGTCTCAGTTTCTGCATTCACTGGAAAAAGAGTTCCTTATCCATGCTTTGTTGCTGCATGGAAATATTCCATCAGACTTGCCTGCAGTCCTAGCATATATTCCTTGATAACAGCTGAAATCTCATCCAGCACGGAATATTATACCATATTATATCAATTTTAGAATTACAAAACGAGTATATCATATTATACTCGTTTTGTAATTCTGTTAGCTTTGTAAAAGATTTGTAATGCCCTGCTTCCACACGACGCAACCACAAATTGAGTTTTTTTGTTTCAGCTTTCACCTTCTCTTGCACTTTAAATATAGTTACATTGCTAACTTGTAATGTCAGATTTAAATTATTCAAAAAATCAAAAATGTCACAAAGGTAGGCAACCTTGATTAACCGAATGACATCATGAAAACTGTCTTTGAATTCAAATATTACATCCCTAGCCATTAGGGGATGTCGGTCTAAGAACATTAAAACTTCATCTTTCATTTCAATAAGTCTTCTTAAAACATTCCCTCTTGATAGCCATCACACCTCGCAGTGTAAAAGAAGATGTTCATATTCACTCACCATTTCTTTGCACAACGCTGAGAATATTCTTGAATTCAATGGACAAGATTTTATAAAGTTTATAAATTGTACACACTCTTGCATAGTTGCATTTAAAAGCAATGCCATTCTTTTGATAGTGAATACAACAATGCACTCATACACAGTCTGGTGCTATGGCTTTGATCTTCAGAAAAAGTCCAGTACATGTGCCTGCCATTGCGTGGGCTCCATCACTACTCAGTCCCGCACATTTCTTCCATTCAATGCCCTTTTCACTGATGTAATTTGCAATCAAATTAAAAATTTCTTCAGCTGTTTTTCTTGTTATGAGAGGTTTACAAAAAAGAAATTCTGTGTGAGTTGTATTGTCACAATCATATCTCACAAAACACATTAAATTGGCATCGTCTGATATGTCTATACTTTCATCGACTTGCAAGGAAAAAAAATTGCAGTTTTAAGTGACCTACGACAATTTCTTCGATATTATCTGCCATCTCCATGATTCTACGCTTCACTGTGTTGTTTGATAACGTCAGCATATTTACTTGGCTCTCCTGTTTTTTATCACATATGAGATGCTAACATTTTCATTGCTGGAACTATTAATTTCTCGGCACCAGTTTCAGCAATTAATTTTGATATTTCATAAGAAGCCATTACAAGGTTTTTCAGACTGAGCTCCCTGAGAAAAATTTGAAGACGTAGTCTTCTTGGTAGGTATTAGTTCTCTCTTTTTATTTATAAAGAAATCTACTGGCTTATTACTGTAGTTTGGATGTTTCAATTCCAAATGTCGTTTCAACTTTGAAGGTCTCATGGACTCGTTTGAAAGTGCCACACAACAAATAACACATAATAGTTTGTCATCAGCACCCTTGATGAAACCAAATTATATGTAATCCTCAGAATACTGTTGGATCAAGTACAACTTCTTTTTTGTAAGAGTAGCTGACAACACATCGTGTGGCTGTTTGTTAGTGCTGTTCTCAGAACTCGTGCCCAGCTGCACATCACTCGATTGTTCATTGGTGCTAATCGAAGAGTTTGTAACTGGAACATTGCTTGTTTGTTGTTTTATTACCCATTTATCCATCGTTAAATGGGAAATGGCAGGCAAGATGAAGAAAGAATGAAATAAATTATTTAGAAACAGTTATAATAATTACGGTATTCAGCCGAACCCACTAGGCAAGGTACACGTAATCAGTAAATACAACAAAATACACTCTCTCTCGAATGCTTAACTCAAACTGAACAAGCAGAATGAGTATGTGGCAGGCGAGTAAAACAAACGATTTGACTGGTGGCGTATTTGCCGCTACGCAGCCTCGCCATTAGTCGAGCTACTTTGCCGTGAACAAAAAGACTGTGAAATGGTGCCGCTGATGCAGATGGAGCGCGTTTTTCATCTCTATTAATTAAATTATTTATTCATTAGTCCTGATTAAATGCTATTTACTTGTATTTTAGAGTTTCGTTAAAAAAAAAAAAAATCCAAAAACGAAACGCTCAAGTTTTCGAGAGTTTTTTAGGTAACTTGGCATTTAGCTTTTGTGACCCGGAGCCGGGTCGTGACCCACCATATGGGGAACGCTGTGTTAGATCATTCTTTGCTGTATAAAATTTTACTTCTTTATTATCATCAGTCCAGAGATTTTGAAAATAAGTTACCCATTTTTCTTATATCTTTTTGTATCTTTTCTTTTATTTCTTTGTTCACGTATTTTTTATTTTATAGGTTTTTAGTTGTGGCTTAGTCATATCCTTTTCTAGTTCCAGTCCAAATTGTTCCATCTCTCTCTCTCTGTATATATATTTTTTAACTTAATTCTCATTCTGCAATTGCACTGTTTCTTTTGTATTATTTTTGCTTCTAATGTCTTGGAATTTAGTCATTTCTAGTAACTCTCTTTTTTTTGTTTTTATTATCTTTTCTGTTTCTTTGTCCCAGTTTTGTAGTAATCTTTTTCTATTCCATGTACTCTTTATTCCAAGTTTTCTATTGCTTTTCTTTTGTAAGGACTTGTTTCATAATAAATTTAGTTTAATCATTTATCCAAGTGTGAGCAAACAAAGTTTGCGCCTGAAAGTATCTTCAGGACTGGGATAAGGTGGTACAACACCGCGCAACTCGTTGCAAAGGTGGAGCAAGCTAACATCACTCCTATCTCAGTATCTCCCATAATGCAAAACACATCTCCTCAGATATGTTTAATGTTATGCATTAAGGGAAGGGCCACTACCCAGACTAGTTTCAACCTTTATTGAGGTCTCTTCAGTGGGAGCCAGGCCCACTTAAAAAGGTGGCACACCATTTGGCAATTCCTATAGGTAGAGATGACCTTGCTAATGCATCTGCCTGGTATCTCCACTTGGGCCTGGCTCCCACTGAAGAGACCTCAATAAAGGTCGAAACTAGTCTGGGTAGTGACTCTTCCCTTCCCTTAATGCATAACATTAAACATATCCACAAGGAGATGTGTTTTGCAACGAGTTGCCCGGTGTTGTACCACCTTAACCCAGTCCTGAAGATGCTTTCAGGCACAAACTTTGTTTGCTCACACTTGAATAAAGGATTAAACTAAATTTATTATAGTCTAACCAAGTGAAAAATAAACTTTCATCAGCTTTCTTTAAATCCAGAGTAATTTATTAAAAAGGTGGCACACCGTTTGGCAACTCCTATAGGTAGAGATGACCTTGCTAATGCTTCTGCCTGGTATCTCCACTTGGACCTGGCTTCCACTGAAGAGACCTCAATAAAAGTAGAAACTAGTCTGGGTAGTGGCCCTTGTTACGTCCCTATTCTATCTTACGATTTTTTTTTTTTGTCTTACAAATTGCCTTGGTCTATATTCTTCTAACTTCTACTCTTAAGACATCACCAAAATTTCTACTAATATCTGAGTTATTGTTCCCCGTAGTATCCCTAGTATTTGTATTTTAACTGCGCCCTTTGGGATATTTAGTTTAGGATATTTTATACATAAACAGAGAAAAAGAATTCAAATATCTGAAAGTGTAACTATTGCAGTCGTGACACTATTTCTTGTTACTCAACATTAATTCCTTAAACTTCCCGTTTCTTAACATTCATTCCCCGCGTGATTAGGCTCGAATGTTTCTAAGCGGTGCATTGGAGATTAGCGATATCAGACAACTTTTTTATCATTAAACAAAAGGTTTATTATTTCTCTAAACATGGTACATATCAAAATACTCAACTAAATTACTTACACACTAAAATTAGCTTAATACAAGTAGTTGGGCTATGATTCGACAAAAATTACCACAATCATGCCACCACAAAATTTCATACAAAAACATGAATTCACTTAACATGGACAAATCAGATTACCACTCACTATTAGATTATTCAACTTCAAGTACACTAACAAAATCATTAACTACTCTAGCACATACTTATGACAATTCCGATTCTCTACACATCACACTAGGCATTCAAATTCCTCAGGTTACTTGATTACTCAATTCACACTAATCAAACTCAATATTAACAAAACCATTTACTTCATTAACACACAACTATGTCATTAACTTTCCTTTTACAATATAGTAGGCACTCAAGATTCTTAGGACAATTAATTATTCACAAGTTATCAACACTAGCTAGCTTACTTTTAACACTCTCTATCAAATTCTAAAGTCCTATTATAATTTCTCCCTAATCACTTTAACAGTTCTGTATTATGACAATGGTACCTATCACAAACAACTTCTAGTTAACATAAGACAAAATTCACAATACCTTTCTTTAGCTTCACTTACGGGCCTTTACCTTCTACTGAACGAACTTGCTTGCATAACTTCTTGCAATTCAGGGCTATATAAACATCTGCGCCGTCAGCTGTACTATCCGAAACGAGGACATCGATATTTTCACAGCTTCCTATGACTCTATGGTATATTTCGCTTTCTACATAGGAATACGGGAATAGCTTTCCCGCTCACCTTCGATTCCTTGTTGTGGCATGAGGATATAAGCCATATCTCTCCACTCAGGAACACCATGAAATCCACTAGAAAACCAAGCTAAAACCACCGCGACTATCCAAACGTTTCTTCTCCTCTGGTAAAAAGGCAGAAAGGCCTAAAGCCTCCTTGACTATCTAAATGTCTTCTCCTAAACCCAAAAGAGCCTACTCCTTAAAAAAAGCCACGAGGGGGGGGGGGGTTACCAACCCTTTTATAGCTGCTACCCTAACGGCGCCCTTTCTTACTTCTTTTTCCCGCCTCCCACTTGTTTTCCGTCTGTCTACCAATTGGGTAGCATTTTGCCGCCATACGTCATTTTGATCAGCAACTCGTAACGAAGTTTCTATCCAGGTATAGGCCCTAAGCGATATTCCGTTATTTCTCTTGTTAGCCTCTATCTTAACCCCCTTTTAAACCTTTTCTCAGAATTCTACTTGATGCTTAATCTGTAGCCTCTTACATAGCGTATTTCATGACTCATTCTTTTATACTTATGTACTTAACTCTTTCATTCTTAATCGCATTACTATATTAATTCTTAGTTAGCTACTTATTTAATACAAATTCCTTGTTTAGTCATAATACATCTTAATACATTCTTTTCTTTTGTTATCTTAACTAAACAATAGACCTTTACATTTTACTCAATTTATACTGGATGCAAGAATATTTTATTAATTAAATTATTCCTTTTATGCAGGGGTTTTTATTTATGTTATTTATTTTTTTTATGTTACACCATGATAACTGAAGATATTATATTCTCAAGATATCAGGTGTAACAGCCCTTCCCTTAATGAATAACATTAAACATATCTGCAAGGAGTGCTTTGCATTATGGGAGATACTGAGATAAAAGTGACAATAGCTTGGTCCACCTTTGCAACGAGAAGGTGGAGCAAGTTGTACCCGGTGTTGTACCACCTTACCCCAGTCCTGAAGATACTTTCAGGTGCAAACTTTGTTTGCTCACACTTGGATAAAGGATTAAACTAAATTATTAGAGTCTAACCAAGTGAAAAATAAACTTTCAACGACTCGGTTCATATTTTCTATTCCTTTTCTATGTCATTTGATTTATGTATGGTTTCTGTTTTAATATCAGTACATTTCTGATATGGTTGCCTAGTATAGGGATCTTGTGATGAAGAGATTTTGTAACTTGGTTGATAGCTATTTTCCACTTTATTTATTTTTAGCCATTTTTGTTTAAATAGAATTTTTGCCAATACCATAAAATGATCAGAGTTTAATTCAAAGTTTCGATGCTCTTACATCTAGGATTAACTTAGCTAATTTACAATTTGCAATAATGTCATCAATTGCTGACTAACATCCACTAGCAGACCATATATTTTTATGTATTTCTTTATGTTTAAATAACAAGTTCATTATTCTCCTATTATTATAAATGACAAAATCTCATAGTTTGTGTCCATTTTGATTACATGTATCTTCACTAAATCTCCCTATGTTTGTTTTGTATTTCCTGTTTCCTATTCTGGCATTTAAATCCCCTGCTAGTAGTAAATAGTCAGCTTTGTTTGTTTTATCTATAACTGTCTGCAGTTCTTTGCAAAAGGTTTTACTGTCTTCTTCTTCTTTCCCCCCTCTTCTGGTGCATATGACTGATTATTGTTATGAGTTTAATTTCTATTAGTCTTTCAGTCCAGTACTTATAATATACAGTACTGTTCTTCATAGATTTGTGTATCATTATACCTGCTTTTGCTCTTTCATCATTTTTTTTTTTTTTACTCTGTTATAGATTTGTATATACTTATTCATTTCTTTTGGCCTTTTTTGTTTTTTCTTTGTTTCTGTTACTATACATATCTTTACACTGACTTGGTTTAGTTGTTCATCAAGTTCCTCTTCTTTGTGTGTGATGCTCCTCACATTCCATGTTGCAATTTTCATTAGATGTTCCTTCTTCTAGTTTCGTTTACCTTTTCCTGAATTATGGTTGTTTCCCCTGATAGTCCACCCAGCATTTTCTTTGGCCGAGACTTGAAAGTATATTAAATTTCCCCAGGACAAGTTACCAGCCTTTCACTAGGTAAGTCCAGTGGTAGGGTTGCTATGAATCTAACAGATAAGCTTAGGTGTTGACAGTTATTCATATCTTAAGTTTTTAATAGCATTAACAACACCAAACAATTTAATCAAAAGATGTTTTATTAACTGCTTATATTTCGATGAATTTCAAATCAGCATCATCATCAGAGCACAACACACTTTTACACGTGACAGTGAGTAAGTAAAACAATAAAATTGCAGTGTACAAAAGATCTAAAGTCCTATTTATGGTGTCCTCTAATGTTGAAAAAAATAAATAAAAATTGTTACAGCTATGTGGGAGTTGCTCTTAGGATGACAGTCTCCAAAATTTTTGGCAAATTAATGCAACCATACTTGTTCAGATTAGGAGAATTCTTCAAATCCATTGCTGACTCAAAAAATAATCTTTTAGCTCTGTAACTAATCCATCCTGTGTGAATGAGTATCCAAAGCGTGATCTGCCAGTCCTGACTTCCCATAGTAATAGTAGCAAATGTAGTTTTTATGTTCTTCCAGGCAGATGCTAACTGATCTTCCTGTTTGTCCATAGTAGGCCAAGTCACAGTTTCAGGGAACTTCATACTCCTGGATCTGCTAAAGGATTAAGTTTATCCTTAGGTGAGTGGATCAGAGTTGCTAGTTTCATATGCAGTTTGAAAGTAGTGCAAAGTCCATTTTCATCAGTACTTTGGCTATCTTTTCTGATGTACTTCTGACATAGGGAATAGAGATGGTTGTGCTGTGTATTAGGGGAGGGAGGAGTAATGGGCTGTGTAGTATTTTATCTATTTTGTAGGGATTGTAATAATTGGCTAAGAATGTATGGCGCAGATATTTGAGTTCGGTGGTCAGAGCTGTATTGTTAGAACAAATGGCTTTGGCTCTGTGTGCAAGTGTTTTTAAAATGCCATACTGTTGGATTGGATGATGATGCGATTGTTTATGTTGTAGATATCGTCCTGTGTGTTTGTGTGTAGGCTTTCTGTAAATGGAAAAAGATAGTGATCCATCTGAAAGTTGGGTGACTAATGTGTCAAGAAATGGTAAACAGTTATTAGATTCTTTTTCTACTGTGAAGTGGATTTTGGGGTGTTGACTGTTTAGGTAGGTGACAAATGCATTCAAAGTGTCTTGTCCATGAGGCCAAATGGCAAACACATCATCTACATAGTGTAACCAGATTAGTGGCTTGTGTGTAGCTATGGTAAGTACTTTGTTTTCAAAATGTTGCATGTAAAAGTTTTCTAAATGGGGGGGAGAGGGGGGGGTGACCCATAGCAGTGCCATTAATTCTGTTTGTAGATTTTTACATAGGGTTGCTATGTAATACCTCTGGACAGGCAGGTCTAATGGCATTTGCTCTGTTGGGGTATATATATACCACCCATATCTGTTCACCAGTGCCTCATTTGAACATACTGGTTTAAAACTTTCCTTTTCAGGCATAGTGGTAATTGGCTTTTGAATATTCACTGTGGGATGTGAAGGGGAAGCAAAGTGCAATATATAGCCTCTCCCACTCAAATGCCAATCTCACCTACTCGTAGTCCACCCTAACAGGATGACGTTGGCATTTGAGTGAGGGAGACTATATATTGCTCTTCACTACCCATAAGCAATATTCAAAACACTCAATTACCACTATGCCTGAAAGGAAAAGTTTTAATCCAGCATGTTCTCCCTATATTGACATATGGCTGTGACATGAATTAATGCAAAGGAAACTTAAAAACTAAGAACAATGCAATTTATCATGGAAAGATGTATGCGGGTATCACAAGACTGGATTGCAAAAAGAATACTTGGATAAAAACTGAAACTAGTCTCCAACATTATAAAGAGTGGCTGGACATATTCTTCAAGGAAAAGAATAGTGATGCACAAAAGAAGTACTGGATTGGATTCCACAAGAAGAAAAACAACCACAACACCAGCAAAAATTGCAATGGATTGATGAAATCATAAGATTTGCAGGGGTGACATGGAGAAGGAGATGTTCACAGACAATCCTGGAGTCATCTCAGAAAGGCCTTCATCCAGTAGTGCAGTGTTTCTCCAACTTCAGATATCTGCATACCCCTTCTTAAATTTTCATTATTACCAAGTACCCCTAATTAACTAATTAAAAATAAATTCATTAATTTAAAAAATTAAATATCTATTTTATTTGAATTTATATGTTCATATAAACAAAAAACATGATTTATTTTTAAATTTTGGTTCTCTAGAGATGTCAGACGACACACTCATCAATTTCATTTGATCCAGATGCAATATCAACGTTTTCCTGTTGCTTACAGCTACTTGTATTTGCTATATTGCTCTCTTTTGGGAGTTTCATAAATCCAATCTTTAACTGATGATCCATACGTAAGAATTTGAAAGCTAAAAAAAAATACTGTATTTACTCGAATATAGCTGTAACTTTTTTCCCAAAATTAAAACTAAAAAATCGTGTTGCGAGATATGTCCGGGAATTTTCGGAAATTAAAGTTTTCAGAAAAAAACTGAAAATGGTGCGACTTACCAAGAAGCTCCTACTTGCTATCACTACTTTTGGCATAGAGAACAGTTTCTTTGTGTACATCGTCAAAGTCATCTACCCAAATAGCATCATCTTCTTTCCCATTATTTCAAGCAAAAATTACCAGTAATTTACAAGACTTAAGATGCGTAGAGCAGGGAGGAACAGCATACGATTAATGAGGTATTAACAAAAGATTGTGCAAAGCATTTCAACAGTTGAGTTGAAATGATAATTCCTTTCAACAGAATTCCATAATATCTGAAACACATTCACTATATGTTTCTTAGTTTTAACATGTTAACGATGGGGGTGGTATCAAGCAAAACCATATGTTCCACCGGCAACATATATTTTTGCTTGAGCAGTTTCTGTTGGGAGGGGGGGATGTGATTCATTAGTTAGTGCCGTTTTATCCCGGTTGTCTCTAATTGCACTGTTTGTTGAAAAATATAATGATTCCTTTAATTATGCATAGCCAAAAATTGCCACGTACCCCCTAACGACCTTTTGCGTACTACACTTTGAGAAACACTGCAGTAGTGGATCAAAAATGGCCGATGTATAAGAATTCACAAGGTAGTAAACTGGAATATGATATTAATAATTACTTTAATCAAAAAACAATGTTTCATCCTAATTTCATAGGAGTTTTTTTTTTCAGGAGGAAAAAAGAAATCTAGCAGATAAAGAAACAGCAAAATATTAACAAGGTGACAACCATTATATAGTTATAAGGGAATCCAATGATTTAAAAAATATTGTGGAGCACGTTGTGCATGTTTAAGTGTTTGGCTAGCTACGGCTAAGATATCTTCTGACAAGTTGATACTATGATTTATATTTAGGTGTTTGGGATCCGATGCCATTTCTATTGATTCCCAAGTTCTGCATGCATTGTAACATAATGCCACTTACAAATTAAACCACAATGTCTCCAAAATAGACCCATTATGTTACAATGCATTCTGCATTGTAACATAATGCAGAACTTGATAACATTAAGCGTGGGGGGGGGGGGGGAAACCAATGATGCTGAGTGAGCAGGAGGTATATGAGGAATTGAATAAACTTGATGTCAACAAGACCATGGAACATGGTGGTAAATCACCTCTCGTCTTGAGGGAAATGTTCCAGGAAGTTAACAACAGCTTTAACTTACATTTTTAACATGAGTCTTAGATTAGTCCAAATTTCAAAGGAGTGGAAATATGGCAAAATTGTTCCACTTCATAAAAGGGTGATAAGATTAATGCTTTGAATTATAAGCCATTCAGTTTGTCTGGAGTTGTGGTCAAGGTGTTGGCAGCAGAACTCTCTTTAATGGACAGCATAGGTTTGCTAAAGGAAGATCGTGTTTTAGCAATCTGCTTATTATAACAAGGTCATGAATACACTGGACAAGGGGGATGTATATGCAATAATATATTTAGATTTTGCAAGGTTTTTGATAGATTGCCACATGACAAACTAATAGTTAAATTGGAACAGATTGTGTTGGATAGTAGATTAGTGCAATGGATTGAGATCAGCTGTCTGATACAACTTTTCTCTTCAAGAGAGTGATATCCTGAAGAGGAAAATCACTAGTGGTGCGCCCCAGGGGTCTATTTTGGAGACGGTGTTTAATTTGTAAGCTGCATTATGTTACAATGGGTTCTGCATTGTAACATAATGCAGAAGTTGATAACATTATGTTACAATCACAAGAAATGGAATACTTTAATGAAATGCTCACTAAACATCTCTACTATATCCTCCTCAGTGTTTATCATTCTCTCATTGTTATGTTATAGTAACAATGTAATAGTTCACCCTAATTTTAGAAGACTTAATGTCTTGCTGCTGAGGTGTCTTGTGGGTTGGCTGGAGAGAGAAAGGGTACATGCGATGAGAGAGCTGAGGCCTCACTTCTCTGATATGTTCTTCCATATGTTACTCAATAGATTTTTCTGTCTGTCCATAGTATAATATCCTGCACTTGAACTATAGTCAATAAACACCTGGATATTTCAGGAGCCATATTGAGGTTTTACAGATCAGAGTAGTGATCTCATCCTGATAAAGAGAGTGAATACTGTTTTGAGTTTATGTTCTCTAAGGATTTTTTGCAAGTTTTATGGAAATAGAGCTAATAAACAGAATAATAAAACCTTTTATTAGTTGCTCCTATTGTTTAACATTATTGTTTAACTTGTATATTAATGATATTGGTGAATATTTGGATGGAGATAATCAGTTGTTTGCAGATGATGCAAAGCTGAGACAAACCATGAAGAGTAGTGAAGATGTTGTGGCCTTACAAGAAGACTTGAATAAATTGAGTGATTGGGCACGGAAATAGGGATGCGAGTTCAATGTTGCAAAATGTAAGGTTTTAAAATTTGGAAAACAAAGATGGGATGTAGAATTTATGCTTGGTGAGGATATATTGTTGGAGGTGGAGGAAATAAGAGAACGGGGGGGGGGGTGATGGTGGATAAGGATCTAAAATTTAGGAGACACATATTCAAAATTGTGAAGACAACACAAAGGCTTCTGGGAATGATGCAAAGGACACTGACGTGTAGAAGCAGGGAGATTCTTGTTCCATTGTATAAGGCTTTGATTAGGCCACACGGACTATTGTGCCCAGATTTGGTCACCTGGTTTTCAGAAGGATGAAGAGATGTTGGAAAGGGTCCAAAGGCAACTGACTAAGGTAGTTTCTGCCCTCTGGAATGTCGAGTATGAGGAAAGATAAGAAGATGTAATTTGCAGAGTCTGGTGGACAGGAGGAAGAGGGGGAGATATGATAGAGACCTACAAGTTGGTAAGGGGTTGTTATAGCATCAATGCTGGAGAAGTTCTACAGAAAATAGTGGGAGATCAGGGGAGAACCAGAGGTCATCCCTGGAAACCGTATAAAGAGAGTGTGAGTAGGGGAGTGTGAGGCTGGTTTTTTTCATGCAGAGTTGTAAATGATTGGAATGCCTTGCCTGAGAGTGTGGTGTCTGCAAGGAGTTTGAATGCATTTAAGACATGGTATGATGAGCTGTGTGTGATAAAAGGACCTCCCAGATGAGTCTTTGACTCCATGAGGTCTTGGGGTAATAATAATAATAATATATTGTGTGTCAGATATATACAAGGTGATTCAAAAAGATGGACTTAATTTCGTACTGCTATATTTCCTGAACTATACATCGTATGTGGATGATCTACATAACATTTGAAAGAGGAGGTCCACTGGTCCTAAAGTTTGAAATACTACCGCTAGAGCATGATAAATGCACGTAAACATAAGAAAGATATTTAATTAACCAAATATTTCGATCTGGAAATAGCAGACTATCTTCAGTGGTATTCCCAATTTCGCTAGAGCACTTGCCTAATGCACAGCCATGTAGCGGCGTCAGTTGTGAGCAAAATGGCTACTATGCAGCACAAAATGTTTTGCATTTGTGAGGTAACGTATCTGGACTTGCTTAGAAACTGGCTTCTTCTTCAAATGAATGAAGATTCAGAAGACTTAATTTTCTAACAGGACAGAGCTCCACTCCATTGGTACCAGGATGCTCGAGATTCTCTCAATGAATCTCTACCTCAACGATGGATAGGTCGCATCGGGAATGAAGACCTGGCACTTCATTTCTGGCCCCCAAGATCTCCTGATCTCACACCCTGAGACTTTTTCTTGTGGGAGTTCGTAAAAGAAGAAGTTTATGTACGACCTCTACCAACAATTTTGGTTGACCTAAAAACCAACTGCGGTGAACTCAGTGACACAAGATATCCTTCTTCAAGTATGGGATGAATTCAGCTACCATCTTGATGTTATCCGTGCCGCCAGATGTGTGTGTGTGGGGGGAGGCACATTGAACATCTATAAACTTTATTGTGAGTACAATCAAATATACTTTACATCGTATTTGTCACTAGTTCTATGTTTGATATATAGACTTACAAAATTGAGTCCATCTTTTTGAATCACCCTGTATAAAAAGGCATGTTGGATAACAGAAACATCTTCACCATGCTACTGCTGGAATTTGCAAAGGCATCTGATAGGATAGTACATTCAATGCTACTAAGTAAACTGGAACAATTGGAAATGGATATAAAGCTAGATATGGATAAGACAGGTGATGGACAAACACGAAAAAGTTGTTGGAAGTTTTTCCAGTGCTATACTATAAATTAAAGATGCCAAGAAATTATATTCTTGGTTTAACCCTTTATCCAAGTTGATTTAATCCTTTATCCTTTTATCCAAGTGTAAGGAAACACTTCGATAAAAGATTTGTGCCTGAAGTAACTTTAGGGCTTCAGAGTAGTCCTGAAGTTACTTCAGACACAAACTTTTTTGTTTACACTTGGATAAAGGATTAAACCAAGAATATAATTTCGGTCCTGAAGTTACTTCAGGTGCAAACTTTGTTTGCTTACATTTGGATAGAGGATTAAACTAAGAATATAATTTCTTGGCATCTTTAATTTATGAAAGAGTTGTGTATGTCACAGTAGACTCCAAGAGAAGGTTCTTGAACTCATTGACCATTCATGCTCTCACCACTCTCTCAGGCAATGCATTCCATGGTTCAACCACTCTCCACGAAAAGAAATCACTCATTATCTTCTTGCAACTTCCAGGGATGGTCCCCTTGTCTTCATGCCTTTCCCTGTTCCACCAAATGAAAGAACTCTCAGTATCAACCCTGTAGCTACCTCTCAACAGTTTAAAAGTTTCAATCATATCACTTCTCCTTCTATCTACCAAACTCTGCAGTCCACATTCTCTCAGCGTATCTTCATAACCAACATTGTACAGTCCTGATACATCTTTGTTATCTGCCTCTGCACTCTTTCTATGATTAATTTATCCCCTTCAAATCCTGGGGACCAAATTCGAGCACATAGTCCAGGTGTGGTATGATCAGGGAATGGAATACAGTGGAATGACAACTCTTTATCTCTACAGGTCAGCATCCTCAGTATTGCAGCAATCCTTTGGGTTATCTTCACTACCTTTGCAATATGTTCCCTGAATTTCAGGTTTTTATCAATCATCATCCTTCCCAAGATCTCTTGCCTTCCCCACTTCCTCCAGTACAGATCCTCCAACAGAGTATGCAGTCTCCCATCAATGTATCCCATACTTCAAGACTTTACATTTAGCTGAATTAAACTGATATTCCCATTCATTTGCCCACCTGTCCAGTTTATTCAAATCCTCTTGCAGGGCTACCACATCTGCACTATTACTAATAACCATTCCCAGCCTCACATCATCTGCAAACAACTGAATATCCCCCCCCTGCAATCCATTGACAATGTCACTGATATAAATATTACACAATACAAGTCCTAGTGAGCCCTGTGGAACCCCCTCTGTGTAACCCTCTGTCTCCTTAATACTGCTTTCCCCATATCAGATAGCCAATCCCAAATCCAGTTCGCTAACCTGACATCTAAACCATTGTGCTGCAATTTAAATATCAACTTACTTATCATGTGGTACCCTGTCAGGTTAGTGAACTGGAATTGGGATTAGTTATCTGACAGCATCCCAATTCCAGTTCCAGCTTGTAACCTTTTATTAAGGAGACAAAATGTTATTAGCTGGTCTCACAGAGCTCAATACAGGTATTGAGCCCTGTGGGGAAAAAAAAAAAAAAAAAAAAAAAAAAAAAAAGGCAGAATATGCCATTCCCTCATCAAACCACTCTTGTCACTTTATTATAAAAAGCAATGATATTACTAAACACAAGAACACACCCCTTAACAAATCTATGCTGTTCATCTGTCCTACACTGTAAGTGATCTCTCACTAATTTCTCCAAAACCTTAACAACTAGTGATGAAATACAAACTGGGTTATAGTTTGACACTTCCAGGTCTGCTACCCACACTTATGCAATGGCATTATCTTACCCTCCTTCCACTCTTTGGATACCTTAACCATGGCCAGACTTTCATTGAAAGGTCTGGCCATGGAACTGATGGTCAAAAGAGCCATCAGTTCTGTAGCACATTCTCTCAAAACCCATGATAAAATCTCATCCAGTCTCAATTTATACTGCTCTAGTTAAAATCTTCCATACAATCATTCTTCTTTCACTTGAAGAGATCAACTGCATAAGCATTTCCAGCTCTTCACCCTTTATGCTCAGTGGCTTGTAGCAACACCTCGCTAAATATCCTGTCCTTTCCACCTTTACCTCACACCTTATGCTTTCAAAACCATTAGTGCCATTGCCCTCCAAATCCTCCACTCTGAGAGAATATAAGTCATCACTTATCACAAGCAGTACTCCACCACCATGTTTTCCCTTCCTATCCTGTCGAAAAATGATATGCTTTGCTACTTGTAATCCTGTCAGTATATCATCATCATCCTTGAACCACATCTCAGAGATCCCAATAATCTTTGGACAGGCTGATGCTATCAGCATCACCAATTCATCTCCTTTATTTCAGATACCTGGCATTAGTGTAAAGAATCAAGGCATTGTCACTGTTTCTATACCTATTATTATCCCCTCCAGACTCCACTGGATTCAGCATTATCTAACATATTCCCCCCCCCCTTCTCCCAAGCAACTATACATCACACTTCTTACCACTCTGTTTCTTCCTTACTCACCTGCATTCCTCTCTCTCTCTCTCCTCTAACACTTTCTTTGTTTCTCTACTTGTTGTTCTGTCATCTCTCCATCCCTGGTTCAAGCACTCTCTCTCTCTCTCTCTCTCATTTTTCTCCTTCTCTCTCTCTTTTATTAGTTCTATTCTCTCTCCTTCCATCATTTCCATAACCTTTTCTCACTTGTTTTGCATTCATTGTTTCCAGTCGCCTAATCTCATCCTTGCTTCCCAGATCATTGCCAAGACACTCGACCTCTTATTTCAGCACATATCTCTCTCTCTCTCTCTCTGCAAGCTACCTACTCTTGCTTGGCATTCATCCTCCCAACAATTAACACCATCTTCGAAAATTTTGCAATATTTCAAACTTACCTTACTCCTTACTTTCATTCACATTCTGCTCATTATCCTCACCCTCAATCGTGCTACTCATCTCTCTCTCTCAGGCTGTATCCATCCATTTCTGACATAACATTGCCGAGGTCTGTTATACTAATGTCTAAATCACAAAGTTCTTCCCATTTTCTACCTGCATACATGCACCCTCCTCGATCTCTCACCTGCCACATACCTAACCTGATATGCGTACAAGCTGCAAGCACCACTAGCACAAAATCTCATAGCTTGCTGTATAAAATATAGTCCTTAAATGAGGGAGCTTGGGGGGAGACCACACTCCTACCAGGCACGTTCCCCAGGTGACAGATGGGGGAAACCCAAATGGGTTGCTCTGAATAAAGAATAAAGAGCCATGGACCAAAGGATGTAGCAGAGGCATGGCAAGCTGACTACATTATTATGCCAGTAACTTCCATGAGCCGGAGAAAGTCTACAAACTGAGATCGTGCTACTGCGTACAGGACAGCCGACGCACCTACTCGAAGACCACATAAGAGTAGGTGAGAAATCAGCGATGTGGTCAGCAAAGGATGTGAAACACATAGCCATCCTCAACATAAGATCATTATACCAACCTGGAAAATTGCAATTAGTCCAGGAAAATTTAAAAAGACTGAAATGGAATATTTTAGGTTTATCAGAAACGCATTGGTGTGGAGATGGATTTATGGATTTACCAGAAGGAAGACTATATTTCTCAGGAAGAAAAGATAACATACACAGACAAGGAGTTGCATTATTAATTGAGAAGAAACTTACACACTCAGTAGCTGAAATAAAACCAGCGTCTCCTAGAATAATCACAGCCAAATTTCAAGCAAAAGAAAAGGTCAAACAATTAAAATAATCCAAATATATGCACCAGACAGTAACCATTTAGAGGAAGAAATAGAAAATTTCTATAAAGAACTACAACAGGAAATAGATAATTCCAAAAATAGAGAACTCATGATAGTGATGAGAGATTTTAACACTAAAATAGGACAGTTCACAGCAAACAAAAAAGATGTGATGGGGAAATTTGGATACGGAGAGCTTAACGACAGATGAGAACAATTACTCCACTTCTGTAAAGCAAATGATCTAATGATTGCAAACACATTGTTCTATCAACACCCTAATAATAAATATACATGGACATTCCTAGATGGTAATATAAAGAACTGCATAGACTATATCATCATAAACAAACAATGGAAAAGATCAGTAAATAATGTACAAATATTAAGAAGCTTTGATTTTGACACTGACCACGAAATATTAACTGCCAAAGTGAAGATAAAATTCAACAGGAAAAACAATATCAGAAAAGAAGAAAACATCAACCTATCAAAACTAAAAGATAGCTCAAGCAGAAGTAGATTTTTAGAACAGATGTGCTTGAAATTAAAACCATCCATCTTCCAGAACAGTGGAAAATACTGGGAAGAAAGAAAAGAAACAGTGTTATCAATTGCAAAAGACATTCTAGGTACCAAACCCAAAATAAACAAACAGTGGATAATCCAAGAAATCCTAGCTACAACAGAAGGAAAAAAAGAGAGGCCAAGATACTTGCAAACCAACAAAACAATGAATAGAATAGAGAAAAATACAGAGCACTAAAAATAAAGTTGATAACCTGGAAAAGCCAAAGAAAAATGGTTAGAAGAAAAAGCTAAGAAATGCCAAGAAGTATACCAATAAAACAACCTAAAAGTCTTCCATAACACTATAAGAGAAATTACAAAGGAATTCTCAGCAAAAGCAGTAACAATGATAAACAACAAGATGACTGAAACCGAGAATATTGAAGATATAAGAAAAAATCTGGTTAAACCATTTTAAAACTATCTTTCACCAAGGAAACAAAACTACAATGCCAACAATAGAAGAAAATAACGACCACCCAAAAATTTTGCAAGAAGAAGAAGTTAGATACGCAGTAAAACAGATGAAAAACAATAAAGCACCAGGCATTGATACTATCCCTACTGAACTGTGGTCATATGGAGACAGCATATCAATAGAATATTTAACAACCCTATTCAATAAAATACTACAAACAGGAGAGATCCCAGATGACTGGAGAACTGGAAAAATCATCCCAATATACAAGAAAGGAGACAAAAGAGACTGCAGAAATTACAGACCAATCAATTTACTCTCCCACACCTATAAAATATTTATAAGAATTATACAAAATAGATTAAAAAATACCTATGAAGAACTGATAGGCATAGAACAAGCTGGTTTCCGAGGAAACTATTCAACAATAAACCAGATTTTCATATTGCACCAACTAACAGAGTTCAGCTGGGAAGACCATAAAGAACTACATTGTTGTTTTGTGGACTTTAAACAAGCTTTCGATAGCATCAGTAGAGAAATCCTTCTTAAAGTGCTACTAGCAAAAGCAATAGATAAATATATAATACAGTTTCTGATAAAATATTACTCTAAGACTTCTACTCCATAGATGCCAAGAATGTCATCTATGGAGTAGAAGAATGGACAGTTAAGAAAAGAGAGGAGAAAAAACTGCTGGCATTTGAAATGAAATGCTTAAGAAAACTAAATAGAACAAGTTGGATAGAAAAGAAAACAAACAGCACAGTCAGATAAGAATTATTGAATAAAAAGACAATAACAGAAAAAATTAGAAAACAACAACTGAGACAGTTTGGCCACACTGTATGCATGGATGCAGTCAGACTTCCCAATGTTCTAACCCAGTGTTTCCCAAAGTGTGGAAGCCGCAGCACCTTGGAGAGCTGGGGCTTCCACACAGGGGCACCACAATTACAAAATTTTCATAATTTTATTTCCATTTTCAATTCAATGTGATAGGACGCGACATCTAGCAGAGTGCTTCCCAAACTTATGGATGTTAAGACCCCCTTTGGAAAAATTAAAATATTTCACAGCCCCATCAAAAAAAGAAATCGTAATACAGACATATTATTATAATATTTATTGTATTTATATTCAATATTTTGCATTTATAAGCTGTTTTGTACTTCTTATCAATACCTTTGAAATGAAACTTACATGAATAAGCATATATATACTGATATTCATTAAGCGCCAAAATACGCAGGAAGCAAAATTTGTAAACCAACACTGTGTGATTTTTTTCCATTAAAATATAAAAAATAACAAAAAGAAATAATAAATAATCAAAAAATCAAATCATTTTTTGATTATTTATTATTTCTTTTTGTTATTTTTTATATTTTAATGGAAAAAAATCACACAATTATAGAAATTAAATATGTTTCTTTTAAGATAAAAAAAAACTACTTAGTCTCAAAACATTTTAAATTTGTTTTCATTATTTCACGGCCCACAGTTTGGGAAGCGCTTATCTAGCAGACCTGGTGCAAACCAGTAACTCACTTAGTAATAACTGCTTGCAGAAGCCTCTACAAATGGTTACTAGATGGGCTCTACAATAATTAAGTTTCTCTATTGTTTTAGTGGTTTCTCGAACTTTCTTGGTACTTTGTGTTCGTATATAAATAACTGTCAGTTTCATGCGGTCTTAGTGTTGAATTAGTTTTTTCGGAGATTGTATCAACTGAATATTGTTGTGATTTAGTCAAGTGAAGTTTTTGATGTATTTCTTCTCAAATGTATTTTTAAAAATGGATCGGTTTTTACTAAATAGTAATAAGTGTTGTGAGAGAGAAAATAAAGAGGGCACTGTCAAATAGTGGCAAGAGTGTGAAGAAGCGTAAATATCAAAAATATGATGACAGTTATTTAGACTTTGGTTTTACGTCGACAGAAGTCAATGGTGAATGGAGGCCACAGTGTGTACTGTGTATGACAGTTTTGGCACCAGAGTGCATGCTACCAAGTAAGTTGAAATGCCATTTAGAAACCAATCATCCCAGCATGGTTAGTGCATCTCATGACTACTTCACCTGAAAGGTAAAAGATTTAAATCAACAAAAAGGTAGTTTTTATAAGCAGGCGTCAACTAAGCAATTCTTTGCTAGCATCTTACAAAGTGGCATTCCAAAATATAAGAAGCCTCATACCATCGCAGAAGAACTCATTCTACCGGCTGCTGTAGATATGGTGAACATTATGATCGGTGAGTCTGCTGAGAAACTGCTTTCAAAAGTGCCTTTGTCCAATAGCACCATCAGTCACAAAATACAGCACATAGTGGAGGACTTCAATGATCAATTAATTGAAAAAATAAAAGAGAAGGAATTTGGGTTGCAGCTGGATGAGGGCCACAGATAATAATGATGATGCTCACTTGATTTACTATGTACAGTTTATAGATGGTAATAACATTGTAGATGACCTTCTCTTTTGTAAAAGCATCACTGCTGGTGCTAAGGCTCAAGACTTGTTCGAGATCTTTGATACTTTTACATCCGAAAATAATTTGAAGTGGACTAAGTGCATTGGTGTTTATACTGATGGTGCTCGTTCTATGCCTGGCTCTTATGGAGGATTGCAGGCACTTATTCGAAGCTCCAGTGCACTGTGAACCCATTGTGTTATTCACATGGAAACACTCACGTCAAAATATCTGAGTCCTACATTGAACCAGGTCTTATAATAGAATATGTAGTGAATGTAGTAAACTTTATAAAAACTCGGCCGTTGAAGGCAAGGTTTTTCAAAAAACTATGTGAGGATATGGGATCCAAGCACACGTCTTTGTGTGCTCAGATCCCATATCCTCTGTACTACAGCATGTCACGATGGCTCTCTTGTGGTAATGTCTTGTCTCGTACATTTGAACTGCAACAGGAAAATTATATTTTTCTTAAAGAGAAGACCACAAGTATACCGAAAATTTTGTGAATTAAGATTTTTTGGTAAAACTAGTATACTTATGTGATATTTCTGAAAAGATGAATGCTCTGAATCTCACCCTGGAGGGATGCAACATGCACCTTTTAAAGTTGATTGAGAAAATTTCAGCTTTTATAAAAAAACTAAAACTATGGAAAAGAAAAATGAATGAAGACAGAGGCAAAGAATGTTTCCCCTTGTTGCAACAGTTTTTGACCTGCAATGGAGTTGATTTTTCTCGAGATATGAAATCCATTTTTGAAGAACACTTATCAAGCTTATCACCTAGTTTGAGAAATATTTTTAAAATGATAATATCGATAAATTTGCATGCATTCAAGATCCATTTAATGCCAGTGCTCCATCTGAATTTACTGCTGCAGAAGAAGAGAATCTTATTGAGTTGTCTTGCAACAATAAGTTGAAAACAAAATTTAGCAGCATGGAATTAATTGAATTTTGGATATCAGTAAAAGATGAATATTCCCTTCTAAGTGAAAAAGCTCAGAGAATTTTAATTCCATTTGGGACTTCTTATTTTGTGTGAAGTGGATTTTCAGCGGTTGCTGTGACAAAAACTAAGTATCACACGAAAATCAATGTGGAGAAGGAAATGAGAGTGGCTGTGTCCAGTTTGATTCCAAGATTTGAGAAAATGTGCAGTGATCAACAGGCTAATCCATTCCAACTGATGATAATTAGTTGAATTTGTTCAATTACTTTTTGTTTGTGATCTTAAATATGTGTTTTATTTATTTTTACCTAACCCTTTAATTAAAAAAAATTATTCACTATTTCTTTCACAATGTGTACTTGTTAGAATTTGACATGGGTGCCTTGGGAAAACTTGGATTCAGCAAGGGCACCGAGAATCGAAAATGTTTAGGAACCACTGTCCTAATCAATACTTTTTCCAATGGAAAAAAGAAGACCTGGAAGACCAAGAATTACCTGGCTGAAATTAATAAAGAACATTTTGGGATGCAGAACATATAAGGAACTTTTTCAAACAGTAAGGAATAGAGAAGACTGGAAGATCCTGCTCAGAGGAAGACTCAACCCATCTTAGACGGAAGAGAAGAAATGGGGGGGGGGGGGATTTGGTGATAAACCATTGAAAAACTGAGCTGTGGCTACCAGTAATATTCAAACACTGCACAAAAAAAACTGACGTACTAAGAACTACTATAAACTATACTGAAATATTGTTTTTAAGTACAAATTTTCATCCTTTAAATACAAAACCTTGTCCTTAACGTTTCTCAGCTCATTCTCGAGCCATTCAACCTCTTTTTTCAGCATATCTATCTCTCTCTCCCCCCCCCCCCTCTCTGCAAGCTACCTACTCTTGCTTGGCATTCATCCTTTCAATTAGCACCAATTTGAAAATTTCACTATGTTTCAAACGTACTATATTCCCTAGTTTTATTTTTTCATTCACATTCTACTATTTATCCTCACCCACCATCACACTACTCGTCTATCTCAGTCAGTATTCACCCATTTCTGATGTAATGCTGCCAGGGTCTTATACTAATGTCTAAATCAAAGTTCATCCCATTTTCAACATTTTCTGCATACATGCACTCCCTGATCTCTCACATGCCACATATCTAACTGCTGGGATGTGTAGATGCCACAAGCACCATATATCACAAAATCCCATAGTATGCTGTGCAAAATATAGTCCTTAAATAATGGGGGGAAGGACTTTGTGATAAACTATTGGAAACTGAGCTGCAGCTGCCACTGTTATTCAAACACTGCACAAAAACCTAAAGCACTAAGAACTACTATAATCTGTAGTAGTTCTTAGTGCTCAAAAATAAAATGAAATATTGTTTTTGAGTACACATTCCCCAACTGCAAATTATCTGCAGACTGTATGTTGTATCTAGCTTAGATTCCCCCCATAATTTAAAGCAAAAAAAACTCTAATATAATAATAATAATGAAAACATCTTTTTTTCCCTGCTATCTCTTAACATGTCTGACTTTGACCTTGCCCTCTGGCAGATATCATTTGAATACTAACAATATAGAGAATGATTTGAATGATTTGAGGGAAACATCCAGTTGTTTGCTGATGATGCAAAACTGAAGAAGGCAATATTAATAACAATGATACAGATATCATGCAGAATGATTTAAACAGGAACAGAGGATAAGGTTACAAGTTTAATGTAGCAAAATGTAAGGTTATGCATTTTGCAATGAAAGATTATAAGCTGTGTATTACTGAGAGAACTGCACTGAAGAAAATTGACACAACTTGAAATTTGTGAGGCGACAGTGAAGAGAGAGAAACAGAGAAGATATACTACAAAAAAAGTAGTCTAAATAGCTTAAAAGATGACTTGGATGTTGAATATCTAATAAGTAAATACAGGAAATTA
This sequence comes from Typopeltis vanoorti, assembly GCF_054136105.1. Lineage (NCBI taxonomy): Eukaryota > Metazoa > Arthropoda > Arachnida > Uropygi > Thelyphonidae > Typopeltis > Typopeltis vanoorti. The sequence continues at coordinate 63,526,859 of NC_143549.1, read as the reverse complement.
TTATCCCTCTTTATAAGGCTCTGATATGGATTACTGTGCAGAGATATGATTGCTTAGACTGCAAAAATTGGAATGGTTTGGCATTACATTTTTGTAGATTCCTAATATCAATTATTATTAGTAGTAGTAGTATTACATAACACCTCCAGGGAGTCCAAAGGCTCATCGAGGGAGGTCGCCTATTCTACAACTCTCTGTCTCCATCACTCATTTCACAAACTGCAATTATCTTAATCATCTATACCAACACCATCTACCACCAACCACCACCACCACTAGTATTTTCACAGACAATCACAAATCGCAATTCTGAATAAAATCCATCTACAAATGCTTAAGTATGGAGATATAAAAGTTTTGCGGTGGCTATACTGTATAATTCAGAGGGCCTGGTCAGAAGGCTGAATCTTAGTACCCTTCTATAAAAAAATGGAATAAAACTGAATGTGAGAATTACCGAGGAATTTCTCTACTAAGTGTTCCAGGTAAGATTTATGCAAGTATACTTGAAAAGAGGTTGAGAAGGATTGTGTTAGAAAAACTTGGTGAAGAATAAGCTAGGCTCACGCCAAATAGAAGTTGATGAGATCAGATTTTCACTTTCAGACAAATAGTTTGGAAATCATTGGAGTATGACAAGGATCTGTTCATACTCCCATGATTGTAAGAATGGGAATATGATAAATAACAATTAAATACAATCTCGGAGAATATAAAAAAATAATAACAATAATTACATACATTCACAGAAAATATATATAAAATCTGTATGGGTCTACTTGCAATTCAGCAGAACTGAAAAAATATATTGCACAGTATTAAAACAAGGTAGTGCAAAAGCAATAATGCTCTTGTGAAATTAAAGAATTCACTTGATTTGTCTCCAGATGCAACATTTCCTAACAATCTGTTCGTGATATAAGCTACTTTCTTATCTATTATATGTATTAAATATGATTTTTAATCATTAATAAATAATTAAAGCTTACAATAAAAAACATTTCATCCATAATAGTAACCAAGAAGAGCTTTAAAACAATGTGGTACATTGCATAAAAATAAAAAACTTACCTGTATGTTTCCATTTATATCATATTTAATGGGTAAAAACAGTTTGCCCAGCAGTTCTAAAAATGAAAGAAAAAAAAATCTAATAAGTTTGCAAATTGACCAAAACAGCAAGTAAGGTAAATGCTTACAATATAACATAAAAATAATTTATGATGCACATAAATGCATGACATTTGTAACTTTTCTAGTATAGATGCTTAGATGTCAACTATCACTCATGTTGATGTTTAGTGGAGAAAACAAATATCTACATATAATAATTACTAACTGGATTTATTTAGCTAATAAATTATTACAACAATATTTCACCTAGGCCACCAAGGCATCTTCATGTGCTTAGAGAAATATACTGCATGTGCACAGCACACATAGACTGTGTGTGTGTGTGTGTGTGTGTGTGTGTGTGTGCGCGCGCGCGCGCGCGTGTCCCATGTGCGCGTGTGAGATGGGGGAATCCTACGGTCCTAACTGACATTTTCAATGAATGTGGTAATTTTTGATAAAGTAATGCAGCCAAATCTGTTAAGATTTGGTGAATGTTTAGACAGAGCATTACAACATTCACCAAATATCATTATTAACAGACCTCCAGAGACTCAGCAAGGGATTGTGAGTCAAAGATCATCAAGTTTGTCTTTGAAGTATCTTCACAATTAGGCTAATTATATACAGAAACTGCTGACTTCACATCAATTTGCCTTATAAACTCATAATGCACACCACATCTCCTTTTGGACATATATTGCTATGCATTATGGGAAAAGTGAGTATCCATAACATTTTAATATTATTACAAGATGCCTCCAAGGACTCATCGAGGGAGGGCACCTTCTCTACAATTCTGTCTCCACCAACTTCAATGATGGCATTGGTGTATATGCCATCTACCACCCACCACCACCACCACCACTAGTATTTCCACAGACAATCACAAACATCCATGCCCATGGAGGATTCGAACCTGCAGCCTTTTGGCTGGCACTAACTACTTGGCCATCCAGGCCGGTAATTTTGATATTAACAAATTCAGCTGTTCATGTTACTAAAAATCTGGAAAACCATCGTCGTGAGACCTTTAGCAAGATTCCACCACTGAACATATAAAGGGCACCATTGGGACTGTAATATCTTGCCTCTCACACTCAGTCTGTGTTTGCCTTTCTGCTAGCATGCTTACATGTATGCACTAGTGTATTTCTTTGTGCCCATGAAGATGCTTTGGTGGCCAGTTTACCAGTACAAAATTAGAATACAACTGGAAAAGAGATTTCCACTTACATGAATGAATTAATTAATTACTATAAAACAAAATTCAAAATAAATTTTTAAATCTTCATAATTATTATTATTATTACAGTATTAATGTTAGCCTTCCACTAGGAGAATTATTTTATCTATCTGTATAGAACGTATAGCATAAACACCGCAAATTATTTCTGCTTGACATCTAACTTATATGTAAGACTGCCTTCATAATTAGTTTTGTATTTATGGTTTCTTAGAAATGACAATTTATTTTTCTATTATATTTAACAGATTTGAGTGGTTTTGCTAAATTGGCATATTAACTTAATTTGGACCTAGAGGGAGCTGTATATATTCTTGATACAACTAAGAACTGCCTCAAGAATATCTCCACCCTAACAGTATACAGAGTTTGCACCTAAGCATTTCTTACTACAGTGTCTCAAAAAATAATTAACTAGATTGTCACTCTGGAAAACAACTCAGACAGGTTAATAGATATGAGCAGGATAAGGAAAGGAGAAAAAAAAATGAAAATAAACAAGAATATCTGGAATGTGGGTACCTATCACAAATATCAAGGTTCAGATGAAATGGATAATTACATCTATATCTACAGTGGAGTCAAAAAGGAAGACAAAGCAAAAGCAGGAGTAATGTTTTTATTTACAAATCAATTAAAAAAAATATCACACATTACAAATACTGGAGTGAGAGAATTCTAGAATTAAGATTACTGATAACCGTGGCATCCTGACTATTATTGGTGTCTACGCCACAGAGGAAGATAGCAATGCCTTTTATTCAGATATAAAAAAAAATAACAGATAAAATAAACACAAATAATTATCTATCAATAATGGGAGATTTTACTGCCAGAGTAGGGAACATTCCACTAGGTACAAATATAGGAACAAGTGGTGAAACAACATGCAATAAAAATGGCATGTTGAAAGTTTTTTTATCTTGGGTATGTTATATATTAAAGATACAAAGCAATTTTAAATAAAACTTGGTTTTAATCCTATTTCCCAAGTTAGCAAACAGACAAGTAAGTCAAATTTGCGCCTGCATGTAGTGCAGGTCAGGGCACTCCGCATGTAGTGCAAGTCCAAGCAACTTGCAAACTTCACTTACTTGTCTGTTTGCTTACTTGGGAAATAGGATTAAAACCAAGTTTTATTTAAAATTGCTTGGTATCTTTAATATAAAAATGGCAGGTTGTTTCACTTTTCATAAATTCACTTGGGAAACAAGAAACCTAAATAATATAATAGACTATATACAGCTGATATGATACGGAATAGCTGGGTATTTAGAAGTGCAGAAATAGAATCTGATCATTATCTCTTACAAGGAAAATTAAGAATATCCCCCCCCCCCCGAGATATTTTAAAATTAACTAAATCTGTGCTAAGAGATGTCTCCAGGAATCTCTTAAAGCTCAACTCTAGCATGATAAATATCAACTACCTTCATTCACAAAGAATAAATGGAAAACTACAGCAAATAAAAGAAAATTATGATATAGAGATAGAATGGAATAATTTAAAAAATGTGTTAATAAATTTAGCAATAGAATGCCTCAGAACAAAAAGTAAATCGAAGAGGAGTAAGGGAATAAGAAACTAGTATAAAGATATTGAAGCAATAATCGAAGATAAGAAAGAAGCATATAAACAAATGATAAACACAAAATCACTAGAAGCAAAAATTAATTATAAATACAAAGGGGCAGTAGCAAAAACATGTCGAAAAAAGAATAGAGAAACATGGGATAACTTCATAGCAAAATTGGAAAGAGAGCTTACCATGAAGAGACCAAATACATACAAAATTCTAAGGAATATGAAAAGAAAGTGAAATTTAAAATAATCAAAGAGAAAAAAACCTGGCTGGACTTCTTCCAAAACTTATGGCAAGATAGTAACAAATCTAAAACTGATATAATACTTACTACTGATCTTTGGACAGACAGGAAGATCAGCAACCATCTGCCTGGAGGAACATAAGTCATACATCTACAACCACAACTATGGTCAGTCAGGCCTGGCTGACCATGTCTTGGATATAACCCACAGGATCTCATGGAAAAAAACCACCATGTTCCACCACAGCAAATTCAAAAAAAAAAAGAGACTATTTTTAGAATCAGCAGCAGCTCTCAGAAATCAACCAAATCTTAATAAATACGGTTGCATTAAGCTTCCTAAGATTTGGAAAACACTTATCAGAAATCCCACCTTACATTCCAGGCCACCTACAACCGCCCTTAGAGGGTGCTCCACAAGATAGGACTTTAGAGTCACCCATGTGGTTGGGCTTAATATTGTGTGGTATTTGTGCATATATTACATTAGTTTTTTTGTAATCCCTGAAGATGTCTCAGTGACTGAGACATAATATAGGAAGTATTAAATTCTGCTTTAATCCTTTCTGAGTGCTGTATACAATCCATTAAGCTTACAACATGATGCCTACCAGAATATCAGCCTTTATCTCTCCAACTGGCAGACTATATTCGAATCCCACTTGAGGTATGGAGGTTTTGTAAATTTCATCATCTAGTGTGAGACCACTACTCTGCTTACTGGAGCCTAAAGTAGCTTGAAAAGTTCCATGTTCATTCTCTAGGTATGGATTCCAGATTATATAACTTAACTACTTAATGGTATCAGTATCAATGGACTAATGTGAATACTACCACAAAAGGTTTACCTTTTGTGATAGTATTCATATAATTTCTTCTTCCTTTCTTCCTGTTTATGCTTAAGCAACAGATCCACACTGTAACTTGGAGACTTTCAAAACCAAATTCAACAGAATGGTTAATCCTTATTCCCATAGTATCCTACGTTTGTATAGTGCATGTGTTCTTCAAACTAGTTTGCCTGTTTTGCAGGAATGAAAAACCTGTGTTTCCAGGAGAAAAAGCCTGCCACCTCTGTAAGAGACTGGTTAACTCAACTTCAGATGAAAAGCCCTGATTCTGATAAAGATTCTTCATGTCGTAGATGGGATTTGAACCCAGTTCTTTCCAAACAAAGGGCATCATTGAAATTGACTGAGCTATGTAGACTGGTATTCACATTAAGAAAAAAAATGCTCTCCTTTTATCAATAATTCTTCCAGATATACTGTGGAGTTGTTTGTCTTCCAGACAATTCAGATCACAACTAAGTGTTGACTTCTCTCATGGTGGAATACTCTCATAGCCATTCTTGTCTCGACATTGTATGTCACCATGTGTTAAGGCTTGAGTGCTGGGAGAACATCATGTAGGAGTTTAATGGAGTATTGACAGCACTAGGAAAGAATTAAACACTAATTTTAATGTTTCCAATATTTCATATCAGTCACTGAGACATCCTTCAGGGAGTAAAAATAACACTTGTAACATGCATGCACGCACGCACGCACACACACACACACACAAAAGACAACACAATACTTAATGAAACGTGGGTGACTCTAAAGTCCTATCTAGGTGGTGCACCCTCTATGAGCATTTGTAGACAGCCTAGGAGGTAAATTGGGACCTCTGACAATTATTGTTTCCAAAATTTTGGGAAGTTTTATACATCAGTATTTGTTTAAATTAGGTTGATATCTGAGTGCCACTGTGGATTCTTAAAACAGTCTTTCCTTTTTAAATTCACTATGGTGGAGCATGGTGGTTTTCTTACAGAAGATCCTGTGAGTTGTATCCAATACATGGTCTGCAAGGCCAGATCGACCATAGTCGTGATTGCAGATGTACATTTTCTGATGTAAGATGTAAAATCTTACATCTGCAACATGTTGTATGTCACTATAAGAATGCCAACTGGGATGATCTCTGTGATTTCAATGCATCCTTGACACAATGTTTATTTGTATGAATTTATTCTCTATTCCACTATAAATTTTTATTCCCGATCTAAGCTTTGGTTAAAATGTACCAAGGCTGTTCAAAAGAAGAATCCAGCATACCGCAAGTGGTTTACATTGAAACTGCTGTCTTACTTTTCTGAATAATATACCACAGCTTTAAAATGTTTTTTTCTCCCTGTTTTTTTTTTCATATGAATCCAGCCCATAAAATGTTGTAAACCTATAGTATGTTAGTACCATGGGTGGCAATAAGAGTTAGATAATCTAGAAACTCCACTCTAAAGACAAAACTGGGACTTTCAAGCCATTTTCTGCTGCCAGTAAATAGGGTGGCGATCTTGTATTTACAATTTGTTAACTAGTGAACTATTGTCAATATAGATTCTATCACATGCCTAAAGCAGTCTGTTCAACTTATTCACCACAAACCATGAGGAAAAACCTAGACCTCAATCTTTTGCTAATCGCCCTGTTTCAGCTTTCAGAGATGATCCGTTACATATTCATGAAATGAAAGAGTTACTGAAAAGTAACAAAAGAAAAGAGTGAGAGAGTTAAGATAGCGAATCTGTTGCCATGGTAGGACAAAGTTGAGCTGAGAAGGAAAATCACAACAAATGAGTTAATGAGTAGGTTAGGTAGAATTTGCTGTTGTGTGGAGTGAGTTTCACAGAAGACTTACACAAAAGGGACAGTTTGCATCTAAATGGATTTGGTGTTCAGAGTCCGGAAAAAGGGTTGAATAATGTAAAAGTGGATGTACAGAATCAGGGAAACTAGAACTAGGGGAAGGGGGGGGGGACTGTTGAGCAGGTACACAGATACCAGTAAGGCAGATGAGTTTAAGAATGTGCATAAAATGCCTACATTAGTACTGCTGGTAACAAACCAGAATGGAATAATTAGTATAAAGTGTCAAGACAGCAGTTGGCCTAAGGGAATTTTACACTTTATGTACAGTAATGCCAGGAGCATCTGGAACAAAGGGAAGGAGTTTTTGGCATTGGTTAGTTCATCCTAGCCAAAGGTTATCAATATTAGTGAGACATGGCTGACAGAAGATGATATACTTAGTGTGAGGGTGTAGCGTGTTCTGGGAGGATAGAAAGAAAAGAATAAGGGAGAAGCATTATTGATGATAGCCAAAGAACTGCAACCAAAGTGAGAAGTTCAACTGCAGGCCAGTGAAAATAGCACATCTGAAGCCATCCAGTGTGAGATAGTGGCCAGCAGAACAAAATATACAGTTGGATGCATCTATAGACCAGCAGATATAATGGATGATGGGGATACTATGCATTGGCAAATAAGCTTAATGAGTGGAGGACAGGTAATTATTATTGGGGACTACAACTATGGGAATGTATATTGGAAGAAGGAGAAGGACATATAATGGGAGGAAGGAAATAGGATTTATGCAGTTACTAAGGAATAATTACCTGAGGCAGCATGTGATGGAATGTACTAGAGGTTTGAAAGTACTAGATCTAGTAATTGCATTAGAGAGTTTTGTTTGAAGAATTTGTCTATAACCAATATGACCACATTGCCACCAATCAGTTAAGAGGGAGGGGTATGTGAAATTACAAGGGTAGTAAGTATGATAAGCTTAGGAGATTGTTTGGATCACTGGCATGTGAAAACAGCAAGGGATGGATATTGATAGTGCATGGAAAAAGGAGTATAGCAGCCTGCATACCTAAAGTCAAGAGAATAAATCAAGTAGGAGTTAAATAAATAAATACCATCATGAAGCTAGAGCTACAAAAAAAAAAAAAAAAATTTGTGGAGGGAATTCAAGGAGAAAGGTTACCAGCAGGTACATGAGCATTACAAAGCACAGGCTAGAAACGTAACAGGTGTGGTAAGAAAGGCCAGTGTGTTAAAGGAAGAATGTTCATGGCAGAATGATTTTAACACGTTCGCTGCCAACTATGAGTATATTCGTAGTTCGTATATGAGCTACATAAGCCAGCTACGAGTATACTCGTATTACGCTTACCGCCGGCAATGAGATTACTGTACTGACCTTGAAGAAGTGAAAATGCTTGACTTGTGGAGCTAGCAGCAAAACTGTGTATACTCATAGATGGTATGTGCTCTGCACAAGCTAACTACGAGTATACTCGTATGAAGCTTACCACCAGCAACGAGAGTACCGTACTGACCTTGAAGAAGTGAAATTGCTCGGCGTACGGGAACGGACTAAACCGGTCTGGGTAGTGGCCCTTCCCTTAATACATAGTAGTATACATGTCTGCAAGGAGATGTGCTTTGCATTATAGGAGATGCTGAGACAAGGAGTGATGAGAGCTTGGTTCACCTTTGCTCGGAGTTGCCTGGTGTTGCACTACCTTACCTCAGTCCTGAAAATATTTTCAGGCACAAACTTTGTTTGCTTACACTTGGATAAAGGATTAAACTAAATTTATTATAGTCTAACCAAGTGAAAAATAAACTTTCAACATTTATTGGTATAGTGGTGGTTAGATGCAGGTCCACTAGCTGACTTGAATGTTGGGGATTATCAACATTTAGTAATTCTGGAAAGTAGTTTCGCCATTCTTTCATCAAGTTCAAATTTACGGATAGCTGTCTACCATTTTTGTCATGTATGATAATATTTCCACTTCTTTTTGTTTTATGGTGACAGATATAATTTATCATTTGAAAAGTGTTTCTAGTATCCCCAGTTTTATTATAATTTTCAAGTTCTCGCAGTATTTATTTATTTGATTTTTCTTTCTCTTGGTCATTAGTTCACTGACCTTTTTATTTAAAATGTCTAGTTTATCTTTATCTATTTCATTCCTTTTTATTTAAAATGTCTAGTTTATCTTTATCTATTTCATTCCTGTTTAAGCGGCAAAGTTTCCTTGCTTTATTTCTTTCATCTATTTCAGTTTCAGGGGTAATTCATTTTTCCGAGCCTTTTTTGTTGCTGTTTCCAAGAATTTTGTTGGCTGTTATGTTTATTGCTTCAATGATACTATTATACTTTTCATTAACTGGATCTTTAAGAATGTTTTCCATATTTTCTTCTAATGTGCTGTGGAAAGATGCTGCAATTTGTGAGTTATTTAGTTTGTCCCAGTTGTATTGTTTCTTTCTAGGATTGTTATTTTTAGAGGCTTTTAGAAAGTTCAATGTGAGCACTGATTATTCTGTGGTCAGAGTTTAGTTCAACCATGTTATATGCTCGACAGTTCTTGATTGAATTGATCTGATCCACTTTCCATTGATTAGTATGTGGTCTATTTGGAAATGAGAACCATTTGGATGTTCCCAGGATCCATAGTCTTCCTTTTCGATGAGGAAATTTTGTTTGGGTGATTACCATATTATGGCTATTGCAGAAGTTCATAAGAGAATGTCCATTGTTATTTGTGGTTTCATGATGTGTATTTACCCATATTGTTAGTAGTATTGGCAATGTCTTTACCAAGTTGGCCATTAAAATCACCACCAATGAGTGTGACGTTGTGAACTGGGATGTTCATGACATTTTCAGAAAGATCTTTATAATAGGTGTCTTTGTCTTCTAGAGCAGCACATTCTGTAGGAGCATATGTCAGTTTTGGGTTGGTACTTATGGTTATGAGGAGAATTCTTTCAGACACTTTTCCAATTGATGTTACTTTTTCTGCTAGTTCCTTCTTGAGCATTATTCAAACTCCTCCAGTACCATCATTGTTTGCTGAGTTATAAATAAATCTCCATTTTTTTGTCAACTGATGAGGTGTCATTCACTTCATGATTGTCATTAAACAACCTTAAAGCATTCAATTATCTTTTCATTATGTTGTTTTTTCCATTTGTCTAAAAATGCAGTATGCATTATATTAAAATTAAACCACTTGTTAGGAAAAATAATGAAAAGTATATTATAAAAAAATTGAACTTTTTTATATTAAAAAGCGCACTGGAAGTGTAGTGCTACTGATTTTAAAATAAGTATTACTTAACCTGCTTTGATTAGTAGAATGGGACACATGGGAGGGGGGGAATGCTAACATACTACTATGGAAACTGAAGTGATTTCTTTCCTTATTTTTTATAGTGAGAAATTATTGTGATTATTATTATTATTATATGACACCTCCAGGGAGTCCAAAGACTCATTGAGGGAGAGTACCTGCTCTACAACCCTGTCTCCACCAACTACTACTGCAAAAATGCCATCTACCACCCAGCATCATCATAACATTTTCTCAGACAATCACAACCATGCCCATGGCAGGACTCGAACCCGCAGCCTCTTTGGGGGAGAACGGATACTCTAACCACACGGCCAACCAAGCCGAGTGGTTAAAGTATTGTTTCTTGAATTACCAATCTCATTTGAAATCAAACTATTACTATGTACCATTTAAAAATGCATATTAGCATCCTCAAACTGATCCTCTTTATGCATATCTTAGCATATCTACTAAAGATATAAAGTGTCTAGTCAGGTTTTAATTCTGCAGCCCATTCACCCATTTCTCATCCATCCAAGACAGGTTGATCAGGAGCTTTAGGCAATTTAATGCAGCCGGCTTGCCATTCCTCTATTGCTTCCCTCTAGGAATAAGTACTTTATGTCTGTATTCAAGGGACTGGTTTGCCTGTTCTGAGGGATGAGAAACCTTTTATTATTATAAAAAAATTATTATTGTATTATTGCTAAAAGTATTATTATTATAAAAAATTTATTATAAATAATAAAAAACTAGTGTTGAGCAGAATGAAAAAAGAATCTCACACTGAAAGGAAAAATGGGATACACATTCTTCAAATGACCTGGATAATGACAAATAACTCCCAGATGTGAATTCTCAATTGAAACATACATATTAAACTTTCTAGACTGAGTGGCAAAATCTTAAGAAAATATTGACTCAGCTAGGAAAGTGAAATTGTCAACAGAGGTGGAAAAATAAGAATTCCATGGTTAGTTAAGGAAGTTAAACCTGTCCATTAAGAGAAAAATATATATAAAGAGTGGCATTGGGCATAAATTTTACGTTTAATTTCTAGAGTATTAAATTAATTGCTTGTGTTAGAAGAGAAATCTAAATTTCCTTAATAAAAGTATATAAGTATTTAAAACTTGTTGTTAGTGATAATCACTAATTGTAAATAATGAAACTGCTAAAGGTCTATTCTATTCTACAGGGTTTGCATCTTCTCGTATGGTGTGTGTGTGTAAATAAATAAATATATATATATATATATATATATATATATGTATGTATGTATGTATATGTTAAAGATACCAAGAAATTTTATATACACACATATGGGTACTCAAGGAAACTGTAACTATATATATATATACACGGGAGGGGAGTCTGGAAAGTTCTGATAAACACCTAGAAAACAAAAAATTAATTAATTTTATGGCTTGTTAAATATCCTAAAAGAAAATATATTTTTTAAAAAAACATTATATGTGAAAAAAAAATTATGAAAAAACATTTTTGTTCTAGGTGTTTATCAGAACTTTCCAGATTCCCTTCCCATGCCCCGTATATATATATATATATATATATCATATCACCTCCATCCCATACTTTCCATTTGCTGGTATTTAAAAAAATAAAATAAAATAAAAAATTGAAAGATTCTCCGCGCGGCGGACATGTGATATCAGCTAGCTCTCCAGAGGGAGAGTGTGTACTCTCGTGTTGAGTAATGGGACTTTATGGATTTGTCATGTAATAATAATAACAATATCAATATTAACGCACCTACAAATTTCTCAATACCCTTCGAAGCATCCAAAAATTGGACGGTATCAATTTTTCCATCAGATGATACCTCCGGATATTTTCCAACCTCCTCAAAGAACATTGCTTCCGAACGGCACGAACGAACCAAATCTCTCACTCATATCTCCCCGCCCTACATGCATATGACAAGCACATCTGCCATATACCCAACGGAAATGTGAGAACTCGACAGTTTCAGTGGGTGCGACTATATTGAGTCAAACCAACTGCCGCGCGTTAGTGGGTGGCGCTTATTGGGCACCTGTTTTTCACGAGAATGACTTCTATTTAGCAACGAATGAGCTGGTGCCTCTGGATAATAAATCATTGCAAAATAGAAAATTTTGTGTTCAGAATTTTCTGGTGATTTGAAAAAAATCTATTAAGAGTTTTAGCAATGAAGTAATTGTGCTTTAATCATTTACTGAGGAATGTTTGCCTGGATATTTTCAGACACATCAGGCCGAAAGTCGTTATCAGAGTGATGAGTAGTAAAAGTGTCGATTTAATTTTCCTCTGAGGGGGAAGGATTTATGGAGACGGGTGAGCTTCTGTTTCTTTCTTAAGGATTTTTATTTCTCACGTAACAAAAATCAGCAAATAAAGTTTTCAGAGTATTGTTCTCAAATCCAAAGTGTGTAAACTTTGCAAAACATTTCGAAAATTGCTCAGTATTTAATTCCAGAAAGACTAATATATTATTTTTGATATGTCAGTTATGCTGAAATTATAGCTTAGGGATACCAAATTTTATTAGTCGATTTATCACTGTTGCAATAAGAGAATGAATATCAAATGAAGAATTTTCAAAGTATTTCCACTAAGAAATAATAATATCATGCAACCTATTCTCTCACTATTTCTCTAGAATCAGTTGTTATTTTTTTTAAAGGTTCTTAAATTTCCAAATTGGAGAATCGGTGATTATATTTTAAGCTATAGATAATACTATTGTTAAAATAAAATACATTTATAACGTATTTTATTAATTAAATGGGAAGCCTTCAGTCAACGAACTTCTGGAAATTGGTAGCTACCAGTCTTATTATTCATTACTAATTAGACGAATAAGAGTGCTGATGACTGTGAAAACTGCTGCCATCTCGTATTCCTGAACCCTAAATGGTATATTCTATATTCCAGTCTTAAGTACGATTAGTTCCAAAGTCAATATTTCTAAGTTACTGGTAATTAACACGAGTGTTCGGGGTTGCGCATTGACCTGCTTGCCTACTTTAAAGACTGGGTAAGTAATGGCAGAAAAAAAAAAATTATTATTATTATTATTATTATTATTATTATTACGTGACACCTCCAGGGAGTCCAAAGACTCATCGAGGGATGTCGCCTACTCTACAACGTTCTGTTTCCACCACTCAATCCACCAACAGTAGCAAACCGTCATCTACACCAACGTCATTTTTAACTCATGCCGTTATGGCAGAGAAATCAACGTCGGAAATTAAAAAATTTTAAGAATTTTATTTATTTTTTTAAAATTAATTTGAATCTCATGAATAAAATGTCAAATTCTAAAATTAAAAAAAAAAAAAACTGAAATGATACATACAAAACTTACATGATGTTAGTCTAGTTAACCAAGTGGATAGATTGAAGGGTCTGAAGCTTATACATTATCTATTCGAATTATACTCCGGCATGGATTTCGTGAATCCATTTAGGCAGTAAATGATTTCATCGCCTGGTATGAGGTTGTACGATAAAATCATATCCCTGCATGTTTGACTACTGAAGAGAATTGAAAATATATTGTTGAGTCTCAAGAATATGATCGTTTGGGCTCTGGAGCAAAATTCACACATTATCTCACTTTACTCCACACACACGCGCGCGCGCGCACGCACACACACACACACACACACACACACACACACACACACACACACACACACACACACACACACACACACACACACACACAGAGTGCTAAAATTTATATGGGTTTCTAACTTTTTATAAGTGGGATCAATGTAAAAATAATGACTCAAGAAGCTCTTCTTAGTCAATGCAGTTAAAAACGTAGTGACTATGTTTGTGTTATGTCTTGGATAACTGAAAACTATTTATCATATCTGTAATTTAAAAAATAAAAAATAAATAATGTAAATTATTATTATTAATATTATCAGGCGCACCGTGGTCAGTATAAGAGTAAGTCGAAATGTCTTATGTTCCTGAGTAAATTAAGTTATTTTTAATGAAATCTGACATCTAAAGTGTCACAATCATAACCGCTGGGATCAGTAAGTGCAAATCTTTCTCTTTAACGATATTTCCGATTTAATAGTAGTCAGCATTAAGAAAAACAATTCCTTCATTATCTCATATCAAAAGCATAGGCAACAGAAATAATTGCCATGTTGCCCCAACGACAACAGGAACCCCCTGCTGATGACCCAACAGATTTCTAGTCCAAAGGTCGCTGAGACAATCAAGCAGGCGCACTATGTCCTGCAAAAACTGCAGGACATATGCCAATGTCTGAAGAAGGGGATGATCCATAGTGAACTAGCTGTCAACAGAGGCTATTATTATTATTATTATTATTATTATTATTATTATTATTATTATTATTACACGACATCTCCATGAAGTCCAAAGACTCATCGAGGAATGGCCTACTCTAAAACTTTCTGTCTGTACCACTCAATCCACCAACTACAACGATGCCACAACTACACGAGGTTGTGACGAAAGAGGCACCCGCCACAGGCACAACTAGGTTTGGCGCAAAATGTAAAAAAATAAAAATAAATACATACATATAAAAGTCCGCTATTTTATATTGTATTTTTAAATTTTGGCAATACGCCACTTTAGACACACAAACTCTGCAACTCATTTTGAAGTGGTTAATAGTAAGTATTTAACATATTGCATTTAGTAACATTTAACTTGTTACATTTAAATTTTTTAAAATTTTTGTCATTTTTGGGTTGGGGGCACAAGTTAGACACCTGCCACAGGCGCTTCATACACTCGTTATAGTACTGTCCATGCGCACGGCGGGATTCGAATCCACAATCTACGCTAACCACTCGGCCAACAAGGCCAGCAACCATTACCAGTGTTCCTGAATTTTCGAAAGCACCTGGAAGGCAAAAGGATTAACTAAAATCACAGAATGGCGCTGCCCACAATACTGAGAAAAACTGAGATGCAGAAAACAATCCCTGGGCAAAAGCATTGAAATATGAAAAGGTAAGCAGGGCCGGTTTTTATCATTAGGCGAGCCTCTGCAATCGCCTAGGGGCGCTAAGACTTCGTGGCACCAGATTTTGCTACAAAGTACATATTAAGACAATGTATAGGAGTTATAAGATACTCTCGGACCGGCCCTGAAGGTAAGTCAATTTCTGACCTCACTGTTATTGATAACTATGATTCTTTTAACAGCACGGTGAAAGAACTCCTTAATTCCCACATGCAAATCAACCAAAAATATAAGGATTACGAACACTATTTACAATACAACAAACGGTAATATGGAAGAAGTACTTGGAACTGTGCATGTTATTAAATCTGATCTGTTAGTGGTAATGAAGAGCAGCAAATTCTTAAGCGTGAGAACGAAGAATTGAGAAAAAAAGTGAAAAACCTTCAAATCACAAATGGAAAATGTCTTGCGGAAAGAATGAAAAAAGAACTGCAAATAGATATGCAAAGCAGGATCAGAAGCTCTGAACTCTCTGATACAATCGATTGGCACGTCGTGACCGACGTGCCGGTCACGACTACCGACATCGCCTCTGTAAATCGAGGACCACACCGAAATAAAGCGAGACGACTACCTGTAATCGCACACTTCACCAGTAAAAGCTTGAGAGATTGCATCCTAGCTGCAAGCAAGAAGGCAAAATCAACTACGTCAGATCTCAATAACAGGCAATCCTCAACTGTAAGCTATGACAGAACACTGTACCCCAGATTACGAAAACATACTATACCATTCAAGGAGAACAAAAAATAATTATAATTTTTTAAGGAGTAAGGATTATCAGGTCTTTATGCAAAACGAAGAAAATGCTCACATTCATGTAATCTCGTGTGACTCCAACTAACCAGTCTCCCTTTTAGTGCATAATTCCCTCCTCCCTTCCATACTATAAAACAAAACGTTTTACGCTATGTTCTCACACTAATATGGCTACATTAAATTCCGCCGAACATATACAAAAGAAAAATGTTAACTCTGTAGTTTTAGAATCTTTAAATGATTGGACAGATGACTTTTAAACAAATTCTGAACTTATCATACTACACACAAACATAAAGAAATACTGGCTTTGTCAACCCAGTTCAACAACCTCCTGACATATATCGATGTTCTAATCTTAATCAAAATTTCTATATGTGACACAGAGCGTCTGCGTATAACATTAACAATTTCCAACGATACACATTATGTAAACCAAAAAGAAGAGGAGGCGGTATAATCGATGTAAATGAAAAGCACAGTATGATCGGAACCGTAACCACTTTCAAATATGCAGAATCATTGTATTCGGAAATGATGACTAATTACAACCATGAATACATGATAATCACAATATACAGATCCCAGATAGAAACCCTCTCAGTTTCCTAAAGAATTTTAAACATGGCTAAATGACATCAATTACACAACAAATAGACTTATTCTAATAGGTATATGTTAGTATCACTTTTTTCATGGCTCTCCAATGATTAACACATTTCTTGACACAATTATGCATAGACAATATAAACATACGAACTCCTATGAACATATATACGTCATCAGTAATCACCACTAAATTAGCTGACCACTACTTTATCGAAACTACATTCCAGAAGACCACCGTAATATTCCTCACAGGCTATAGCATCCCACCAGATAAACCGCACTTTACTATCATAATAAAATGCATCGCTAATAACCTTACAAAAAACACAAACTAGAACAAGCTACTTACTATAAATGATCCAATAACTTTATATGATAGCCTCATGTTTCTGTAAACAGAAATATATTTGGAATACAGAAATGCAACAAAACACTGAAGAAACAGAAGACATGCACTGAATAATCCATAATAGCATTACAATAAAAGACATTCTAGGAAGAGAGTACAAAAGTCACTCAACATCATTCACCTGTAAACATTGCACAAAAGCACAAGAAACCATCTTAACTAAAATTAAGAGCGCAAGAAGACAGTATTACGTTCAGAAATTTGCGGAATACAGTGCCAGTATGAAAGAAACATGATCAACACCTAATGGTCTGTTTACCCGAAAAAAGGAAAACCTCCCCACATGATTTCCCAAAACTTTCGGTCAGGAGAACCAGGAGGAACTCACAGAATCATTTAATCACACCGTCACAAACAACATCATACAACTCGAAAAAGTTATTTTCCCTATTAGGCCGAACACAAAACTATTAATCCAAGTTCAACAGCAAACCATGTGTTTTCTTCCTGTATCCAAATTTGGACTGAAAGATGGTCTCTCACAATTAAAGCAAAAGGCAAGTCCAGGAATTAACAAATTCAGACCCACAGATCTCTTAGCACATTCTGAACAACTAAATCCTGTACTTCTGAAATTGGGAACATGATATTCGACACTGGCGCTATTCCCAAAAAAACTAAAATCCGCGATAGTTACACCTTTCTACAAACATGGAAAAAGAAATAACGTCCACAACTACAGACCAATAGCTAACTTGCCTGTCATCTCTAAACCTCTTGAAAAGTAATACAAACAAGATTACAAAACTACTTACAGAAATATAGCATCATCTCACAAAAGCACTACGATTTCCAGTAAACGAAGAGCACAACCATGACAAAGTTAATCTGACCATGAACGTGAGTTAATAGTTTCTATGTTGGGCCTAATAGGGAAAATAACTTTTTCGAATTGTATGGTGTTGTTTGTGAAGGTGTAATTAAATGATTCTGTGAGTTCCTTCTGGTTCTCCTGACCGAAAGTTTTGGGAAATCATGTGGGAAGGTTTTCCTTTTTCTGGTAAACAGACCATTTAGTGTAGACCATGAACAAAATGAAAGAAACAAAGCCCTAGATTATACAAGAAATCAGACACTACATAAAAATTAGAGATAAAGTGTATAAAAGTTTAAACAATACCCCCAGAATCATTATTATGAACACAGTTTCAAGTACTATAGAAATGTAATACACCATAAATTAAAAAGAAAGTAAAAACGAATAATGCAGAAATAAATTCCTAAAATGTTAAGGAAACCCAAGAAAACAATGGAAGTTTGTGAATAAATTAATCCGCAAAGATATATATACAAACAAACCGTCCCCATATTAAAGATATCGATAGGAATAGAGAAAATGGAGACAGATTAGCTGAAGAATTCAATAAATTCAATAATCACTTTGCCACAGTTCAGTGAACGCATTCTGAAAAATGCTAAAACCACCGCTCAGAATTGCACTCCCAAGAGAATTGGTAATTCCGTATAACTTTTCCCCACTTGTGAAAACGAAATCAAAAGTGTCATAGCTCTTCTAAAAACAACCAAAAACTTCAGGATACGATGATATGAAAACTAGCATTGTGAAAGAATGCCAAATGTACATTACGGAACCCATAATGCACATTTTTAACTTATCACAGGTGACAGACACGTTTCCAACGGATTTTTACAACAGGTTATAAAAAAACAACTTGAAAATGTACAGACAGATGTCCCTTCTACCGGTCTTTTCAAAAATATTAGAGAAATTGGTAAAATTTAGACTCATGAAATTTTTGGACAAAAACAACTTATTTTTCAAAGAATCAATTTGGGTTCAGGCAAACTTTTAACACAGAACATGCTTTACTGAACTTGAGAAACACAGCTTATACCTCCCTAGATAAACATAAACTAACATTAGCTGTATTTTTAGATATACAGAAAACTTTTACGCTATATCATATGAAAATTTAATAATAATAAAAAAAATTAGAAGTCATAGGAATACGAGGTACTACTTCAAAAATTACAATGTTCGATCACAAATTGGAAAAATGAACAACAGCTATAGCAGCTCCAAAACATTACACTGTGTTGTACTCCCCAAGAATCTATCTTAGAACCAATTTTATTTATTATTTATATCAATGACTTCTGCAATCTTAAACTACACAGTAAAATAGATACTTTTGCAGATGATATAGTACTGATTTTCTCTACGGACAATGCCGAACAAATGCAAACCATAGTGAATGCTGATCTTTTAAAAGTAACAAATTGGTTCCAGTCAAATAGACTCAATCTGAATCTCTCAAAAACTAAATATGTAAATTTTAATTTGCGAAATACAACATGCAAAATTAACTTCATTGCACAATTAATTTTGCATGATTCGAATTGCATGCCAAATTCAAATTGCAACTGTGAGGAAATAGAAAAAAAATCGATGTAATAACTTACTTGGGATTAAAACTTGATAGCAATTTAAGCTGGAAATCGCATATTACCGATGTCGTAAATAAATTAAGGATTATGTTAAACAGACTTTACTACATAAATAGATTTTTAAATTTTCATATGCTAAAAATATTATTGAAATAAAAGAGTCAAAAGGCTTCACTTCGGCAATGTAAAATTATTTAAATTTACGGGATATTAAATCCCACATTATTTCAAAGCCGAATAAGAAACTCAAAGATAGAAATCAAAGAGTTTCATGCCGAATATATAGCAAACTAGAAAAGTTTCGGCGAATCCTAGCGTGAGCTAAAACACATGGTTCAATACTAGTGCAACTCATAGCAAAGGTGTGTAAAGTTCTGATCACCATTCTTAATATTTCTCATAATGTAAAATCCATCTCCTAGGAAATGTATGATGTTTTACATTATGGTGGAAGATCACTACCCAAACTAGTTTAGACCTTTATTGAGGTCTCATCAGTGAGTAGGTAGACCTAGATAATACTGAGGTTATAGTGAAAAGGACTTATATACTTTGCTATATGAGTTGTCAAAAATGTGCACCAATAAATTACTGAAATAAAAGAGCCAAAAGGCTTCACTTCGACGATGTAAAATTATTTAAATTTAGGGGATATTAAAACATCATACATCTCCTAGGAGATGAGTTTTACATTATGGGAAATACTAAGAAATAGTGATCAGAACTTTACCACCTTTGCTACGAGTTGCCCTAGTATTGAAGCATGTGTTTCAGCTTACGCTAAGATTCGCCAAAACGTTTCTAGTTTGCTATTCGGCATGAAACTCTTTGATTTCTATCTTTGAGTTTCTTATTCGGCTTTGAAATAATGTGGGATTTAATATCCCCTAAATTTAAATAATTTTATATCGCCGAAGTGAAGCCTTTTGGGTCTTTTATTTCAGTAATTTATTGGTGCACCTTTTTTGGCAACTCGTATAGCAGAGTAATATAAGTTCTTTTCATTATAACCTCAGTATAACCTCGATTTTAACCATATATACAAGATCCACCGCAATGTCAGATATTCACTCAATTCTGCTTTCACATATTCCACTCAAATTTCACCCACCTCACCTGCTGAAATGTATGCTATTATTAAGAAGTTTAAGAACAAAAAGGCTCCTGGACCTGATGGTATCTCTAACAAAGTCATAAAGCTTCTCCCACGTTGAGCTATTGTCCATCTTACAAATATAATTAACTCTGTCCTTCACTACAAATATTTCCCTTCCTACTGGAAACTGGCGGACATAATACCGATCCATAAACCTGGTAAAGATCCCAGATTGCCTCAAAATTACAGACTAATCAGCCTCATCTCAAATCTCGGAAAAATTGCCGAGAAGGTAATTCTTACCAGACTTCAAGATTCAGTACTCCGATTAAATATCCAGTCTGAGGAACAGTTTGGCTTCCGACAGTCGCATAGCACCACGCAGCAAATATACAGATTGGTGGAACACATCATCACGGGTTTTAACTGGCGTCAATGCACTGGGGCTGTTTTCCTTGACGTAGCCAGTGCATTTGACAAGGTTTGGCATTATGGTTTGCTATACAAACTGATATCATTTGGTGTTCCAAACGGAATCATTCATCTTATAAAGGCATACCGCTACGATAGACGCATGCAAGTGAGGATGTGTGGGGTAGTCTCGACACAAAAACGCATCTTAGCTGGAGTTCCACAAGGATCCTTACTAGCACCAATCCTATTCTCCTTATACTTGTATGATATACAACACAACCCATTATCTTCGATTAAAGCCCTATACACTGATGACACTGCAATATTAGCCAGATCTTTAAAGCCTCACCTAGTCATCAAGAAACTGCAAGAAAACCTACTGCTAATCGAACAATACTTTTCCAAATGGCGACTTCAAGTCAATCCCCTGAAGAGCGTAGCCATCCTATTCTGCAGAAGATCACTGTTCCTAAAGAAGATATTCTCCTTTTCAACACTAAAATTCCGTGGGAAAATGAGATCAAATATCTTGGTGTAGTGCTGGACAGAAAACTGACTTTCAGCTCCCATATCAAGACTCTCTGTGCAAGCACATCAAAATCCATAGCCCAGCTCTATCCACTAATTAACAGAAACAGTAAGCTGAGCACCAGAATCAAACTGCTCATATACAAACTGATGAGTCGTCCAATACTCACCTATGCTTCACCTGCCTGGAGTCATACTTCAAATTCTAATATTCTCAAATTGCAACGTATCCAGAATAAATGTCTCAGAATGATCCTGGGTGCCCATGGTTCATCCGAACTGTCCAGCAGCACCGGGACACGGAGGTCCCCTATATTTATACTTTCATGCAGACTATAGCAATCAAATTCTTCTCAAAAGCATTTGTGCACCCTAACAAACTGCTGCAGACTATGACGCAATGGATTATTTCAAACATAAAAGACCTAAAGCCATCCCAAACTTCAGCACTGAGGACTAATCTCCTAACCCACTCAGGACGAGCAATTAGCTCATAAACTTTCTCCACTCACAGTTTCTCTCGAGATAGCCGGGAATATGAAAAGTTCTTGCTTCACCCCTGTGTCAGTAATGTTGAAAGTTGAAACCTCAGTATAATATCTAGGTCTACTTACTCACTAAATGTCGAAACCGGTGCCGGTTAGGCTTGGGTTCTGAGAGGCTCTGCTTGGGGATAGGTTTTTGCTTGTATCTGAGTGGAGCCACCACTGAGATTATGGCTCTACTTGGTGGTGAGGTAGAGGCCTGCCACTGGGTAGAGCCTATGCTGAGAAGTTCTTCTCGGTGACGGTGTGAGTCTGTCATTGAGTGGAACACCACTGAGATAGGCGATCTTTCGGGATTGCCTAATTTTTAGAGCCCGCTTCACCTATACATAAGTCGAAACCAGTGATGGGTGGGTCTGGCTCTTCTTGGGGGTAGGTTTTTGCCTGTCTCTGAGTGGGGCCACCACAGAAATTAAGGCTCTGCTTGGTGATGGTGGGGGTGAACCTGTCACTGGGTAGAGTCAATGCTGAGAAGTTCTTCTCAGTGATGGGGTGAGCCTATCACTGTGTGGAACAACGCTGAGATGGGCGATCTTTCGAGATCGCCTAATTTTTAGAGCCTGCTTCACCTATACATAGGTCGAAACCAGTCTGGGTCTAACCTAACCTTCCGCCATAATGTAAAACATCATACATCTCCTAGGAGATGGGTTTTACATTATGGGAAATACTAAGAATAGTGATCAGAACTTTACCCTGCTACAAGTTGCCCTGGTATTGAACCATGTGTTTTAGCTTATGCTAGGATTCGCCGAGACTTTTATAGTTTGCGATATATTCGGCATGAAACTCTTCGATTTCTATCTTTGAGTTTCTTATTCGGCTTTGAAATAATTTGGGATTTAATATTCCCTAAATTTAAATAAAAATATTATATTCTGCCTGGATTCAAAGCATACTAAAATATGGTATATTATGTTAGGGAGGAATCTATCACGCTACACCGACACCTTTAGTTTCGACTCAGAATAAAGTAATTCAAAGTTAACTAGGAACAAAAGACCCTGTGTAGCTCAGTGGATATGGCGTTTGCACACTAGAGCACTTGATCACACGAAGGAAGCCTTTGTTTCGAATCTAGTCCGCGAGTAGAAGAAATTATAGTCGATTTTTAGTCACTCAAACTGATAACCACTGTGGTTATCAGTTTGAGATAAGTGACATCACTGACAGATATCGGGAAATGGAGAGGTCACTCATTTCTCCTTGACTGGGCAGATATCTTCTGGAGGAGAGCAGGGTAAGGGGATTATTGTAGGGAAGACTGCCATCACTCTCTGAACTACTCCATCACCCTCCACCACCCAGTGCTATTTTTTTCATCCAAACAATTTCGGACATATGAGTGACAGAACTAATCACTTGCACTTTCATCAACCATGCTGTTTGAGCAAGTAATATTGACTCTCGATGGTGTTCTCAAAAATAAAGAGAAGGTACATTTTCTTTTCTTTTCACACAGTTGTACATGATAAAAGTTTAAAATCATCTTGTTGACAGTCGAAACGTCTTTCAAAACTTTATGATCCTACTATTCTGCATGCAGAACAAAAAGACAGAGCTAGCAATAATGAAATTGTGGTGGTTATAATGGATAAAGTACAGAACCAATTAAACAGTCACAATTTTGTTACTATATTAGATGTATCCAACAGGTTACAATAGGAAAACCAGAAGAAATTTGCAACTTTGCAGACAACTCTTGTGAAATTTCTTGCCACAAACTCATCCAAGACTTTTTTTTTGGAAATTCCACTCAGTGAATTATTGATCTTATTTGTTCATGCCAACATTCAAATATTTCAAGAAACTGTCAACTTTGTGGGAAAAAAATTAACTGCAGAAGTAGCTTGGAAGCACATGTAATCAGATGTAAAATTAATTACCAGAATTTTTAGGGAGGAATCTATCACACTACACCGACACCTTTAGTTTCGACTCAGAATAAAGTAATTCAAAGTTAACTAGGAACAAAAGACCATGTGTAGCTCAGTTGATATGGCGTTTGCACACTAGAGCACTTGATCACACGAAGGAAGTCTTTGTTTCGAATCTAGTCCGCGAGTAAAAGAAATTATAGTCGATTTTTATATATATATATATATATATATATATATATATATATATATATATATATCAAAAATATATATATCAGATAACGCCTTTTTTTTATTCCCGTATACGTGGAGTAGGCGAGGCCATTTAGCCCTATTAACTTTTGGAGACTGAGTGGGCAATTCGATCTCCACTGGTACCAATCAGAGTTAGATGGCCTAAGGCTATCACTAATTAAGCGGTACACAGTGAAGAGAGACGGCTGAAATGTGCCGCCATCTCGTTGTCCCTAAGCCTAACACAATATATTTAATGTCTGAAATAATGTGGGTTCTACGGTCGATTTACGGGACGAAAAACCTGAGTTTCCAGGTGGAAAAACCCGCTTACCCGTTCCAGAGATCGACTAACTCGGGAACCGGTCGAAAAAAGGCTTAGAAAAATTTCCTCTAGTGGCCGACTAGACTCGAAACCAAGTCTTCCTTCGTGCGGCCAAGCGCCGTGGTGTACAAACGCCACATCCACTGAGCTGCACAGGCTCCTGATCTACTTATTTTTACTTTATTTGTGTTGGAAAAAATACTTAACATAATAGGGATAATAATATAGAAAAACATTCGAGTTACAGAGATAAACTTTGCCCAATGATGTCACAATGTAAGATAAAATCACATCAACATCATATCCACTAGCATGCAACAATATGTCCATCAGTCATCTGCACAAATGCTACATTTTTGAAGAATCAGTCAGGGTAAACAGTACTATAACATTCGAGTGCCTTTTCAGTTACTGAAATTTGTTCATACAGTGCAGCTATGGTATTGTGTTGTGGTCGTTCATGTCTGGTAAAGTAAAATAATGAGTGAGCCACAAAAGTCTTTGAAATTTTCTTTCTTCAGGAAAATAGCACGAGATAAAACTCTCCACATAGCCCTAAAAGGAAGGAAACCGATACATAGATTAAGATACATAGATTATGTTGTTGTTATCCAGGAGCACTTGGGAAAAGTTACTTTACTTTAATTATTGGGATATCTGCCTTCTTTGCAAGTAGGCTTATATCTTCGCCTACTTGCAAAGAAGAGTAGGCTACAAATTGGACATCAAGGAATGTTATATTCTCAAATGCCAAGATGGTGAACAAATGGTCAATGATACAGGAGATGGTGGAAGTAACGTTTTGTCAACTACTTGTGAAGAAGCTGAGAGATTTTCACCAAAAATGTATGACATTGATAATAATTAATTAATACTATTTTTTGGAAACTGAATTACCATGTATTCATATCATGGGAAAAATTATTGCTAACCATCTGAATTCATCAATGGTAAAATTACACTTTCAAGACTTTATTCAATTTGATAAAGATTCTTTATTTTGGGAGATTTATGAACAATATACAAAGACTGTTTGTGTATATCTGGTGACAAATGAAGTCACCAGATATACATAGGAAGTTTAGGGAAGCATGGTGTCATATCCAGTCTAACACTTTATCAGATGTATTGAGCTGTGCTTCCTGTGGTGTCTGCTCTTAAGACTGTTTTGCATGACCTGCTATTTTGATATAATCTAATCAAGAAAGAGTTAGTAATGAACATTTTCTTTAGTTAAGGTAAAGCCACTGAAATGGCTAGTTTTCTGCCACCTTAATATAGAAAATAAGGGGATAAACATCCTTTGTTATATTATAGCCAGTAAGCGAAACTAAAGATCGATAACTACGATCTATAAGTTTCATGCCGAAAAACTATCAGCGAAGGCAATTCGAAGTAAAGGTGGAGCAAACTCCTTCACTATTCTTGATATTTTCTCATAATGTAAAACACATCTCCTAGGAGCAGTGTTTTACATCTCCTAGGAGCTGTGTTTTACATTATGAGAAAATATCAAGAACCTACACATCTCCTAGGAGCAGTGTTTTACATCTCCTAGCAGCTGTGTTTTACATTATGAGAAAATATCAAGAATAGTGAGGGAGTTGCTCCACCTTTACTTCGAATTGCCTTCGCCGATAGTTTTTCAGCATGAAACTAATAGATCGTAGTTATCAATCTTTAGTTTCGCTTACTGGCTATAAAACAACAAACGATGTTTATCCACTTATTTTGAACATTTTCTTTATTAAACTCATTGGAAAATGTTAAGTGTGTAAGAAATCTTGTGAAATATTTCTAGGTAATTACATATTTGAATTTCTCTCTGTGAATATATTTGTAAATAATATTTCAGCAAAATAAAATATGGATTTGTAAACTTAAATGAACAGAGTTTTGTGTCATTGGTTTGTTTTCCACAGTTAAATTTTAACTTAGTTATTCTGCTTAGAAGCTGATATATAAATCCATAACTTTATATGTAAATACAATTCTATTTAATTATTGTAAAAACAAAGTTAACATTTCTTTAGGAAACGTGATGAACTTTTTAGATCTAGAAAATGACATCTATTCAAAGACCATATGTGTAAAAATTGGTGACAAAGAAATCTTTAAGCAGAATCACTAACACAAATCATAAAACATCATAATACTGGAAAAACGTAAATGTAAATATATATATATATATATATATATATATATATATATATATACTGTATATATATATATATATATATATATATATATATATATATATATATATATATATATATATATATATATATATATATATATATATATATATATATATATATATATATATATATATATATATATATATATATATATATATATATATATATATATATATATATATATATATATATATATATATATATATACTGTATATATATATATATATATATATAAATGCTGTGAAATTAATGCCAGGAACAGGGAAAAAATTGTAAAACTGTTATCTTGTCATTAATTATTTTAGAAAAATGTCTAATGCTACCTATTGACATTGTTTGAGATATATATGTGTAAAAATATTATTGTAAACTTACATTTCTGCTTAATTATGTATGCAAAAAATATTTACAATTTTTTTTCCTTTTACTCAGTATATATACAGGGTGTTCGGGATAAATTTGACAGTTTCGTAAGGAAAAAGAAAATCTTCTTTGTATCTATTAAATTTAATGAATTGACAAAAAAACATTACAGGCAGAGTTAATTACAATACTATCAACAAGATTTACTCAAAATAACCACCATTAGCATCGATCACAGCTTCAATTCTGCTTCGGAACCTCGAACAAGCTGATGCTACAGTCTCCCTGGGAAGGGCCGCAAAAACTGTTTTAATTTTATCCATTAACTGGGCTTTTGTATTACTGGAAGTGCGATTGGTGTCTTTTTCAACTGCGCCCCATACAAAATAATCCATGGGGTTAAGGTCTGGGGAGTTTGGAGGCCAAACATTTGGACTGGTGAAGTCGTAGAAATTTTCAGACAACCATTTTTGACTTTTCCCAGAGGTGTGGCAAGGGGCCGAATCCTGCTGCCATACATACGGCCTACCATTGGCTACCCTTGTTATCCAGGGCTTGACTACAGTTAGCAACTCCATGAACAAAGCCCGAATTCCAATGCCAGGGTTCTTCAACACCTGTTCCTGCAGATTTGCGAGGAATTCTGCTGTACGAACGCAATCAGATCGTCTGCTAGGGATCTTTCTTCTTGCTACATCCTCGTAGTCACCATTGCAAGTCTCTAGTTCATGCCTGATTGTTTTTACTGTATTCAGGGAGCATTGGGCAGCAGTCGTAATATCCTTATTTTGATGGCGGGCACGAATCATCATGATACAAGTTATTCTCTTCCATGATTCAGGTGGGTTCCAGCTATCCATCCTTTCTGACATCTTGTATATGAATGAAGAAGGGTCCAAACTTTTAAATGAAGAGAAGTGTGTGTTAATACATGTAACTTACGGAAAAATATAATTAATTATAAATATGTCAAATTTATCCCGAACACCCTGTATATATACACACACATTGGCTGTTCAATAAGTTATAAGACACTATTTATACAGAAAACAGATTACCTTTAATCATCATCATTTACAAGGTCTTTTTCGAAGTAACTACCGTGAGACGCGATGCATTTGTCACAACGTTGCATCCACTTCTTAAACACATGTGAAAGGCAGTTTTTTGAGAGTTCTTTCAAAACCACCTCCTCAGCTTTTGCACATGCTTTGTCGCTTTAGAAATGACGGCCTCTTAGTGGTTTCTTGAGATGAGGAAACAGCCAGAAATCACACGGTGTGAGATCAGGACTGTATGGAGGGTGTGGTAGGTCTATGTTGTTCTTCTGCAAAACGTCCACTACACAACTAGCAATATGTGGCCTTGCATTATCGGGGTGCAATAAGAAGCCATTCTTCAGCAATGGACGCTTCCTTTTGACATGCTGTACCATTGCCTGTAAAACATTCTCATAGTATGAGCCATTTACAGTATTCCTGGGTTCTACAGTGTGTTGGTAAACAATGCCTTCATAGTCAAAAAACATTATGATCATAACTTTACCAGCCGATTTTACAGTTTTTGCTTTCTTGGGGGGTAGGTGAAGATGGATGTTTCCATCCACTGCTTTGTTGTTTCATTGTAGGGTCATAGTGATACAACCAAGCATCATCTGCTGTAATGATGCATTTTAAGAGGTTGTCGCCTTCTTGTTCCAGTCTTTCTTTCCATTCTGTGCACACATCCACTCAATGCTGCATTTGCTCTGATGTCAAGAGTTTGGGAATCCATTGGGTGCAAACCCGTTTCAGTCCCAAATGTTCAACAATGATTGAGTGAACACTTCCCACAGAAATATTCAGGACAACATGCAGCTGGCGTACTGTAATTCTGTGATCCTCCTTAATGATAATCGCTGCTGTGTTGATCATTGTCTCTGTGATGGACGTTGAAGGTCTTCCCTCACGTTTAAGATCTTCCACATTTTGCCTTCTTTCCTTAAAAGTTTTATGCCAGCAAAAAACACTTTCCCTCGACATTGTTTCATTGTGGAAAGCTTCGCGTATGATGTTAAAAGTGTCCGATGCCGATTTTTGCAAACGCACACAAAATTTAATCTCATAACGCTGTTCCAAGGACGCTTCCCTTTCGATGACTGGTCGTGGTTCGTAGGTGCGCGAAAACAAGCTCGCATTTAGTCACGTGACACTCTGGCACATCAACCCATACATGCCATATATCAACCTCTTTTGTTAATACAGACAGCAACATTTCTTTATTCCACAGAAATTAATATTGTGATGGGTGGTTTCACGACAGTTAAATTAGTCTTATTACTTATTGAACAGCCCTCGTATATCTGCTTAGAAGTTGATATATCATTTCATAATTTTATCCCTTAATACAAGTTCCTCACTGAGAACCAAAATAGGAGAAAGGATAAAAATCAAAATTAATAGGCAAACCTGTTCATGAAAAACCGATATTGGTTGTCCATGGTACATATCCTACTTTAAACATTTTGATAATCTCAGTTAGAATGTTGGTGTCATTAGCATCACAGAAAGACCATGAATAAACATCAAAATGAGGATATGAGTCATAATTAGACACTTTTGAGTTTTACACTCACATGAAGATAACACTATAGTCAAAATATTTCAATATTTGGAACTTGTAACATAGAAATTAACAAAGTATACTACAGAGCTAATATTCTGTTGAAATAATAATAAATAACTATTTATTTGTGCTGGCAAAAGAAGTTTATAATAAGAAATCACTACTTCAGAGTCCAATCCTTTGTTTGTCTCATTTCCTTTAGTTAAAACTTACTAATGCTAAAGAAAAATATGGCAGTTCTAAAGTATCTTTGGAATTTCTAACAGAGGAATTAAGTTGAAAATTATAGTACCAGACCTAATATTCAGTTGAAATAATAATAAATAATTATTTAGTTGTGTAAGTCCTGTGTAGCTCAGTGGAAGTGGAGCTTGTGTCCTCTGTGCTTGGTCGCTTGAAGTCAGGCTTAAGTTGAAGTCTTGTCGCCGACTGGAGGAACTTTCGACCGACTCCCGAGTTAGTCGATCTCTGGAAGGGGCAAGCGGGGTTTTTCCTCCCGGAAACTCAAGAAAATCGACCGTAGTACCCACATTATTTCAGACAGTAACATATCTTGTTAGGGTTAGTTACCAAGAGATGGCAGCACTTGTTTGCCAGCCTCTTCATCGGTGGCTGCTATAATTAGTGATAGACATGGGCCAGCTATCCCTGATTGGCTACCAGTGGAGATTGAACTGCCCACTCAGTCTCCAAAAGCTAGATAGGGTATAAATGCCTCGTCTGCTCCTTATAAGGGAATAAAAGGCATTAGCTGATGATTTTTTATTTATTTGTGTTGGAAAAAATATGTAATACAATAAGGATGAAGAAATTAGAAAACCATTCAAATAGAGATTTTAAAAAAAACGAACATCTATTTTTGAATTCACAGTGAATTCATACACAGTTATTATTTTTTTTTTTATAAAGTTATTCTGTTTAGAATTGTAACAAAGTTGACATTTAATTATTAAATGTCAACTTTTAAAGATCTTAATTCCCACAGACACGCAAATGAATAAACTCTGCCCAGAGATGACATCACTATGTAGAGAATGTTGCTTTGAGGTCAGATCTGCAACCATGGGAAAACATCACCATCAGCCACAGTGTGAATGTTACTATATTAAGGAAATGGACAGAAAACCTATAAGGAACAAGATTTGAGTGCATTTTCAGTACATTTACTGCAATTCGTTCTTTCAGGCTGCAGATCATCTTTGTGTATTGTGCTGTAGTGTATTATTTTGTGTATCCTGTAAAGTAAAAAAAAAAATGAGCAAACCCAAAACCCCTTTGAAATTTTTCTTTCCTGAGGAAAACAGTAAGAGTGACAAATCTCGTGAAATATTTCTAGGTAATTACATGTTTGAATTTTTCATTGTGAGTATACTTGTAAATAATATTTCAGTCAAGTAAATGTGTATTTGTAAACTTAAATGAACAATTCAGGTATCCTTGATGTGTTCTTCATATTTAAGAATATTTATCTGCTTAGAATTTGTAATAAAGTTAACAACATTTAATTAGAAAAGTAATGAAGTTTTTAAGATCTTAAACATTACATAGAAGTAGTAAGACTGAGATTCCAGTAATTAATTATTTTAAAAAATGTGAACATGAAAGAAAAAAATGTATGTGTGTGTTTGATTTTGAGGGGTGGGAGTGAGGGGCACCACTATATCCAGTAGTTAATTATTTTAGAAAATGTCTACTGGAATCTGTTGACAAATATTTTCCCATAGTTCCACAATCAAGTCAAAGACCCCGACGCATGACCAAATATCCTTCCAGAATTTCAATCTGTAATCATTACCTATAATGCCACATGCAAACAAAAAACTCAGCATATGCTAATGACAAACACAGCCACATCCCAGAATTCCATGCTGTAATCATTACCCACAACTCTACACTCGAACCAAAGACAACGTGACGTCAATGACGGATGGTCCCCCCCAACAGTGATTCCAAACATTTCATACTCTAAACATCGCCCAGAATTCCATACTAAAACCATTACCCATAAGCCACCACTGAAAACAAACAAAAACACTGACACAACTCATGCACACATACCCATGACAATAATATCACCTTTCCACTTCAACTCAATAACATCATTTATTTGCACCTAATAAATTACATCATTTATCTACATCTGATAACAACACACACCCATTACACTCACGTCACCTCCCCCCCATTTACCCTACCCCTATTTGGTTTAAAGTGTCTGACCAATCACGGCATGAATCCTTATGTTATCTTTATCTTGATCTGGTTCAAATTGACACTTCCTACTACACACCTAATAAATTTTCAGCTGATTGTAGTAGTATGGGAGCCACTTCTGACCAGATAAGGATTAAGATAAGATAAGGAATTGTGACATGATTGGTTGTTCATCTGATGACGTCATTGTGTGTGTAACATCATGAGTTTGGAATGTTTGGAATTTTCCTTATGGAAATTTTAACAAAGGCTTGCATCGTCGAGCAAAAAAAAAAAAAAAAGTCTAAGTTAGCCTTTATAATACTTATATTGCGACTTTGTAGAGCTTCTGACAGATATAATAATTCCTGTAGGTTTTAAAAATTCCAAATTGAGAAGTTAGTTTAAAAAGCCCTTATATTTATCGTTCGATGCAAAATGCTTGCATAAAACTCGGTAATTTCTCCACAAAGCAAGAGCCGTTCGTAAACTGCAAGTTGGCCATCCTGGTCCAAACACACGGCCGATCTTTAAAATTTCGATACCAAGGTCTTTTGTAATCGTATTTAATTCTCTTTGATTTTTTGATAATTGATGACAAAAAGCATATCATTTATCCATAAATATTTTAAAATGATTTATTTCTATAATGTATTTTATCGAATCGTCTAATGATAAGTGTAAACGATGAGCGCAATACCAAATGACAACGTTGGGAAATTTTTGTAGAAGTTTGATTGCAACACCTGATTTGCTTCCTAACATTATACTAGCTACATAAGAACAAAATGCAATGAAATTATTTTTTATATAGTTATTATCAGAAAATCCTTATGAATTTAAAGTAGCAATTACAGTAGCATGTATACATTCCACGATGGTATTTTCTAGTTCTACAAGATTATTAAACAAGAAGAACAAGAGGCTCACAAATTTTAGAAAAATTTAACAAAGGGATTATGCGAGCCCCTTATAGCTCACCACTGATCACTACTAATTTTCCAATACAGTTTAGGGTATTTCTTTCCTGTTAAAGACTACAGGAATTCTTAGAGTAGAGTTGGGATGGCGGCAGCCTTTAGACATTTATGAATAATTATATGCTGATGTCACTCAACCACAAACATTAGACATGAAAAGTCGCTAATGCATTCCATGATAATACTCTAATGTATGTACCCTATGATTATTCTTATGAAAAAAAAAATAAATAAAGACTATTCAGTATTAGAACTGCGCTTACCGAACATACTATCACTGGTCATTGAAATTACAAATATCACATGCTATGTTTCAGTTAAACAAAAAAGATTAACTTACTTTTCAGAAAGAGGCATCTTGGAACTAGCTACCTAGGTTCTGAAAACAATATTTATTCCATTGTTGATTTTAACATATATTCACAGCACTAAAACACACAAAACATGAGTTGAAAGAACGATATTTCTGTAAATAACCAGAAAATCTGACTACTTCCTTTAGATTTCAGTCCGTTTGGTAGTCTGCATTAATTCCTTCCCACAGTTGGTCGTGCTATGTGTTTCGCAACCTTGGTGGGAAAGTCCAAATCCCTTTTTTTTTTTTTAGGGTACTTTGTTATTTCCTGTTTGGAATTCAGAGTACTGTTAGAGTATGGAATTCTGACAAGTGAAATGAGGTTTTTTTTTTTAACTTTACAGGATACACTAAACACTACAACACAAAAACATTTTTAAACCAATACATATAATTATAATAAATAAATAAATAAATTGTGTGAATTTCTTTTCCCCTACACAATAGATTTTCATATGTGTTATCTTAAACTGTATCATTTCTCTTCGCTTTTTTTGTTGAGCCTACTTATGAAATTTTCTGACTGGGGCATTTGCACTGATGTTCATTTATCTCGAAGACGACTGACTCATTACTACTGAGCTAATATTCATTTGAAATAATAAGAAATAAATATTTATTTGTTGTGCTGGCAAAAAAAGTTTCTAAAAGAAAACCCTTACAGAGAGTTCAAAACCTTGTTTGTCTCAATATCCATTACTTAAGTTGCTAATTCTAAAGAAAAATAAATAAATAAAATAAATTTCAGTTACAGAAATCGATTAGGAGCATAAGGAATCGATGGTAAAATTAATAGTCAGAGAAGGACAATGAGTTATTATTTTTTTTTTGATCAGTTATTGTGATTAGAATTATATGCACAGGTTTTAAAAAAATAAAATGTAAGCATTAATTACTACAATAACAATTACCCATGGGAATGAAGAGTTCCATCCTAAATACACGATTTCTCATATCACCTCGATAACATTTAGTCACATCAGAAATCATGAGTAACACAACCCTAGGGAAAATTTTCACCTTTGAAGAATACTGCAATATTTCTGTTGAAGGAAGTGATTAATTATTTACAAATGTCTAAACTAAAGTTCCCAGACAAAAGAGAGCAAAAACCAAATGAGCAGAAATGAGTCAGTCGTCTTCGAGATAAATGAACATCAGTGTACATGCCCCAGTCCGAAAATTTCATAAGTAGGCTCAACACAAAAGCGAAGAGAAATCAGACAGTTTAAGATAACACATGAAATCTACAGTGTAGAGGAAAAGTAATTTACACAATTTCTTTATTGATTAGAATTATATGTATTGGTTTAAAAAAATGTATATGTGTTGTAAGGTTTTGTGTATCCTGTAAAGTTAAAAAAAAAAAACTCATTTCACTTGTGAGAATTCCATATTCTAACAGTACCTTGAATTCCAAACAGGAAATAACAAGTACCCTCAAAAAAGCGGGGTTTAGACTTTCTCACCAAGCTTGGGAAAACATAGCATGACCAACTGTGGGAAAGAATTAATGCAGACTACCAAACGGACTGAAATCTAAAGGAAGTAGTCAACTAGATTTTCTGGTTATTTACAGAAATGTCGTTCTTTCAACTCATATGTTTTGTGTGGTTTTGTGCTGTGAATATATGTTAAAATCAACAATTTGGAATAAATATTGTTTTCAGAACCTAAGTAGCTAGTTCCAAGATTCCCCATTCTGAAAAGTAAGTTAATATTTTTTGCTTAACTTAAATATAGCATGTAATATTTGTAATTTCAATGACCAGTGATCGTATGTTCGGTAAGCGCAATTCTAATGCTGAATAGTCTTTTTTTTTTTTTTTCATAAGAATAATCATAGGATACATACATTAGAGTATTATCATGGAATGCATTAGCGACTTTTCATGTCTAATGTTGGTGGTTGAGTGACATCAGCATATAATTATTCATAAATGTCTAAAGGCTGCCGCCATCCCAACTCCACTCTAAGAATTCCTGTAGTCTTTAACAGGAAAGAAATACCCCAAATTGTATTGGAAAATTAGTAGTGCCATCGGTAGACAACCAAAGACAAAACTTAATGCCAATGATGCATGTTAGTCACTGTGGGAATTTCCAAGATATGTTATCTCTAAAAATCGCCCACATTTCTATAGGCAAACCAAAACACCACATGATGTCACAAAGATGTGTTCCCCAGAATTTTACAAACACATTCCAAACTATCTTATCACTATCCAACACCCATATTGCCATGCGAAAACCATTTACTTATCTAGATCTCATAACACACACCTATCCACGATACTGACGTCAATTCCCCCATTCACCCTACCCCTGTTTGGTTTAAAGAATCACACCAATTACACCACAAAACTTATCTACATCTCATAACACACGCACACACGTTCCATGACACTGACGTCGCCTCCCCCTTTCACCCTACCGCTATTTGTTCAGAGTGTCCCACCAATCACGCCACGAATCCTTATCCAATAATATATCTTCCTTTTCCATTCAAAACAATAACGTCACTTATTAACAACTAACAAATGACGTCACTTATCTTCATCTGATAACAACACACATCCATGACACGATTCCCTATCTTATCTTGATCTTGATCTGGTTCATAGTGTCCCATCAATCACGACACGAATCCTTATCCAATAATATATCTTCCTTTTCCATTCGAAATAATAACATCAGTTATTTACAACTAACAAATGAAATCACTTATCTTCATCTGATAACAACACAAATCCACGACACGGATGTCTCTTCCCCATTCACCCTACCCCTATTTGGTTCATAGCGTCCCACCAATCACAACACGAATCCTTATCCACTAATATATCCTTTTCCATTCAAAACAATAACGTCACTTATTTACAACTAACAAATGACGTCACTTATCTACATCTGATAACAACACACACCAACGACACGATTCCTTATCTTATCATGAACTTGATCAGAGGTGCCTCACCAATCACGCCACGAATCCTTATCTCTACCATCACCCATAATTCCATATGCGAACCAAAACACATGAACTGACGTCACTGATACACATGCCCCTAGGGAAATTTCAAACATTCCAAACTCATGACGTCACATACACAATGACGTCATCAGATGAACAAACCAATCACATCACGATTCCTTATCTTATCTTGATTTGGTCAGAAGTGGCTCGCATACTATCGATCCTGCTGTGTCCATATTTTCTTTTATATCACAATGTGTTTCTAAACATAAAATTAACTCTTCGATTTTATATCTTGCTGTATGAACTGCTTCATAGTGAGCACTCCATCTTGTGTCTGATAATCTTTTTAATGTTTGTCTTTCCTTCAATACTTCCCAACAGTTAGTTGAACTTGAAAGAAATGAATGTAATTTTTACAAAACCGCAAAAAATGTTACACAACTAGAAATGCTTCCAAAGGCATGAACTCCACAAAGATTAAGTGAGTGATTTGCACATGGCATAAATAATGCTTTAAAATTGATACTTTTTATTTTACGTTGAACTTCACCATGAATTCTAGACATAGTTGCAGCATTATCATATCCCTGGCTATGGCATCGGTTGATGTCGTGTGTCCTCTTCTAATTTCTTCAGAATGTCAGAAGTAATATCATTTGCATTTCTTCCTGAGATAGAAAAAAAAACCTAAGAATGACTCCCTCACTTCAACGTTTCCATTTTCGATGTGCACGTATCTGATAACTTCATATGTTTGATCCATGTTAGATATATCAGGAGTACTGTCCAAAAGGATCCCGTATTATTTAGCCTCTTTTTCTGTCTGCCAATATTTTGTCTTTTACATGATTACCTAGTAAATGTATGAATTCATTTTGGATTCTGGGAGATATGTATGAGCTGTATCTCTCGTCATGTAAAGCAGAATGTTAAGTTCTTAATAAATGTTCTTTTAGAACAGGGTCATAATGAGATAGAAACTGAATTAACTCCAAAACATTTCCTTTATTTGTTACTGACGAATGTTCTCTATGACCTCGAAGAGGAAGATTTTGAAGAGCTCAAAAGAGAATTCTATCCAAAACTCTCTTCAAAACATCCTTCATTCTTGTCTTTTCCTTAATAATTTCATCTCTAGTAACTTGATCTATAGCCTTATTAAATTTTAACCTTGTTGCTAAAGTTTTCCACATTTCTAAGCAATTAAGATGTTGTTCCGAAATTTCATGTTGAGAAATCTTTGGATTTAATTTCCACCATTTATTAAAACCATTCTCAAAATTCGATACTCTAGTGGTATAGCCGCAGGCAAATGAAAGGCAACAAAAACAGTATAATTTTTGTATGTTACAAAACCATGATTTTGTAAGTTGGCCAGATCTCCTTTAATTCCTATTCCAGATCTATCTGTTGCATCAAAAGGTCCATCTTTATTTTGAAATACTTCACTTCCTTGCTTAATAATATCAATTTTAATTTCATCAGGTACTGGGATTGACCAAGCAGCAACATTGCAGAATATTGCATTTGTATTTTCCATTCCATTTCCTTACTATTGACGTTCTTTACTTGTTATATTGCTTCTGTCGTATTGAGTTCAATATTCTTTTCATGATCATCATCATCTTATCCTACTGGACTATTTGTTCCAAAGTATCTTCCATTTCTTGCCGTTCTTCCACCACTGTTTCTTTTATTTCACTTGCTATGGTTGAAACTGATGTCGCTGGCATTATGTATTTTACAATAGCTCCCGATATATTTGTAACAGCTTCTTCTTTCATTTTTTTTATTTTCTTTTTTGATATCCACTTGTTCGTTTGTCGTTTCATGTTCCTATAAATTTTAAATAGGGTTTGATTAGTGTTTGACTAACATAGATTGCATCGATCAGAAACAAATCAACAAATAATAGTAGAAAAAAGTTTCAAATTTGTACTTTTAAAAACTGTACTTACTACTGTACTGTATGTAATACAAACACAAAAATACTTCTTCCAAGTTTGTTTATAATCGGCCTATTTTGAACACAGTATTCACAAAATTACGAATGTGTACACTTATACGTTTAGATAAATAATGTGTGATGTTACTATAAAATTGTTCCGCTGGTCTTCGCCTTGCTTTGATTGGCTTTAAAACAATAAAATTTAAAATTTTAAAATAGTCAAGTTTATTAGTTATTTTCAATCAAGGTCACGCGTGTTTCAGTCTTACACCACCACTTCATCCCCCACGAACTGTAAATTAGAATGTTATACTCCTTCTAGCTTTGACGTTGTAATAATACAAAAGTAACTAATCAAAATTCGCGCGTTTTGAGATGAATTCGAATTAACTATCTACATATTTTATATGTATGTCGTATTTAGCACCAAATTTTTAAAAAAAATTATTTACGAATATCAATGATATTAAATAATTTTTAAGAACCGAAAATGATATAAAACTTTTATACAAATATCTAGTGAATAGTAATGATATTCCATGCTCTTGATCCCATTCAGCTTGGTGCCCAGGTGCCATGCACAGGGTGCATGGAAGGTGGTCAAAGAGTGTTTGAAGAAAACAGTATTTGAATATACCAGAGTCAGAAGGAAAAATCAAGTAGAAGTTAAATGGATGAATAGCTTCATGTAGCAATTGTTGCAGAATAAGATGTGGAGGAAATTAAAAAAAAAGTGATAAGTATGTCCATGAGCAGTACAAGGCACAGACAAGAAGTTTGACCACAAGAAGTATGGTAAGAAGATCAAATCTAATTATGAAAAAAAGCTAGATGAGGCCTAAGGAGTTCTTCACTATGTAGTTAGTAAAAGGAGGAGTAACTATGGAAAGATGAATTTAAAGAGTGCAGATGGTGAGTACGTAACAGAACAAAACCAAATAATTTAATTATTAGTGAGGATTTTGCAGGACTGTATTGAAAACAAACAAAAGGTGTGATGTTGCAATGCCAAATGTGACATTAGCAGAAATAGAGGTGCTTAAAATATTTCAGAACCTCCATATGACCACAGCCATTGGATTCGATGACATATATGCATGTATATTATAAGAATGTGTAAGGGAACTATCCGGTCCTCTGACCAAACTGTTTAATTTAACCTTACTGCTAGGAAGGTGCCATTGGATAGAAAGAGGCCAAAATATGAGAAAATACTCTCACTTCATAAAGGAGACTCCAAGACAGAAGAAGAAGCAAATTCTAGGCCAATCAGCATCTCAGAAGTGTGGTTAAAGTACTGGAGAAATTGATGAAAGAAGAATTCAGGACTGGATGGCTAAGAATATATAATATAAAGGGCAACATGGTTTTGTGAAGAGTAAATCTTGCTTTAGTAATTACTTACTTTTTTATAATCAAGTGCCAGTGTGGTTAGATAAAAGAAATGGCTACTCAGTGATATTGTTTAACTTTGCAAAAGCATTTGACAAGATACCACAGAGCACTCTGTTGCATAAATTGGAGCAAATGGGGATGGATATGAATCTGGTGATTTGGAAGAGAGCGTAGCTGATGGACAGATATCAAATAGTGGATTATGGAGTTGAGTCCAGGAGGAGGCAAGTGACCATTTAATATCAATAATATTAAATAATTTTTAAGAACTGGAAATGATACAAAACTTTTTATACATATATCTGGTGAATAGGAATGATATTCCATGCTCTTGGCCCATTCAGCTTGGTGTTCGGGGTGGACCGCTACCCTCTCCCCCCCCCCCCCTCTGGATGTGCCAAACACAACGCTCACCAAAGCACAACAAGACCTAAATGAAATCACAACAAACTTCTACCAGAACTCAGTTGTAATCAACGGTACCGAAAAACACAAGTCCCTCACCACTATCGCTACACTGTTACAACAACATTAACAATTAACAACAAAAATACCTGCCAATGTCCCGAAATCATACCCATAACACATGCAAAATACCTTGACCTTTACATAGATTGCCACCTTAAATGGACAAAACATATAAATTACCTACATAATAAAGTTCGCATCATCACAGCAAAACTCCACCTAATATAAAAAAAAAAAATCCTATATCACGGTATCTGTCAATCTCTACTCAGGTAGAGTATAACGGTCTATGCAAACACATCAAACAGACTAACAAAATTAGAAATATTACATAGGAAAATCGTGTCAACAGTGATTTGGAGACCTTATATACAACAGCCAATATCCGAACCGCTTATGGCGACACAGAATCCTGAGCATTAAAAAATTGAAACATTACATAATGTTACTAAGAAATTACTTCGACATCACCTATCATAACAACAGAGACACATATCGCATAACACGACCCAC
Source organism: Typopeltis vanoorti (assembly GCF_054136105.1). Lineage (NCBI taxonomy): Eukaryota > Metazoa > Arthropoda > Arachnida > Uropygi > Thelyphonidae > Typopeltis > Typopeltis vanoorti. The sequence goes on along the minus strand of NC_143549.1, from coordinate 63,486,477 downwards.
AACAACTCTGTACATCCCTAGATCCTTCAACTACTCATACGGATCATTTGTGAGATTGCATCTGATACCCACGCTACTCAACAACCTTCCAAGAAATTTAAAACACATAGACAACTTGTTGTTGTTATTATTATGATCCATCGAGTCATTTCCGACTCCTGGCGACTTTAGCATACACTCTCCATTACGATCTGTCCCTGACCATGTCTTTCAGAAACTCCAAGCGCACTCCGGTTGCTTCTTTAACTCCATCCACCCATCTAATTCTTGGTCTTCCTCTTCTCCTGCTTCCATCAACTTTAGCAAGCATCATCACCTTCTCCAGACTGTCATTTGCTCGCATAATATGTCCGAAGTATGACAATTTTTGCTTGATGATCATTGCATCAAGGGAGCAATCTGGCTTTATTCTGTCTATCACTAATTTATTGGTTTGCTTTGCAGTCCATGGCATTCTTAGTAAGTGTCTCCAAACCCATAATTCAAATGCATCTGTCTTCCTTCTTTCACTCTTTCTCAGGGTACTTTCACATCCATACAGCACCACAGGGAATACCATTGCTTACACGATTCTGATTTTTGTTGTGAGGCTAATATCTTTATCTTTAAAGATCTTGCTTAAATTTGTCATAGCTTTTTTTTCGAGTAATAATCTTCTTCTAACTTCTTCGGTACAATAACCATCTTTATCAATTCGGGATCCTAGGAACACAAAATTATAACTGCTTCAATTTTCTCCCCATCTGCTTCATAATCATTAAGTTCACATGTTGCCATAACTTTTGTCTTTTTGAGGTTAAATTTAGGACCATATTTAACACTTTCTTCATTAAACGTTTATAATAAGTTCCTTCAAATCTTATTTGCATTCTGTTAGCAAGGTGGTATCATCTATATACCTCAAATTATTTTTTTTTCACCAATTTTAATTCCAACTGGAGACTCCTCCAACCCTGCCATTCTTAAAATGTATTTTCTGTACAAGATAAACAGGTATGGAGATAAAAGACATCTTTGTTGCACCCTTTTAATTGTGAAATACTCAGTTTCTCCAAGATCTGTTCGGACAGTAGCTTCATGTTCATAATAAAGATTCCTCAGAAGGATAATGAAATGCTCTGGGACTCCCATTGTTCTTGACACATTCCACAGTTTCACATAATCTACAGAGTCAAATACCTTGCTATAGTCAAGGAAACAAAGGTAGACATTCTTGTGATATTCCTGTGCTCTTTCTAGTATCCATCTCATATTGGCGATTTCATCTCTTGTTCCTCTGCCTTTTCGAAATCCTGCCATTTCTCTCTTCATGATGGTTCCAGTCTTTTCTAAATGATCTTAAGTAAGACTTGCATGAAAAATCAGTGCTACAATTCTGTAATTTTCGCACTCTCTTGCAACGCCTTTCTTCAATAAAGTGTATAAACTGATTTTTTTCCATTCCCGAGGCCACATAGACAACTACAGAACATTAAAACACGAACTCTGAAAACTGTACCAACACAGTTAACATAGCATTAACACTTATATACACATGACAAATCATCAGCATCCAACGTCTACATTCTATCCATATAAGTACCAAACAACATAAATAGTGAAGGCTAATCTTACTCTCTTCATAAAAGTTTACCCTAGCTTCGAAGTAGGGAGATTAGCCCCCCCATTCAACTAATCCTCATAATCATAGACTGCAAATTATTGTAAACGTATATGACAATACCGTGTATAATAATAATTGATTACGCTTGAATCCTCCGAAACCTTTATAGTTTCTAAATTCGGCACGAAACTCTTGTAGTTCTATATATTCTGCTTTGAAATAATGTTGGATTCAATATCCACTTAATTTGTATAATTCTGCATCGCCGAAGTGAAGCCTCTTGGCTCTTTATTTCAGTAATTCTTGGTACCTTTTAAAAGTGACAACTTTTGGCAACTCGTACGGGAAAAGCATGACTTCTGCATCACTTCAACCTGGATATTTTACATCTGCAACTGGCTCCCATTGACGAGACCTTAACAAAGGTCGAAATAATTATAATCTTAACAATAATCATTGCTAAGATTATAATAATATACTTTGTGTAAACAATTATTATTAAAAAAAAAAAAAAATCAGCTAACGCCTTTTTATTCCCGTATATACGGGAGTAGGCGAGGCCATTTAGCCCTATCTAACTTTTGGAGACTGAGTGGGCAGTTCAATCTCCACTGGTACCCAATCAGAGACAGATGGCCCAAGGCTATCACTAATTAAGCGGTACGCAGTGAAGAGAGACGGCTCAAATGTGCCGCCATCTCGTGGTCTCTAACCCTAATACAATATATTTAATGTCTGAAATAATGTGGGTTCTACGGTCGATTTTCTTGAGTTTACAGGACGAAAAACCCGAGTTTCCGGGAGGAAAAACCTGCTTGCCCGTGCCAGAGATCGACTAACTCGGGAACCGGTCGAAAAAAGGCTTAGAAAAATTTCCTCTAGTCGCCGACTAGACTCGAAACCAAGACTTCCTTCGTGCGGCCTAGCGCGGTGGTGTGCAAACGCCACATCCACTGAGCTACACAGGCTTGTCAATTATTATTATTATTATTATTATTATTATTTAAACATATATTATATACGTGCAAGTATCTGTTATGCACAATTACGTTCATGTAATGTACGGGGCTTCCACAGGTCACCAAGCGCGTCCCCTAGGAGGCGGATGGGAGGAAAACCCTGACTACCATCCCTTCGATATCAGGGCAGCTCTGAATATATTGAATAAAGAGCCGTGGACCAGTGGTTTTGGGACCCCATGTGAAAATATTGCATTCACCAACCAGCACTTGGTCAGCATGGTGAATTTATCGCAAGATCAATCCGATAGAAATAAAATGACCCTCATTATCCGGAGACCGGATTGTTACCACCTATGGCAGCAGGCAGTTAAACATGAAGGCAGAGGGTGCTAAGAATCCCCGGGTAACCAGATAATGCTACTATTGGAAACTAGACTTTGGAACATTAAACTGCATGACTCTGAGCAGTGAAGCACGGCTAACTGAATTAACTGAAGAGCCAAAGCGACTAAAATGGGACATTCTTGGACTGTGCGAAGTCAGACGTAATGGTGAATTCTTCGATTAAAAAATGGAGGCATTATATTATAGAGGCCAAGATAAGGAAAGAATCATTAGAGTTGGATTCTTGGTCAACAAAAAAAAAATGAAGAACAGCATAATAGAATTTGACAGTTTATCCGATCGAATAGCAAGTATTGTTGTTCAAATCTCGAAACGATACACTCTTAAGATCGCCCAAGTCTAGGCACCAACAATAAGTCATACTGACGAAGAAATTGAAGCCTTCTATCATGATGTATCTCAACTCTACAATAAAGGAAAACATCATTTCAGAATTGTAATGGGACACTTTAATGCTAGAATTGGTATTCAACATTCAGATGAAAGCTCAATGGGAAATTTTGGATATGGCATGAGAGATGACAGAGGAGCAAGGTTAATAGAATTTGCAGAAAAAGAAAACCGGTATATCATGAATTCCTTTTTCAAGAAAAAAACACATAGAAAGTGGACACGGAAAAGTTTAATTGGAAAAAGTAGTGAAATTGACTTTATCCTCAGCAATAAGAAAATCATCTTTTAAGACTACTCTGTTATAAACACCTTCAATGTTGGAAGTGACCATCGTATGGGACGCAGTAAAATCCAAATAAACTGCCAAAAAGAAAGAAGCAAAACATAGATGTACACAAACTCAACATTAAAAAAGATATATCAACACGAACTAAACAATATATTTTAAACATCTTATTATAAATGACAATGCTGATCTATCAGATAGTAATGACATTATTATCCAAAACCTTTTCCAATGCTCACTTGAAATAGCCGGTACCACAGAACAGAAACAAGACAAAATCTCTGAAGAAACAAAACAGCTTATGAAGAAACGAAGAGAAATGAAACAA